>NC_138182.1:148058589-148658589 GCF_964194105.1 Spermophilus citellus | reverse complement strand
AAAATAGCAATAATAAAAAAAAGATAAGCTGTGTGTAATGTATATATACCCCTCCTGTGCTACAATAAATGTCTCCCACTCCTGCTGTATCAATGTACACAAGTTGTTTGTCACCCCCTGGTTAGTTTGCTGCAGCCGGACTGTGGCAGTATTTCCCCCCTTATCCTAATAATTCTGAAAGTTCTATTTTGGTTGTACTGTGAATTGCCTTCCATCAGTGAGCTGCAACAATTGCAGGCCTCTCTGCTTTCCTTCTTGCAGAGATCATATTCTTTTATGCTTAATAGGTAATATTTGACAATTATTGTTTAATTTATATTAATATGTATTAACTCCTTTAGGTTATTTTTCTTTCTTTGTTTTTCCCCAGTTCCTTTAAAAAAAAAAAACAATTGGAAGTTAAAACCTGTTCCTATTAATCCAGAAGCAGAAATTTCTACTTTCTAGTTTAGATCAACTGGAAGGATTAACACAAGTGTTTTTATAGTATATCTACATTTTATTCTCCACAAATCAGACATAACTATGTGGTATTTCCACCATTTCCTATGCTTGACTATAATATTTTAAAAAGAGCATTATCTGATGTCTGCATCCTATCTATCAAGATTGGGAAATAAGCATTATGTTTTTCATGATACAGTGCACAGTTCAGGAAAACAATAGAACTGACGCTTTTTTTTGGGGGGGCACAAATTTCTGCATTTTCTGTTTTGTTTTTTTTCGAACAATTATGCATTTATGCTTATTATAACAACTTAGAAACCATATCTTTAGCATGACATTGAAACTAATTGGATAATATTTTCTTTGGGGAAAAATATTTTTGAAACATTAGAATTAACTATACTTTTCAAAGGTGATTTTTTTATTTTTATTTATTTTATTTTATTTTTTTTATTGGTTGTTCACAACATTACAAAGCTCTTGACATATCATCTTTCATACATTAGATTGAAGTGGGTTATGAACCCCCAATTTTACCCCAAATGCTGATTGCAGAATCACATCGGTTACACATCCACAATTTTACATAATGCCCTATTAGTAACTGTTGTATTCTGCTACCTTTCCTATCCCCTACTATCCCCCCTCCCCTCCCCTCCCATCTTCTCTCTCTACCCCATCTACTGTAATTCATTCCTCTCTTTGTTTATTTTCCCATTCCCCTCACAACCTCTTATATGTAATTTTGTATAGTAATGAGGGTCTCCCTTCATTTCCATGCAATTTCCCTTTTCTCTCCCTTTCCCTCCCATCTCATGTCTCTGTTTAATGTTACTCTTTTCTTCCTGCTCTTCCTCCCTGCTCTGTTCATAGTTGCTCTCATTATATCAAAGAAGACATTTGGTATTTGTTTTTTAGGGATTAGCTAGCTTCACTAAGCATAATCTGCTCTAGTGCCATCCATTTCCCTGAAAATTCTATGACTTTGTCATTTTTTATTGCTGCATAGTACTCCATTGTGTATAGATGCCACATTTTTTTAATCAATTCATCTATTGAAGGGCATCTGGGTTGGTTCCACAGTCTAGCTATTGTGAATTGTGCTGCTATGAACATCGATGTGGCAGTATCCCTGTAGCATGCTCTTTTAAGGTCTTCAGGGAATAGTCTGAGAAGGGCAATAGCAGGGTCAAATGGTGGTTCCATTCCCAGCTTTCCCAGGAATCTCCAAACTGCTTTCCAAATTGGCTGCACCAATTTGCAGTCCCACCAGCAATGTACAAGTGTACCCTTTTCTCCACATCCTCGCCAGCACTTGTTGTTGTTTGACTTCATAGTGGCTGCCAATCTTACTGGAGTGAGATGGTATCTTAGGGTGGTTTTGATTTGCATTTCTCTGACTGCTAGAGATGGTGAGCATTTTTTCATGTACTTGTTGATTGATTGTATGTCCTCCTCTGAGAAGTGTCTGTTCAGGTCCTTGGCCCATTTGTTGATTGGGTTATTTGTCAGGAAGTGTGAATCAGGCGGTATAGCGATACCAGATTTCAAACTATATTACAGAGCAATAGTGACAAAAACAGCATGGTACTGGTACCAAAACAGGCGGGTGGACCAATGGTATAGAATAGAGGACACAGAGACTAATCCACAAAGTGACAACTATCTTATATTTGATAAAGGGGCTAAAAGCATGCAATGGAGGAAGGATAGCATCTTCAACAAATGGTGTTGGGAAAACTGGAAATCCATATGCAACAAAATGAAAGTGAATCCCTTTCTCTCGCCATGCACAAAAGTTAACTCAAAATGGATCAAGGAGCTTGATATCAAATCAGAGAGTCTGCGTCTGATAGAAGAAAAAGTTGGCTCCGATCTACATATTGTGGGGTCGGGCTCCAAATTCCTTAATAGGACACCCATAGCACAAGAGTTAATAACAAGAATCAACAACTGGGACTTAATTAAACTGAAAAGTTTTTTCTCAGCAAGAGAAACAATAAGAGAGGTAAATAGGGAGCCTACATCCTGGGAACAAATTTTTACTCCTCACACTTCAGATAGAGCCCTAATATCCAGAGTATACAAAGAACTCAAAAAATTAGACAAAGGTGATTTTTTTAAACAAATGAAAACTCTGTTATAGGCTACAGTTTAGACAGTTTTCCTGAGTGACATATTAAAAAGAAATATCTGCTGAAAACAGAAAATTGCCCATCAATGCAAAATGTATTGTTAATGGATGTCTGTTAATAAAAACTCACTACATAAATATAAAATAGAGAAATATGCTGAAAGATCTGATAAAATTGAATACATATTTCTGATGAAAGCATAGAGTATACTAGAAATAGAAGAATGCATTGTTAACATGTTATCTTAAATCTGCAGCTCATATGCTACTAAAACTGAAAATGTTAGGCTTTTCTATTAAAATCTGAAATATGATAGAATATGTTCCCTAGTTCTTTTATTAAGAAAATAAAGGATATTGTTTGATAAAGTGGATGAAACTTATTACTATTTTAGATTATTTGAATATCTACAAAATTATACAAAGTAAACAATGTTCTGTAAAATCTCATTGTAAAGAAAAGAAAAGCATTTAAATACAGATGTGTCCAAAATTATCTATAACATCAACATTATTACTATTGTAGATTTTTGAATATCTAGAAAATTATACAAAGTAAGCAAGGTTCTATAAAATCTCATTATAAAGAAAAGGAAGGCATTTAATACAGATGTGCCCAAAATTATCTATAACATAACTGCAAGTTAAAAAATATACTTGAAAAAACAAAGGAAGCTTGTCTGGTAAGCTGTTTTATTCACGTTTTCATTAAATTCATTTGAATGTGTATTCTGAATCACAATGAAGTTATAAATTAAAGAGAGAAAAGTCTATGGATCAAAATTCATGCATAATATTCACTAACAATAAAAGTGATAGGGGAAGTGATAGGCAGAAAAGACAGATACAGATAAACAAAGGTTTCACTCCGTGTTTTTTCATCTAATTCACATACACATGTGCTGAGCTAACTATAAAAAAATAAGTATTTTAAAATATCACCTGATTCTGATATATATGAAGCATAACCCATTCAGATTTTTTTCAAAAATAATATTTATTTGTTTATTTATTCATCCATTCATTCATTCAGTACTGGGGATTGAACCCATGGCTGCTGTACTACTGAACTATATTCCCAGCCTGTTTTAATTTTTTTTTTTTTTTTGAAACCGGGTCTTGCTGAGTTGTACAAACTTGCCTCAAACTTCAGATCCTCCTGTGTCAGCCTTCTACTGAGATTATAGGCTGCACCACTGTGACTGGCTAAAATTTATGTTTTTTAATTGAGATATTAAAATTGTACATACTTATAGGATACCATATATGTTCCAATATGTATACATCATGTAATGTTTTAATCAGTTTAAATATATCTCTGCAAACATTTATCATTTCTTTGTTGTAAAAACTTTCAAAATACTTGTAGCTTTTAAAAATATGAATATATTATCATCATCTATAGTCACCTTATTATGCAACAAAACCCAGAATTTTTTCATCCTCTTAACAGTAACTTAGTTTGCATTCATCTACCTTTCCTATTCCACCTTTCTCTACTCTAACCACCATTCTACTCACAATATCTATAAGATAGAGTTTTTTAGGTCCCATATATGAATAATGTAATGGGGGTACTTGTCTTTCTGTGTCTGGCTTATTTCACTTAAGGTAATAATCTTTAGTTTCTTATGTAGCAAATAGCAGGATTTTATTCATTTTTATGGCTAAATATACAGCATTGTATACATGTACCAATTTACCCATTTATTTATTGATTGATTTTTAGGTTATTTCTATATCCTTGTGAATAGAAATGCAGAATACTCAGGAATACTGACATAATAAACATGCTGATTAATTTCCTTTGAATGTAGACCTAGTAGCGGGATTGCTGGATCCTGTGGAAATTCTACTTTTAATTATTTGAGATAACTCTAGATTGTTTTTCATTGTAGTTGCACTAAAATAAACTCCAACCAACAGTATGGAAGTTTTCCCTTTTTTTACCCTCATGCTTACCAATACTTTTGTTTTTATAATAGCCATCTTTTTTTGTTAATAACTATTTTTATTAGAGTGAGGTGATATCTCATTCCAGTTTTGATTTGCATCTTCCTGATATACCTATTGATTATTTGTATGTTTTTTGCATGCATTGTTTCCTTTGTTATAGTTTTTAAAATTAGATGTGATCCTATTTGTCTATTTATGCTTTTGTTTCTTGGGCTTTTGAGGTCTTATTTTAAAAGTTCTTAACTATCCCAATATCATGAAGAATTTCTCCTATTTTTTCCTACTAGTTTCAAAATTTTAGGTCTTACATTTAAGTTTTTCAACCCATTTTAATTTATTTTTATAACTATCAGGAAATATGGGTCTAGTTTCATTCTTCTGCATGTAGATATTCAATTTTCACCCCATCACCTAATGAAAAGATTCTCCCATATGTATTCTTAGCAACTTTCTCAAATATCTCAAGTATCAGATATCGAAGTGTAACAACATTTTAAAACATTTTAAAAATATCCTTCTAATATCACCTTACTACATTAAATTGTGGAATGCAAGCCCCAGAAAACAAGGAAGCATAAAGATAATGGAAAGGTGTTTCATTTGCTAACCTTGGTAACTTATCGGAAAAAACAAATATGAACTAGGTATAGATGGGGAAAACATGGGAAAGTGTATATACTGGCAAGTATTGTAATGTTTAAGCAGGAATCTTCCTCTTATAAAAATGTACCCTTTAAATCAGAAAGATTCTAGGAAACAAGTTGCTCTGAACTAAATTAATGCATATGGTAAAGGATTAATTGAAACATGATTTTCAGGAGATTCTGAGCTTCTTGTATTAGAAAGAAACCTTGCAGGAACCTACACAGAGAGTAAGGTCTAGAAGGACAATATTTCTAGAAGGACTTCAATATTTCTTTATTGTAAAACTTTGGAGCTACTACATCTATTCTGTCAGAAATCAGTACAGAAAAACAAGTTCAATAATAAAACTTAAATATTGATTGAATCATAAAGAACCATAAATTTCTGCTTTCTACAAAATTAAATGAACAGTATATTTCTGAAAAGAACATTGCTGAAACAAGTGAAAACACTACAGGTTATTTCCTGGTTTCACAGACAAATGTAGTAAGATAACACTCATATAAAATAAAAGGGATAAAGCATTTTTAAAGTAAAATAGGGTAAGATCATGAAGAACATAAAAGTAGCTTTCTGGAAAAATAACTAATAAAAAAACAAACAAACCCAGCTAAAATCCACATAAAGATGTTAATGATTTGCAACAATATTTCTGCATTCAGGAATACATGCAACAATAAATGTTGGCAAGGATGTGGGGAAACAGGTACACTCATACATTGCTGGTGGGACTGCAAATTTGTACAACCATTATAAAAGCAGTATAGAGATCCTTAGAAAACTTGGAATTGAACCACCATTTAATCCAGCTATCTCACTCTTCACTTTATCCCTAAAGGACTTAAAATAAGCATGCTACAGTGACACCGCCACATTAATGTTTATAGCAGCTCAATTCACAATAGCTAAACTATAGAACCAATGTAGGTGTCCTTCTACAGATAAATTGATAAAGAAAATGTGATATATATACACAATGGAATATTACTCAGCCTTAAAGAAGAATGAAATGGTGACATCTTCCAGTAAATGGATGGAGCTGGAGAATATCATGCTAAGCAAAATAAGCCAATCACAAAAACAAAACAAAACAAAAAGCTGAATGTTTTCACTGATATATAGATCCTAATTCACAACAAGGCTGTGTGTAGCTAGGGAAGAATAGGGTTACTTTGGATTAGGCAGAGGGGAATGAAGGGAAGGGAGGGGTTATGGAGTTAGGAAGGATAGTAGAATCAGAATGAATCAGTCGGTATTATCCTGTGTACATATATGACAATAAGACCATTGTGATTCTATATCATGTACAACCAGAAGATTGAGAAATTATACTCCATATATGTTTGATGTGTCAAAGTACATCCTGTTGTCTTTTATAACTAATTAGAATAAATAAAATAATTTTAAAAACAGAACATGGTGCACATGATTTCAAAATGTGCTTTTCTACATAGCAAGAAGTTAATATTGGCCAAATTATATATATATATATATATATATATATATATATATATATATAAAATACAAATTATATATATATATATATATTTATACAGATATATATATCTGCAGTATTTTTATTTATATGTCAACTCTATTTAACTCAAAGTGTTGTGTGTGCACACACACACATGAAGGTTTAATGAGACAATGCATGTATAATAATTGCACAATAATAGTTTAAAATTAAAATAATAACAACAATTATATTACCAATAGTATAACAATATTATATTTAAGAATATTATGTGACAAACACACAATATAATTTTCATGAAAATTATTCATAACAAAAATAGATTTGTTATGAAAATAACAAAAATCTCTGTCATTAATTTTGAATCCATTTGGAAGTTGATAGCAAAACTTGATTTAAAAATGTAAAAACTCAAAAACATAAATTTGTATAAAAATAGTATACTATAAGCAAAGAGGCTCTGACAAAAGAATGCAAGGACAGTGCAACATAGGAAATTGTACTGATACGTCATATCAACAACTAAAAGGAGAAAATTATAATTATATTAAGAGGTTTTTAAAAGACATGTAATAAATTTAGTACTCATTCAAAGAAAATTTCTCGTTAAAATTTGAGTAATGTATATACACATGGGAATGTCTTTCTAGAAGGAAAGAACATATGCATCATTCTAAAGATAGAATGGAAAAAACAATTTCAATAATTAGCAAGTTAGAGTGCAAAAAATAAAATTATTTTAATTATTTTTGTATTTGCTCTTTATGATTTTTAGAGAATATGTTAAGACTAAAAAATAAAATAGTTGATGTACTTGTTATAAACTATGGTAAAATGACACTTGCAAACAGAAGATATTTCGTAACAGTCACTGCATGCGAACTAAATAAATAAACAAGTCAATTTATGGATTATTTTTACAATAATTAAATAATGGGAATTAAATATAAATATTAAATTCATGATAGCAAAAATATCAAGCAATAAGTTTGATGAGAGAGCAAATCTAAAAGAAAGTTATATATATATATATATATATATATATATATATATATATATATATATATATCTGTTTTAAGGACATTAATAAAATTATTTAAATAATGAATACAATACCATTTATTTGCTTGGGAAAAATTTGATTCAAGATTAACAATTCTCCAATGCAATTATATTTATAATGTTACTCTAATTAGAAATCATGTCTATACTAGTTTTAAATATATTTTTTCATTAAAATAAAAATCACATAAAAATATTTTTAAATAAAAAACTTTTGAGGGTTAGTGCTGTAGCTCAGCGGCAGAGCACTTGCCTTATACATGGGAGGCACTGAGTTCAATTCTCAGCATCACATTAAAAAATACACAAATAAAATAAAGGCATGCAGTCCATCTACAATTACAAAAAATAAATAAATAAATAAAAATTTGAAAATTACTTATGGATAAAATATCAGCATTGAATATTAAGTTGGTTCAATAGATAAATATATAAGAATAAAAGAAATTAAAGTATTAAAGTGCAAAATTAGCTTCCAATATATTCACAAAACTATTTTATAAAAAATACAACTTCAATTATAATTTACACTACCAAAATTTGTAGATAATTTTATCTGTTGTCCCATTTCCTGACTCTGCATTTACCAACCACATTTCTTGATAACCCTAGTAAAATATATACTAATTTACTGAATTATATAGCTTTATATTTTCCCACATAAAATAACAATCACTAAAAATTCTAAGAAATAAAAATAAAATTCACTTTTTCCATTGCAAAATAAAAGTGACCACCATATTTACTAAAAAACAGACTTCAGAAAGTAATGTATAAATTGATTTTCAGGAAAAGATATTAAAATACTTTTCTTCTTAAAACCTGTTTTAGGGTAAAATTTTATATACATCAAAGAAACAGTATATCATAACACATTGAATGGAAAAGCAACTAAAAAAACCCAGGAGCTTTCATTGAGACAGATTTAAAGAAATTTGCGAAAAATGTAAAAAGTGCTATTATCACTTATTACAATTTATTTTTAACTATAATTATTTTTCACATAAATTTGGTTTTTGTTAACATGTAATGTGTTTATTATTGTTATTTTAAATGAATTAACAAATATTTAAAATTATTCTTCCTTGTAATTTTTATGCATTTGTTAATGAAAAATGTAATTTACACATAAAAATATTTCTTTGAGTGTTCAATAAGTTTCAAGGTCGTACAGTAATCATGACACCAGAATGATAAATGTTGTCATTAAAAAACAATATACATTTTGCAGGGTTTTAGGAAGGTTGTACTTAGTACAGAATCTAGTACTTAATAATCATTCACATTACTGTATCTTTTGTTTTTGTTTTCCTTCATGATAATAATGTTCTCTACAGTACCTTAAAAATAATTATTGCTTGAGAACAAACATTTAAGTATTCTTGAATTACATCTAAGTACTTTAAGTAAATGTCACAGTACTATTCATTACATAATGTAAACTTTAAATATTTTATTTACAATCTATTTGAAGCAAATGAAAACTGCATGCAGTAATTTCAGCTACAAAATCTATGTCTTTTTACAGCATTTAAATTGGTAATTTACTACTACATAGTATGTATTGGAATTAATAATTTTTAAATCAGTCATTATTCTCCCTCTATAATGCTTTAATGAAGATATAAGTAAGCAATAAATATTTAAATATTTCAGAAGAATCATTTAATGGCAGTCTTGACAACTGGAGATTGTAAATTCTATTTTCACTATCAGGGATGAGTGAGTGAACCTGGATTTGGCACCATCTGTTTTAATATCCTCCTCTATAAAATGGGAATGATGCTAATGGTTCTACGAGGTGCTCTGAGAATAGTAGGTTACTAAGTACTATGAAATTCCCAGATATGAAGTGTCACCCTAGAGCAGTGTATTATTAAAAACTTGTAGAGTTATGAAAATATGTCAGTTAAAAGAAAGAATACTATCACAAATGTGTTTTATTTTATGAAAGGAAGGTTAAATATGAAATCCTGTTTAGTCCTGAAAATGGAGAAATTAAGTACTTATTAGGTATTTCATTTTTGTATTAGTTGTTCATAACATTACATAACTCTTGATATATCATATTTCATACATTTGATTCAAGTGGGTTATGAACTCCCATTTTTTTAGATGATGAAGTATTATTTGGTTCTTCTAAGAAACAGTGGGGATTAGCATAATAAATTACTTAACTCTGAATTGCTAGCACCTTCCTCAAAAAACCCAATCATTTCTGTACATTTATATACAGGTGGCCCATTTTGGGACATCTCATCTATGTCAGGGACTATATCTAGTTTGGTTTTGAATTTTCTTTCATGCCTTGAAACATATTTGACATGCTTAATAATTTTGCTAAGTGAATCATATTGGTGGAATAATTTAAATAAACTAAGCCCTGTTGAGAGGAGGGAGATAATTAGAGAAAAGAAATCTAAGTATTTGTCCTAAGATAAAGTTTAATATAGCTGATAACACATGATATCTAAAGGAAATAATAACAGATTGATTTCTTAACATTGGACTCTAGGGCAACATGGAATAGGGAAATCTCCGTGGCAAGAGTGGACACCATGAACAGGATAGGAGGTGGAGTTAGAGATTAACAAGTAGGACAGGATTGTTTTTTCAGTAGTGTTAACATCTTCAATCCTTGTTGTAATTATAAATATAAAGTCAATAGTAATGTTTTTCATAACCTTTTGATCTTGTTGATCTCTTTCTGTTTTAAGCACCATTTTTGATTATTTACAACTCATAACCAATCATAGCAATAAGGAAATGGAATCACAAGTGTTGCTTGACTTAACATCCAACAAAGAACAAGTGTGAGAATTATTTATTAGCATGATCTAAATTAAAAGCATCATGCATTTAACACCAATATTGATGCTTTTGCCTCTGCAGTAGTGTCTTGAGAATCATGGCATCAAATAGAAAATTAGAATATTTGAGATTTTGAAAAAACTGATTTAAGAAAAATACCTAAAACGAGACCTAGCATTTGAAGGAGGTTTTACTGAAATTTTAAGCTTGTAATAAAGGCAGCGATGTCTATCCAGTCACAGTCTATGAAAGAAAACACTAAGTCATAAATATCTTTTCAATGAGATATGAAACATTGAATTTGACAGAATAATGGTCCCTAAAGACTTCTGCATCCTCAATCCTGGAACCTGTTAGTACATTGCCCTATGTATGTGGCAAAAGGAGTTTGCAGGTACAATGATATTAGGCTCTTCTTGTGGGAAGATTATCCCAGGTCATCTGAGTATAATCAGTGTAATCAGAAGGATTGTTATAAGTGAAAGAGATGGAGGAATCAAGAGTAAGAGATGGAGAAGAAATAGGTCAAAAAGACAAGTTGCAGCCTTTGATGTGGAAGAGGGCCACGGGACAAGAAATAGGAACAGTTTCTAGAAAGTACTAAAGGTTAATAAATTCCCTAGAATTTCCAGAAGGAACACAAGACTACCAAGACTTTGATTTTAGAAACATTTGACCTATTTCAGACAGAACCACCAGCAGTATACTTGATAAGTTTGCATTGTGTTAAGACACTATTTTGTGGTAATTGGTTACAGAAATAATAGGAATCCAATAAATATGCAAACACCAAAATTAACATCTTGCTCAGAAACTTTCCAGTTCATTTTTAGTTCACAAGCCTTGAATACTGGATAGCAGGTGCAGACCATCTGGTCTTCTGTTGTAATTAATACTACTTAGTCTCTACTATGGTTCCTAAAAGAACTGAATATTGGATTTTGCAAGCATAAATTTTCCTGAGATAATTGTCTTAGAATCTAAGGATTGTACTGCCTTCTAAATTGTACAGGTCTTGAGCCTCTGCTAGTCTTAGGTCAAGCTAAAATGTTCTTTTAAGGCTTTAACCTATAAAAATGAAGGAAAGGAGGAATTTGCAATCAAATTACTATAATTCCCAGCCAAAAGAACTACACCTGCTCTGTAGGCAAGATAGTTTAGGCCAGATGCCAATGTTGGTAGCCTCATTTCCTTTCAGAAATCAAGAAAACCCTGGCACACTCTAAACTAGACAAGAAAGTGACTATCATTGTTTTGGATTTTATTTAATTTAGAATTGTGGATGTAAGGCTTTTGATACTCAAGTTTTATAGCAAATGATCTTGAAGTTCAATTCCTTAGAACCTTGGATTTTAATTTTCAAAGGGAATTACTATTATAACAGATTCTTCCTTCGGAAATTTATGAGACGTATTCATATTTAAAATTGGTTTCATCTCTATGTTGTTTGCATGTGATTATTGAACTACCTTTATAGATTTTATTTTAAAGTGGCCTTTTATTTTTTAGTTTTATATGTGCTTTGCTTAAAACTCCAAGGCAAAGAGCTTTGAGGGTGTTCTTACAGAATGAGTTCTGAACTGTCTATTACTGTCCTGTTTAGCTGCCTGACTTGGAAAAGGTGGTAACTGTTGTTCCAAATTGTGATTACAACAGAGACAAACCCTGGTGGGTGTGCAGTTCTCTATTCCTAGAGCTTCAGATGATAACAATAATTTTCGTGAATTTTGTCATTATAAGCAAATTTAGATACATGTATTGCTATGATAATTTTCTCTCTTATGAATGTTTTTTGTTTTTACATTTTTCTAAGAATGTGTAGATAGGTAACTATGTACTTAGTATTCTTATACGTTGAAGAATGTGGGAAAGAAAATAGAGAAGAAAATACATGGCATCATAAAACCAGTGACTTATTTGATTGATAAATCAACAAAAATAACTGTGCATATTGGGCTCAGCTCATTCTTCCTTTGAGAGGAAGTCGGCTCAGGGTTTCCTTTCCAGCTTGTCCACGTAGTAAATCTTACTGGGGACTTCTACATATCAAGAAGCCTAGTCAAAGAAAGGCTGCCTGTGATTGAGTAATAAATTGTTCCAATTCTGCAAAGCAGCTCACAGATGTAAACAATATCTTCCAACCTGGCCTTTATTTGCAGTAAAGTTTATGTAGCAGCCTCCATCTTTACATTCTTTATTGACTAATTCATATATGGTCAGAGAAGAAGATTATAATTTAGTGGGTCTACTTCAGAAATGCCAACATATTTTATGTCCAAAATAAAATAATATACAGTATTTTTCAACCAGGCCATATTAGGATAGAAAAGTGAGGCTATGTGTGTGCACACAAAACAACCAAACCTACACACATCAGAATAGCTCCTTGGATGTGTGGGGTTGTGTAGTGCTTTTATTTAGGTACTTTATTCTTCTGAGCCACTAAACTTCAAAAAATAAAAAATAAATGGTTACTGAAGACAGGGCTAAGGATAAAAGTTGCACCTGAAAATTACAGCAATCTTATCAGAAGGAACATATTGCCAAGGCCAGAAGCAAGACAAAATAATGATAAAGTGCAGTAACAGAAACAAACAAATAAACCAACCTTGGTTGGAAGCCACTAGAAAATAGGTTTACCTTTTGAAACAGTGTAATTTCCTGGAAATATTATTCTCTCTTTTTAAGCTCCAGTGCCATCAGGTTCAATGACAAATCTTTAGCAATACAGCAGGTTTTCTTACATTGGATTCTTGATCTGTGCAGGCACATTTGCACAATATGATACCCTACTGTTAATGAAAAGTGCAGGGGACATCTATGTTGAGAGTTTGCAGAAGAGAAAACCCGCCATCTGTTAGTGCAGAAAACTTTATGAACAAACACCCAAAGTACTTCAGAAGCAGAGATTCATGAATACCTTACACCAGGCAACAGAGATTAGCTGTCTGAGTTCTGCCTTCTACATGTCTTTTCTGCTGCTGTGAAAGCAGAGTGTTTCTATAATGATTCCAAAGTAGGACGAAGTAACATGTTCAGAGATAAGTGTGAGGGCAGGTCTATGTCACACTCAAGATACAGAGATTATGAAATAACTACTAATATATGTAATCTGGAAATTTAGGAAAAAATTAATTCAACTCCCCCAAAGATAGTATTTCAAAAGAATGCCATAACCTTCTCATGGGCTTTGTGTCCTGTATATTTCCCACTTCCTTTGACTAAAGTCAACCTGTTATTCTATTACTGGCTTAAGTTAGCACCATACTGATACATTGCAGGTTTGGAAAATTATAATGGTTGAATTATAAAACCTCTGAACATTATTATATTTCTTACAATATATGAAAACATCTGAAGGCAGAAGATGCATAGTGTAATGATAACAAGAACAGTCCCTGGTGCTAACTTTCTGAGATTAATGCTTGTCTCTTCCACATTGTAACCATGAAATAATGGGCAGCTTCTGTGTCCTTGTTTCCCTCAGATTACAAAATAGGAATAAAAATAATTTTTCTTATCTTGTAATGTAGTTATTAATATAATTGACTCCAATACCCAACATTGTTTTGCACAAGAAAGCAATATATGCCTGTTAAAGAAAGTTTAATAATTGATATTTTAGAAGGCATCTTATGTTCTTTGAAACACTTATTGTCATCTAGAAACCAAATACATTCCCTTTTTATGTATCACTAAATATTGTACATTTTTTCTTTCATAGAACCTTTTTTGTTTTTAAAAATGCTTATTTATTATTTACTTTTCAATAGAGTATAAAAACATTGTTTGTCATATTACCTGTTGATTACCTAATACTTAATAGAGTGTATGACAAATTAACTGACAAATATTCATTAAATAAATGATTGATGAAATGATTCATGTTTCAGATTATCTCCGATACATATATATATATATATGTGTGTGTGTGTATATATATATATACATATATATATATATGTGTGTGTGTGTGTATACACACACACACACACACACACACACATACACATACACTACTTGTTAGGTACTCAATATTTGTTAAATTGAACTGAGTAATTTCTACTACAGGCTTCTCAGTCAAAATATCAGAAAATTACTAATTGCGGTCCTGTGTACCTTATAATATATTAGCTATAAGAAAGCAATGAGCAAAACTGTAAAAAAAAAGACAGCTTGAAAGTGTAATTATAGAGCATTTCTATTCCCTTCCTCTGTCACTTCAAAACTTCTAAAGGGTAGTAACTGATTTTTCAATCTAAACACCATACGAGAAGAGTTCTGGTGGATTTGTTAGGTCTTCGACATTCTCTATTTCCAGAGTTCCACGTGCATTACGTGACAACTAAATTGTGTGCAAATTTGGACATTGCAGAAAAGTAAATAATCTACATATTTACACATGTTTATGATGGGATATATTTCAAAAGAAGTTAAGTTGTACATTTATACAGGATATTTAACTATTTTTATTATATAGTTCTATGAATTAAAATGCCTATAGGTTCATTTAACCACCACAATAATCAATACACAGAATAATTCCATCATCTCAAATTGTTACTTCATGCTATCTTTCTGAGTCAAACCTCTCTCTACCACTGATTTTTGTCATTGCAATTTTTGTCATTTTGAGTATTCCATATAGGTGAAAAAGCAAGCTGTTTCGGCTGGCTTGGTTCACTTAACATCATGCTTCTATGATTCACATTATGTTTTTTCAGGTTTCAACACTTCACTATTTCTTTATTCCTGAGAAGTATTTCATTGAGTGAATTTGCCACTCTATTTACTCTCCCACTGAAGGAAACAAGTTGTTTCCAGTTTGGTTGATTCTGATCAAATAATTATAGAGAACCTACTATGTATCATGGAGTTTTTGCTGCAAAATATCCATACGCCCAAAGGGTGGGGGAGTAGGTAATTTGGCATGGCAGCTCTGGGGAGACATATTCAGTATCAATGTTCCAATCAAACACTTGGCTGTGAGCCTTTGGATGTCACTTGTCTTCCTCCTACTGCAGAATGTCATCTGAGGAGAGCCTGTTCTTAATAAGGAGAAAAAGGAGATAATAGAGAAGGAAGCAATCGTTCTGAAATTGCCTTGATACAACTTGAGTTGCTCTCCGTGTAGTCAGAGCCTCAGGGCTGAAGTCACCTAGTCAGGATGCTGCTTGTTCAGTGCACAGTATTCCTTCCTAGGTCTGCTTACAGGAGATTATTCATTTTAGGAGAATGAGAAAATTCCTGAGTCCTCCATAGCAATGGCCAAATGGGTCTGTCCAAAGTACTTCATTTGCTTGTTCATTGAGGATTTGTTTGGCTGTATAGACAGATCAAGATGCAAGTGGTGTGTGTGTGTGTGTGTGTGTGTGTGTGTGTGTGTGTGTGTGTGTTGGTGATAAACATGGAGCAGATTTCTCAGAAGAATTTTCAATGCTGGGACAAAAAAATTATCTGAGCATTTTACGACTGGTAAAATTTAGGAAAGGTTACGTTTCAAGTTCTATCTATTATTACATTTGTGAAACACATTTTCATTTACAAAGTGCTTTCATATTACAGTTTGTAATTGGACCTTAACAAGATCAAATTACTAAAATAGGAATAATTACCCCTGTGTCTTAGAAGAAGATGCAACCAAGGTTGAATGAGGTCACACTCCTTCCCTAAGGTCACATAGTGGTACAACCACTACTCCACCACAGGACTCTTACCTGTGAGTGTTTTTCCCCTGTTCCTAGATTTGCCAATGACTATATAGTAACAATCTGTTTGCCTTCATGTTTAAATTCTTCAACTTTGATCATCTTAAATTCCGAATGCACCAAAGAGCTGTGAAATCTGGTTTATCTTTTTTTTTCTGGAGTAAAAAGAAAATGTTCTTATAAAGTTGTGATAATAATACTGCTGACATTCAAATTGTCATCACACAGATGATCTCATTTGAATTGCAGAATAACTCTTTGAGATGAATAGGCATGATAGAGTTCTGTGACAGTTAGTTCAGTGTCCACAGCAGTTCATTTCTTACATATAAGAAAGAAGAGAATCATTAGCTCATCAAATGCACTTGCAGCCTCTGAGAATTTCTTCAGATTTTCTTTGGAAGTAATGTTTATTTTCCTTTCTCCTGACTTTCTCCCTAGGTATTGTTCTGTTCTCCTTTTTCTCCATATTTCACAGCCTGTAAATCCTATCCTGACTGGCAGACCTTAGCATCCAGTGCTCTAAACCTGACAGAGAATTACCCATTCTTCTTTTTATTTGGGTAAAGAGACAGTTAAATCTGATTGTCAGGCAGAGATGCTGAGGCCCACAAGTTAAACAACTTACTCAGAGGCTGCCAATAACTCCTGAACAATATAGGTGTTGAATTTGCCACTGTAGAGGTGTTATGGTTAGGTGTCCCCCAAAAGCTCATGTGTGAGTGCAAGGAAGTTTAGAGGTGAAATGATTGAGTTATGAGAGCCTTTATGTAATCAGTGCATAAATCCACTTGAATGGATTAACTGGGTCTTAGCTCTAGGCAGGTAGCTAGGCTGTGGCTGGAGGAAATACTTCACTGGGCATGTGCCTTTAAGGTTTGCATTTTGTCTTGGTGAGGAGAGCTCTCTTTCTCTCTCCCTGCTTCCTTGTTGCCATATATTAAATGGTTTTCCTCCATACACTTTTCTGTCATGATGTTCTGCCTCCTCACAGGCCCAGAGCAATGGTGTTGGCCAACTATGGACTGAGACTTCTAAAATAGAGTCCCACATTTGCTTTTCCTCCTCTCGGTTGTTCTTGTCAGGTTTTTTTGTTGTTGTTGTTGTTGTTGTTGTTACAGTGGCAAAAAAAAAAGCTAACTAAAACAGGAGGTTTGTCTACAGTCTCAGACACTAGAGTTGCCCTCTGATGAAGTGTATTAATCATACATCATTGGTTTATTTTTTACATATCCACTAAAGACGCATTCTCTTTGTTAGAGTGATTTCAGGGTTTGTCACATTTCCTTAAATAGCTGCTGAAGTGGTTGAATTCCACCATAGGTAAACATTCTGTTCATCTATTTCATTGTTTCCAGGTAATGGCATAAGGAAGTGTGACATATTGTACCTTTTAAATCAACATCCTATTGACATAAACTCAATTTTAGTCATTTTTGCTATAGGAGGGAAAAGTGGTTACATTATGCTTGTGTGTGTGTGTGTGTGTGTGTGTGTGTGTGTGTGTGTGGAGAAGGACACAATGGTGGTCACAATATTAGCCACTTGAGATGTTCCAGATGCTGTTACACAGTTTTACATTACATTTTACCATCTATTCTTTCAAAAAAGAATAGATGCTCCATGATGCATAATGCAATCAAAGGAGGAAAATAACTTATAGCGATGGAATAATTTTTTCAAGATCCTGGTAGTTGAAACAGATCATTGCTTGTTTGTTCTGAAATGCCCAAGATCATGCTTTACTACTATACTCTTTTGCTTCATGCAAAATATTAGCAAAAAATATATCTGCCTATTTCTCTTTGTAGGTCCTTCCCTGGATTCACAACAGAATTCTAGGAACTAGACCTTCACTTACACATACTGTTTTTCAACTGTGCTGTGATGACTTCAGACCTGCAGAATCTGAAAGCCTACTCAGCCAGAAAGATTAAGAAGGATTATTTTTCCACCAAGTTGAGGACACCAAGCACTAAATGCTGTCATTGAAGCCAAAAGCCATTAGAAATGATAGCAATGACAGCCCATACCTTCCTCAGGGCAGGCCTTGGTCAGTGTGGGAAGTCAGAAGTGAGTTTTTGGACTCCATGGCATCTCCATTTCTCCCCTTTGACCTTCTTGGACACAAGTTTCTCACTTTTCCTTGGTGATTCAAGATATATAACTCATCATACTTGGCAGATCATTTTTTTTTAGCCTATATTGCCCATGCAAACAAAACTGAGATTTTTGGGAAATGAACTTCAGGCATTGCTCAGTATCTTGGGGAAGAATTTGGGGTGGCATATAAAGTAGAAGACATTTTCTGCACCTTCGAAATCTTATCCCAGAGAAGGCAGTGCCATAATGGGAAGAACCCTGAACTGGAAATCAGGAGCACCTGAGGTCTGAGGTGAGTACTAACACTGGGCTGCTCTGTGGTTATGAATGACCAGATGGAGTGACTTCACTTTTCATCTAGCATTTCAGTGTGCTCGTGGTTCTAAACACCAGTGCTCACTTCAGCTTTGCAGAAGGAAAAGATTCATGTTGGCAGGTCTTCCCAGGCCCTTGGCCTTTTAAAATGAGTAGACGAATTTGACGCTGTCAAATTTACAAGGATACACCAGGGACTAATCTTCATGGATTGTGAAATGAAGAGTAACTGCTAATGGGTGCAAGGTTTCTTTATGGTGTGATGAAAATGTTCTAATATTGATTGTGGAATGATTGTAAAGCCTTTCAGATATCCTAAAAGCCATCGAATTGTAGACTCTAAATTGGTGAAGTAAATGATATATGAATTATATACCAATAAAGCTGTTATTTGTTTTTAGGAAAAAAAATCCTTAGAGATTTTAACCTAGCCTTGCTTTCGAATCTTATTCTATCCTCTTGTCAGCCTTCACCTTGATAAATTTGTGTCTTTGGGGCCCAGAAATGCTTTTTCCAAAATGAAGGATAGTGTATCTTTCCCAAAAGATATTTAGGGCTAGGGTAGCTATACCATGGATTTACTCTTTAGGAAAATAACAATTTAGAAAATTATCATTGCCTCTTTAACATGTCATTATTCACACTTTCCTGGATGCAAATTAAAAAACTGAATAAGAGAGGCTAAGAAGACATATCTACCCCAAATAGCTAAATCTACTAAAGAAAAATGATTCCATCTTTGGGGTTAAGCGTTGCTGACTCTAATTTCCTTTGCAAATACTAATCTTACTTTGAACGAACACCTTAGCTAGGGTGAACTAATTGACTCAACCAGATCCCTGCATGATGGGGAATGGGATGCGTCCCTCAATTCTTGCACATGAAGAGAGTCTTAAAAAATAAGGTAGAGACTAGAAATGGAAGAAACCTTTGATAAATTTGAGGGCATCCAATGGAAGCTTTAGCAAATCTAGTCTCTGAATTAAGGCTTCAGCAAATCATGATGAGAGGTCGAAATCAAAGGTGGAGGGTTGGCTTTATCTTGTTCATAAACTAGCTGAAGGCTCTTCAGAAGGAAAGAGGTTATTTGGCTAGAGTTCTTAGAAATGATTTACTTTTAGCTAAGTGTGCTTAGAAAAATGCATTTGATTAGGTGAGGAGAAAAAGGGGAAAGAAAGGATTTAAAACAGGAGATGGTGGTAACAGAGTGAAAAACAGAACTTTTGAAGACCAAAAATGGCCCTTTTTCCAGGATTCCACTGACCTTAAGTTATGTAGTTCTCCCTGCTCAGCTTTATAGATGACTAAGTGTGAGATGAAGTACAGGGAATGATTGTACAGGAGGATTACTGTGACCCGCCTGACAGCCCCTTGTGCCTGACTCACTCTGGGGAAATAGCCACATCACAAATTCAAATCATTTGTGAGGTTCCTGTAGAATTTTCCATGTTTTCACAGGATCCTGGATGGCCAGACCTGTTACCCAGGAGTAAGCCTGTGCTCAGTCTATATAAAGAAGTTCTTTCCTTAGAATTTTTGGGCATACAATGACTATTTTCTCAGCAAATGATTAAATGAAGTTTGGTATAGGCCAAAATATTATTTTAACATCTAAGTACCCAAAGAGAGCTTGGAACAAGATAATTTTATGTTGGTATTTCTAATAAAAGCAGATGTTATTTTCTCCATAGATTATTTCTGCATACTCCACGCAATTAAAAAAAAATGACAACAAAAACAAAAGTAACTCTGAGGCTATTGAGAAGTTAGCATTACTTGAATTGATTTATAATAGATCAAACCACACATGATAGACTAGTAATTGAATCTAACACATCAGAAATATCCATTTTCATTTTACCTCCTGGCTGGGCAGATGATGTTGCCTTAAAATTTTTAAATATCATGATGAAATGCTCAAACTGGTTTAAGATAATAATAGTGTATTAATGTCAGGAATCACATCACTTTTTTGCTGATTGCTACTTTCTGAAGGGGTAGAGCATGTTGCTCTTATTAAAGGTTTTTCAGGGTCCATATTTCAGCCATTCTCAGGCAAATATTATTGACATAGGAGGATTCTCTGAAGTACGGAAAAGCCTGGGACCTTCTTTGGCTTGCAACTTTGCCCATCCCCAGCTGTGTGAACTAAGCTTCAACCTTGCCTTCTCTGAGTCTTGGTTTCCCCATTTATAAAATTAATGTATATGATTAAATAGATTTTAAGTCTTGAATCTAAATATGATGTGTGGCTGCATTTGATGGAATACATCCTGAATGTCCGGACTGCTCTATGAATGACTTTATAAAAATAATTCACAATTTGAGTTCATAGGAACCAGTCAGATCTGTCACCTTTTGTGTTTGATAATGTCACTTGGATGATCTAAGGCTGTTTCTCTCCAACTGAAAGTGAGCATCTGTTGGTATGAAAGAACTCCATATTGAAGAGACATTTAAACTTTGATGTTTTTCATGACAGAAAAACGGATAAAATTACAACAATAACTAGCAGTATTCAAGTCATTGTGACACCAACTAATGCTTATCAAACACTCACAGAGTTCTTTGGGCCTTCCACATCCACTGACCCATTTCACAGTCCTTTGAGAAACATACCTTAATTTCTTCATTTACCATCAAAAATAACAGGCACAAAAAGGTCAAACTACTTGTTCAACAACATCATTAATAAAAGTGGCACTCAGATTCAAACCTCTGGCAATCTAACTCCAGAGCACGGACTTTTTCTCACTGTTACACTGATTTAGATCTGAAGTATACCATAGATTCAGATTCATACATGAAGGTTTCTACTTCCTGCAATGATCTGGTTGGAAACAAGACATCTGAGAAATTTGTTTGAAGACATTGGAATGTTGCTTAGGCAGTGATCATTCAAGGGCCTGAGATCCCAGAGAAAAGAGAAACACAGAGATGCGAAGATTAAAACAGCAGATGAACAGCTAAAATGCTGAGCAGAACTTTTGGTAGTTTCATGAAGCTAGAGGACACAATCTGTAGTTCAAAATCCACAAGGAATAGGGTCCCTAGTGAATGTTTCAGGTTTTCAATCGTGACCTTATTTTCACAGTAAAGGTGTACTGGAAATAGATTAGCACTCAGGAAAGACCAAAAGCCCCAACAAACCAACTCAATATCTGATTGTATTAAGATGAACTGGCTCCATGGGGTTGGGGTTGTGGCTCAGTGGTAGCATGCTTGCCTAGCACACATGAGGCACTGGGTTTGAATCTCAGCACCACATAAAAATGAAATAAAGATTGTGTGTGTGTCCACCTACAGCTAAAAAAATAAATATTAAAAAAGCGGTTATTTAAAAAATATGAACTGGCCCCACTTAAACTACCTGCCAGGAATAATAATAATAATAATAATAATAATAATAATAATAATAATAATATCTCTGAAGGCAGATGATATCACCCAGAGCCTTGAAGAGCCTCTGTGATTTTTCATATACAATGAAATTTTTTTTAAAAAATCATGAACAAAGAATTTTTTTTTTAAAAAGGTATCTTCCCATGTAATATTTCATTTACACTGGATATAAAGAACTGATCAATGACCTTGCAAAAGTAACAGAATTACAAGGGAGATTTAAAGTAACTGTTACAAATATGTTCAAGATGTCAAATGATAAGATGAATAATTTCCATCAAAAATGCATATCTATTAAAAAGAATAAAATGGAAATACTAGAAGTAAAAACTGAAATAATCTGAAATTAAGTTTAACATCATATTTGGCAGAGAAGTGGAAGAAGAGTCAGAAGAAAAAAACCCGTCTTGAAACCTAAACAAATGTAAGAAAATGCAGAGAAAATACAAGGGATGTAGGACACCAAGAAAAGGCATGAGTGAAATCTCAGAAGGAAAAGAGGAAAATAATGGCCCAGAAATACTTGTGTAAGATATGACAACTTCAAATTGGCAAAATAAAGAATTCCGTGTGAATTTTTTTGTATTTTGACATTGAGTTACTAATAAAGGCTTGGAGTTTGGAGATAGTGTTCTCTACTCTTTTTAAATTATTTTTAAAATACACAATAGCAGTGGAAAGCATTACAATTCTTATTACATATATAGGGCACATTTTTTCATATCTCAGTATATAAAGTATGTTCACGCCAATTTATGCCTTTATACATGTACTTTGTTGTTTTTTTTTGCATTACAATTCTTCATATACATACATTCCACAATTTTTCAAATCTCTGTTTGTATATAAAGTCTACTCTTTTGCTAGGAGAGACCTTTAGGGTAATGGACTTTTCAAGCCATCCTGAATTCACAGTTGGAGAAAGATGAACATTCAGGCACATGGTACTTTGAGAACAGAAGGGATGCTTGATGATGAGGGCTTTGTGGACATGAACAATAGACATAGCAACAAGAGTATTGGAAATGTGGAGACATTTGGGGGTTGAGAATCCTTTCTCCTCTGCCGCAGTCTGGCTGGGCACAATTCAGGAGCCACTTGTCAAAAGAAACTAACTTTATTTTTAGAACTACAAATGCCAAACAAAACAGCTCCTCAGGAAAAAAACCCTCAGAGCCCAACTGCCAAAACACCTACGTTGCCAAGGTCACGGGTTCATTCCCCGTAGGGGCCACCAAATGCCGCAGTCTGGCTGGGCACAATTCAGGAGCCACTTGTCAAAAGAAACTAACTTTATTTTTAGAACTACAAATGCCAAACAAAACAGCTCCTCAGGAAAAAACCCTCAGAGCCCAACTGCCACCACCGGCTTCCCACAAGCCTCTCACCCCCACACAAACCTCACCACCTCCCACAATCCTCCTGCTCTTGAGGCTGATTGGCTGGGTCACATGGGCGGAGCCAAAGAAGTCCCCCAATGAGCAGCTCCGTGGAGGAGCCAATCAGCTAGATGTTGCTGGGGCCGCTGTGAGCCAATCATCAGCTGGCAGTCTGAAGGGCAGGGAAACAGCCCAATGAACATCACCGCAGAGGAGCCAATCAGCTAGATGTTGCTGGGGCCGCTGTGAGCCAATCATCAGCTGGCAGTCTGAAGGGCAGGGAAACAGCCCAAAGAACATCACCGCAGAGAAGCCAATCAGCTAGATGTTGCTGGGGCCACTGTGAGCCAATCATCAGCTGGCAGTCTGAAGTTTGCTGGCAGCTGGAAGTTTGCTGGGGCCCCTTTGGCTGTGGCTCTCAACACTCCTCCACATACATGGAGCAACAGGAAGGTCATGGTTTAAGATCAAAAGCATGTGGGTTTAGACCTCAGGCCAGCTCTCTTCATTACTGTATTATTCAGCTTCTTTAGTTTCAGTTTCTGCAACTGGAAATAAGAATGATAACCCTTCTTCCTGGAGTTTTAATGGTGGAAAACTTACAGTTTTTACAATGATAATGCATGCAGAAAACTAGCCTAGTTTCTGGCACATTTGGGATGCTCCATTTAAGTTAGTCTCCCACTCTCTCCTTCCCATATTAAATATGAAATTTGTTTCCAACCTGAATGTGTGGTTTCTTGTGTCCCTGACACAGTAGCAATTGTTTTCTGTTAAGCAGATCCAGAAGACAGGAATTACAAAGGGTGCAGGAACAGTTCTTTTTTTTTTTTTTTTACACTAAACTTATTATTTTCTTTTATAATACATAGATGGGATATAATTTCTCATTTTTCTGAGTTTACATGTTGCAGAATCATATCGCTCATGTAGTCACATATTATAGAGTAATAATGTCTTTAATTCTACTGTCTTTTCTATTCTCACATCCCCTCCTCTCCCCTCCCATCACTTCCCTCTACATAATCTAAGGTAACGCTATTCTTCCCTAGTGCCCCCTGCCTTATTGTGAATGCTTTCCATAGTGGCTGCATCAATTTACAGTCCCACCAGCAATGTATGAATGAACCTTTTCCCCCACATCCTTGCCAACATTTATTGTTGTCTGTATTCTTGATGATTGCCATTCTGACAGGAATGAGATTTGCATTTCTCTAATTGCTAGAGATGTTGAACACTTTTTCATATATCTGTTAATTGATTGTATTTCTTCTTCTGTGAAGTGACTATTCAGTTTCTTAGCTCATTTATTAATTGGGTTATTTGTTATTTTGGTGGGTTTTTTATATATCCTAGAGATTAATGCTTTATCAGAGGCGCATGTGATAAAAAATTTCTCCCATTCTGTAGGCTTTGTCCTCACATTATTGTTTCCTTTGCTGAGAAGAAGCTTTTTAATTTGAATCCATACCATTTATTGACTCTTGATTTTACTTTTTTGTGCTTAGGGGTCTTGTTAAGGAACTCAGATCCTAGGCCAACGTGGTGAAGATTTGGGCCTATTTTTTCTTCTATTAAGTACAGGGTCTCTGTTCTAGTGCCTAAAAATACTTCAGATAATTCAGTGACCAATATGACTGGAGAAAAGAGAATAGACAGTCAGAATTTGCAGTTGCTTCTTGAAAAACTTGTATTCCAATCAACAGGAAAGAAACAGGGTAATATAGAAATCTCCATCTTTTAACCAGTATTAAAAGGAATATTTTGGGGAACCCTCATGTATGCCTACTTCTGATGAGGTGTTTATTCCATCAGTGACTTATGGTTTCCTTCTGTTTCATCACTAGATTTCTTTTTCTTTACCTAAAAACATCTGATTGTGTTATGTTCTGGTTTCTCACTAGTAGCATAATCTCAAAATTAATCCCTTTGGAAGAGAGGGGAAGAAACAGGATTAGACAGAGAATCTGAGCTGTAGAGCAGATTCAATGACATCTTTGACCAACCCAACAGGGACATTCATAATTCTATACTATCAATCTTCCCTACATATATTAAATAACATGTACTAAGTGGTTTTTATCAAAGCATAGCAAAAGTAAAATGTGAGTGGGGTAGAAGTTTGCTAATGTCTATCCTGGGTTAGGAATAGGGTAAATTGAGGTCATCCCATTGCTCAAACCATATTTGTAAAGGCCCCAAATCATTCTAATATAGGTTGTATTTTTACTATATTTATTATATGTCAATATTTTTCTGGGGACTAGATTAGGTAATACATGTGAAACCTTAGAATATAGATATTTTTAGTAACTACTGGTTATTATAATAGTGAGGCTGATGGTAATGGTGGTTACATGTTTCCTGCAGAAGTTGCAGAGTAATATAAATGAAGGAAGTAATTTCTTTCTATGAGGACATGTATAAAACATAGTAGATTAAGAGGCACTGGAGACTAAAATTATTACAAGGCTGTGGGAAGAGAAGACTAATTCATGGCTGACTGCCATAGATGAGTTAGGGGAAGAGAATGCTCTGACTGTGATCTTGGAGATAAGTCCTCCAGAATGCCTACATAATTGACTGTCCGTACTCTTTGGGACAAAAACAAAAACATAAAATGAACAGATCAAAACAAAACATAAAACTCTAATTTTCCTACAGATTATAAACAAGGCAGAAAGCATGTCCCTGGTGATGGCTGAAAGAGGGTCCTTTTCTGTGTTTCTAAGTGGAAGATTTTCTTTAACTCTGGCAACATCAGGGGCATAGTGTAGGGTAACAGAAGAGCCAGAATAATGTCAGTCCACATTTCTTTGGTTTTTCTCATTAATTTGTGCTCCAGGGACACACGTTCCTAGAGATGAGTTCCATGGAGTTTGGAAAACTACAGGCCATCTTTGTAAGAAAGTTTTAAAGGCCAGAAAAATGTAGACGGAACTAGGTGATCAACGATAAGTTTGAAAATGGAAGGAGAGGGTGATCTAGTTCCTCTTTCAAGGGGGACTGAGAATGATCTCAGCAAAGAGACTCCCGCTGGCAGCACCTGTAGGGATCACATCAGTTACAATCAGCTCTCCCAGAGTCACATTCTTCCCTGCGGTTTGAATCCAATGACTGTCTTGGGATAAAGTAAAACCTGCTCATGTTGGGATAACATAGCCCAATCCTGATGGTCCACTTTAGTTTCTGCGTCCGATGCGATGGGCAATAGTATCCCTGTACTTGCTGAGTTTGCCTCCCTCTTTCAAACTTGTTCTCTTCTCTTCTCCTTTATAGGTATGTTAATTCCAAGGGTACTCACTAACAAATATCCTGCACAATGAACTCTTCAGTCTGCTTCCCTAAAACCTGTGATGTATTTCTGCTGTATTGAGTAGTAGAAAAACCTTGGATGTGAAGACTTGAGATTTCAAAATTCTAGTACTGTCTATGTTACTTACTTATGCAACTGCGGGCTGTTGTTTCACATTTCCAGTGACAGGCCCTTGCCTTTATATATTTGTGTGTGTGTGTGTATTTATATATATATATATATATATATATATATATATATATATATATCCATATCTATTTATATATATCCATATTTATATATCTCCCTCTTTATATATATCTCCCTATTTATATATTTATATATATATATATATCTACATATTTGATATATAAATATATATAATTATACATCTATCCTTAATTTATTATATTTATATATATTATTGCAGCTTTTTTATAATATAACATAATATAACTATGAGCCAGGAAATTTTATCTATACTTTATATATATATATGTATACATCTATACTTTATATATATATATATATATATAAATCCACGTGGGTATATATGCCTACATAATATTTATATATATATCCACATGGATATATATACATGGATATATATAAAGTATGGATATATGCTTTATATATATGTATATACTTTATATCTATATATTTTTATCAAAGTATGAATAAAATTGCTTGGTTCATACTGTCAAATCATATTATATTATAAAGATAGTTCAATTATTTATGAACCTCAAAGCATGATGATGATTTTTATAAATTATTGAACCCTAATTGTGTTTCTTTAATCTCTGAGCAAGATTTCTATATATTATGAAGGCTTACACACAAATGCTAGCACAATTCTCTTCAATACTCTGGAAAAACATTGGGAAGGAGCTCTGAAATAATCATTGAGCTTGGAAAATACAGAAATATGTGTTTATTTCCAAAATGAATAGAAACAAAAATATAACTGGTAAAAAATATAGATGGCTGGGCCTTTATTGTAATTATCTATATTTGTATTCAAGAAGCACAACTTCATACTCTTTCATCTCAAAATTGAAATTTCTATGGAAAGAGAGAGGAATACAGAGAGTCACTGTGTAATGTTTAGTTTGAACTGTGTGGTGTTTTTTCATTTTCATTTTCTTCCAAAGAGAAATTTTAATGTTTCATATTTTGAAGATTCACCACCCCCCAAAAAATAAATAACCAACCAGACATAATCTGAAGAATTGGGCAAACATGCACCTTTTAGTTGCATAAAGGAATCAAGAATTACAAAGTCCAATACTAGAGCAAAAAATTGGACATGTGCATCTGGTTTAATGGAACCTATTGCTCTGTGCATGGACGAAAAATGAAATGGACAAGTCTACCCACTTCACAGATACCCATGTGTCAAGTATTCCTTGGCATTCGTTCTTTCGCCACAGTTGTTTAATATGCAGTGCAGAAAGCATAGCTCTTTAAAAGCAATATTCACTTCCTTTTTTTCAGTATTGAATCCTAGAGTTTGGCACAATAGTTGGCTCAGAGTCAGTGCTCAAAACTATTTGTTAAATTAGTGAATGAATAAACAAACCACAGCATTGCTCTGCGGTCTCTAGTTGACAGCCAGATGAACCAGGCAGAGACTGGTTCAGGCAGAGACCTGGTTTCTGCTCTCCCCCTATTCCCTGCACTGAGTATCTCTTCTTCTGCTAAAGACAAGCATGTTTTGCCAGATTTTCATTCACTCTATAACCTCTTTTTAAATTTTTTTTATTGGTTGTTCAAAACATTACAAAGCTCTTATATCCTCTAAGTAGGTACGTTCATCAAGCTCAATTGTTTTCTTTTTTAAAAAAATGAAAATATGCATGCCGAACAGTGTACAGATTCTCTTTCTTTCCTTTTGCTAATATGGCATCCTCATGGTTAATGTTACTTTATAATAAGTTATGATACTTACAGAGTGAATCTTCCAACTTCTTTTTTAAAAAGTGTTGTCCTGGTTGTTCTTGTCTTTTTGAATTTCCACATTGTTTTAGAGCCACCACCAGCTCGTCCAGGGGGATCTTGCAGAAGTCCTTGCTGCTCCTTTCGGGGGGCAAAGGGGGCCCCTCAAACTCCTCTCGGAACCTCTCGGGGTTGATTGCATAGCTTGCCAGGTCTCTGCACTCAGGGCCTGGCACGTGGACCTTGCGCTGCTGCTGGTAGGAGCGCCTCTGCTCCGTGTCCCGGCGCCTGCAGCGCTCGTCCAGCTTGCCCACGAACTCCAGAGTCCAGACGCGGTCATTTTTGGCCCGGGGGTAGAGCAGCTGCACGTAGTGGCGGATCAGCTTGATGCGGGCGGGGTCCAGCTGCTTCTTGCCCAGGGAGCCGCTGCAGTTGTATTGCTTGCGTAGGTTCTCGTGGGTGAAGAGCTCCGGAAAGAGGTGCACCAGCAGGCGGGAGGCGAAGTTGCCAATGGACAGGCTGCTCTCGTAGATGCTGCGCAGCTGCTCCTTGCTGAGCAGACAGTCGGCGCCTGGCACCTCGAAGTCCGGCTGCGGGATCTCCAGCTTGTCAAAGTCAATGGGCACTAGCCAGATCTTCTTGGAGCGCCTGCCCGGCCTCTCACCCTCGAAGCTGTCCTCCACTTTGACCACGGAGAGGTCATCGGGCAGGCTGGAGGAGTCGTAGCAGTCATCCCGCAGCGTCTCGCCCTCGCTGCCGCCCTCCAGCCCCAGGCCCTCCAACTCATCGTTGATGCGCTGCGCGCACTGCTGCAGCCAGGCCTCCTCTTCCTGCATGTCGGGAAAGTAGATCTCCGTGTAGTTGCGGATGATCTGCAGCCTCTGCGGGTCCAGCTCCTGCTTGCCACCATCGCCGTAGCAGCTGTACTGCTCGCCCAGCTTCCGGTGGTCGAAGAGCTCGGGGAAGACCCGGTGGAGGAGGAAGACGGCGAACTCACCCGGCGAAGAGGCTTCATCCAAGAACTCAGTGAGGTCCTGTGTGTCCACCACGTGGTCTGTGGCGATGGTGCTGCTGCGGTCCAGAGACAGGGCCTCCTCCTGGTCCTTGCTGTCCAGGAAGTGGCCGGCGTCCACCTGCTCAGTTTCAAAGAAGCTGGTGACCTGGCCTCCTGCCTGGCTGTCCTCCATTTCCCGCTGGGCCCAGAAGCGGCTGAAGAAGTCGTTCAGCTGCGGCAAGCACTCAGCCTGCCACACAGCAGTGTCCTTCACGGAGGGGTAGTAGACTTCCACGTAGTTGCGGATGAGCTGCAGGTGCAGCGACTCCAGCTTCTGGTTGGCTGCAAAGCCGCAAGCGCTGCAGCCGCGGGAGAAGTCCACGTCGCCGAAGAGCTCGGGGAAGAGCTGTACCAGCAGACGGCAGGCCAGGTCCCCGCCTGACAGGCTCTGGTCCACAATCTGCTTGAGCTCAGCAGCGGTGAGCTGGTACTCGGGGTGGGGGTGGGGGTGGGGGGGTGGCTGGAATTTGGCCACCAGCTCGGAGGGGCTCACCTGCTTCTTGATGCGGCTCACTTCCAGGGAGAGCAAGTCCACCTTGCTGTGCAGCTGGGACATGTTGGAAGTGAGAGTGTTGAGCATGTAGAACATCTTCTGGATCAGAAAGTAGATGTTGGGGTCGCCGTCAGTGGCTGTTCCTGAGGCCCCGCCACAGTCCCGCTTCTGAGGGTCGTTCAGCAGGCGCAGCGGGGAGGGACTGCTGCTGGCGTTGGCCTTCTCGAAGAGCTCATAGGTGTTGAGCAGGTCCCCCACGGGAGGGTTCTTCTTCTCCATGATCTTATGCGAAATGCCATAGAGAGGCTTCTTGTAGGAAGGGGTGGTGGCATCGTTGCAGGGCTCCTCCTCCCCCGGCCACACGGAGCCCACATTCCTGCCTCGGCCGGCCTGCTCTCCGTTGCCCTGGCAGGGCGAGCTGTTTTCGCGGTTCCGCATGCCTGCAAGGAGTGCCGTGATGAATCAGCCATGGCAATGGGGCCGGCATTCCTTCCCATCCTCTGCACTGTGGTTGCTTCTTCTATCAGCAGATAGAATTTTATTTGTCCACCTCTGAGTCTGGGTTTGGCCATGGCCATGTGACTTGCTTTGACCTGCAGGCCCCTTGCAAATGTGAAGCAAGCAGTTCCTAGCCCCTAGGAACTCTTTCATCATCCTGTGAACAAGTCCAGACCTTTGTTTTATTTTTATTTGTGTTCTGGAGATTGAACCTAGGTCCTCACACATGCTAGGCAAATGCTCTACCACTGAGCTACATTCTATCCCAAGCTTCATTTTATCAGTTCATCATAAACTGAAATACACTCCTGTTTCTAGGCCGGTTGATGCCATGTGTATTTATTTACCCAAGAAAAACTAAAATAATTATTTTATTCATGACAGCCAACCATGGAAACAATCAAATGTTCCTTTTCTTGGAGCATGAAGGAGTAAACTCTGGTATTCACAAAATGGTGCACAATTCAGTATATATATATATATATATATATATATATATATATATATATATATATATAATGATCAAATATTTTAAAGAAGCTATTCAATAAAGAACATATTGTAAGCCAGCAGCTAGGGAGTCTGAGACAGGAGGATCACAAGTTCAAAGACAGTCTCAGAAAAAGCAAGGCACTAAGCAATTCAGTGAGAGCCTCTCTCTAAATAAAATACAAAATAGGGCTGGGGATGTGGCCCAGTGGTAATGTGCCCCTGAGTTTAATCCCCATACCCTCCTCAAAATGCATATTGTATTGTTTTTATATAAGTTTTCAGAGTGTTCAAAATAAAGATGATTGATGATCAGATAGATAGATACAGATGAATACATATAGTAGTTGCCTTCAAAGAGAGGAGGAGGTTACCTGAAGCAATTTTCTGGCTTGATAAATTCATAAGATATGGAACAAAAAAGTGTATTGGTAAATCTAAATTGTATTATAAAGATCTGTGTATTTCATGTTTTATAATTTTGATTTTACTGAAGCAAGGTGATGAATAATGGTGACTTGAATGAATAAAGAAAAGTGGTTAAGAAATAAAGATGAAATGTAAGGAGTTCTCCTGAATAGTTAGAATAATTGTGCTTAAATAAATAAGTGGATAATTATATCCTTCTTGAATAGTAAAATTAGAATTGTTTAGGCCTTTCTAATGTGTAAGAAGAGCTTTGCTTCGGTCATAATTAGTTTAAATACTCTATTGAATATCTATTAGAAGTGTTCAATAAATGTTGATTATTCAATTTATTTGAGATCTAAACTATGTAAACTCAAATGTCTAGTTTTTAGAAAAATAAGCATACACATTTGCTCCCACATTTGTGCACACACACAAACTCTTACTTCTCTGAAAGACCAATACAAAACTGAATATTTTTAGTTAGAACTACAGATCTAGTTGTAAAATATCTTGAGATTTCTCAGCCAGCATAAAATTAATCTACATGTGCAAATTTTTTACTCTTACTGGGGGGGGGTTGTAAGAAGCTTAAACAATATCACCATATACTATGTACAATAAAGAGAAAAGCTAATTTAAATTGAAGCCTTACTTCTTTACTTTATAGGATTGTTTAAGCTGTAAGCCATTGAATTTTTTAATAATATTAAAGTTAGCTGAAGAATAATTTAGATAAACATTACACATTTATAAATTCAGATTTATGTCATTTTTATATAATAATCTGATTCCAGTTATTTTAAAATCTACCATACTGCTTGTATATATTTTTGCACTAATAATAAAAATGCTGAATTTCCAAAAAAAAGTCTTTATATATTCTCACTCATAAATATATTGCCCTTTATTTGATATATCCTGTTGTACTATGAACATGTTGGAAATGCAGTTGTATTTTGCCTGATGCTTTCCAATGAATTCACATTTTTACTTAAAATCCCCACAGACCCAAAATAAATATTTAATAAATCCATTTTATCTATCTCTGGACAAAAGTCTTTTGCAAAACAAGGGATTCCTTGTCAAATATTGATGCCTCTGTTGCTTTACATGCCTCCAAGGAGTAGTACTACATATAGACTAACAGAAGGGATAAAAAATGCTGAATATCACCCAACAGAAGTGACATAATATTTTAGAACAGCACTTAAAATTGAAAAATAAAATAATAACTGCATGTATAAATACTGGGTAAAGAAAAACTTTTATGAGTTTCTATGAAGTGAATGTTTATTCCCTACCCCAAACTCACATATAAAATAGAATTCCTTCACAAAACTGAATATAAATTTTCCTCTATGATCTAGCAATCAAACTTCTATTGTAATTGTACAAACTTGGAAGGACATGATGTCTTCAGCAAGTCAATGGGTTAATAAAATGTGGCAAATTTTAATTTAATATTTAATTTAATTTTAATTTAATTTAATTTTAATTTTAAATTAAAATTTAATTTTAATAAAATGTGGAATATTATTTAGCATGAGCAATGAGCTATGAAGTCATTAAAAGATAAGAAGAAAATCTAAATGCATATTAATAAGTGAAATAAGCTAGTTTTAAAAATGTAAATTCTATTATTCCACTTACATGACACTCTGGAAAAGCTTGCTGGAAGTTGGAGTGGAGGGAGAGATATGTAGGTAAAACACAGAGGATATTTAGACCTGTGAAAATTATCTATATAATGCTATAATGATGAATATGTGTCATTATACATATGTCCAGAATCATAGAATGTACAAAATCTAATTTAAACAATAGTTTCCAAGTGATAATTACATATAAATGCAGGTTCATCCCTAGTAACAACTGTAGTTCTCTGGTGGAGAATACACAGAGGAGGTTTTTCATGTGTGGGGGCAAAAGACATACAGGGAAATCTATGAACCTTTATGTTCAATTTTGCTATATATCTAAGAGTGCTTCAAAAATAGTCTATTTAGACAAAACACAAACAAAAATTCCACAATTATTAATTCAACGTAGTTGGAGATATGGCTTTGGTAGCTAATTAGATTATGAGAGTGGAGCCCTCATAATGGTTATCAGTGCCTTCATGAGAAGGAACACAAGTCTCCATGTGAGAACACAAGGAAAAGGGGGCTGTAAGCAAGTTAGGTATTAAGCTCTAACTAGACATCAAATGTGCCAGCACCTTCATCTGTTATGTTCCTCTTTCCAGTACTGTGAGAAATATATATATATATCAGTTGTTTAAGGCACCCAGCCTGTAGTAATTTGTTATAGCAGCCCAAACTGATTAAGACACCAGTGAATAAAATATTTTAAAATTTCATAGTTCTATAGTGAACTGCATTGGCAAGAAATGGGAATACAGCCAAAGACATGTAATTAGAGCTTCTCTATGATTTTCGAGGTGATAGCACTACATAATCAACATAAAGCTTGAATATGCAACCATTTTAAGAGGGTCTATTTGAAAGAAATGATTAAAGAATTTTAACATTTTATGGAAAGACTCAGAATTTAAAATCTGAAATCTTTATAGCATTTAAGAAATGAAAAACAAATGAACAACAACAATTAGAGAGTGGCAAAAACAAATTTTATAAAAGGTGGAAACACTCTGTTCTTCCCCGAAGAATTTGTGTCAACAACATATAAAATAAGATTGCTGAGTCAAAAGTAAAGGTGGATATTAAAAAAGCCATATTGCTGATAGCCTAGAAAGAACAAATTATCTTTGAAATGGGAAATCCTTGACCAGCCAAATGGGATTTTTTTCTTCTCCTTTTTCTTTATAAGAAGAAAAAGAAACATATCCTTTAACAATCAACCATATATTGTACTGAGTGCTAGATTTGTGAACTCTTAGACATTTCTCAAATTGAAGCTGAATCAATCTGCTCTTAGTTATGTAGAGATTTAAGACACTCCATGAACATGAAAAACAGCTAAATCTGATAGCTACAGATAATCTTTGATTTGTTGGGTGTTGGGATTCTAATGGGATATACTATTCCATTTCTTGTTAATAATATTGGAAGACTATTTAATAGTTGTCTACAATCCTGTTATCTGTCAAGCAATACTTATGAAATGGCATAATTTTATGAAAAAATACAGTGCATTTTTACTAATAATCATATTCCCTGCCATGTTTGACATAACTGGCTTGCTTTTTGCTATAGTTATAGAAGTGCATGTGGGGAAAATTTATCCAAGTGTTGTCCAAGTGTATATTCCCCTCGAGATACAAAACAGTGAGTAATCTCCAAAACCAAATATATAAACATCTTTTTTCTTAAATAGGTTAAAACAATGTCCCAAAATAAACACTGATTACTATTTTATCCATTTTATCAATGTCTATTTATTATTCCTTGTTCTTCATAATGTCTCAAGCAGTAGCAAGGAACAGAATCCTTGTGTAGTTTGAAAATCTTTAGCAGTATCTCAGATGGCTGAGATACAATATTGTATAGACTATTAGCCATTATAGAATTGTTGGCCATGTCTAAAATATTTTCCCTGTATTTAGTCTATGGAGGGTTTTGTTTGGCCAGAATAACTTTGCCAAGCAATCAGACAGATATATAAAGAGGTAAGCCATCTCTTTATGTAACAGTATAGATTCCTTGATTCATCCTGTTCCTTGTTCATCTCTGGAGTTACAGAATAAGTGTAATGTCTCTATAGACAGTAAATCTTTTAAACTCCTTGATCTAAATCATAAAATTCTGAACTATCATTAGTGTGCTAGGAAAATATTAACAATTTATTTATTTAAGCATTGTATTCCTCCTTTCTTCATTTTTTACAAGAAATTGAGCTAAATTATCATTAATTTCTTCTTAATACTTGTTATAACTTATGTGAAGCATTCCCTTTGCATCCAATAAGAAAAGAAAAATCACTTCTTCTATGATCCCTTCACACAGTACAAAGGACCATGTGTGAATATTGTGCCGTTGTGAATTTCCTATTTCCCAAGTATATTATAAATAGGGTCAACAGAGATATCTTTTGTTGACACAGTTCAAGCTGCATTGAATAAAATACTTCAGAGTTTGCATATATATAAACTCATATATACTTATATTAAAATAATAATTGTAATATATACCTGAAAATAGAAATGTACATAACAGTGGAAAAACCTAAATATTTTATTGAGAAACAAAAAAAATGACCTGAAATGGAAAAATCTTTGTGTCAATGTGTTAGTAGAAAAGATTATGGTTTGTACATGTTTAAGAGAAGAAAAGCAATTTACAAAACTGAAGAAAGAAATCTCCTGAATAAGGAAAGGCAAGAGAGCATACAGTACAGAGTAGACTAACTGCAAAGCAGGTTGTAAAATATACCAGGTGACTTGAAATAATTATGACAATTCTGAATTAGGATGAATGAGGATCTAAGCTACCAGTGATTTTAAGGATATGGTAGTAACATTTTTCTTTTTGTCTAGGAATAGAAGCCAACAACTGTTTGTCTCAATAGGCAAAGAACAAAGTAAATAATAGGGAAGAAAATTAAAATAGCCTATCTCAAGTAGCCACTTCTTGGATATCCCTAAAGGTATTTTATTTTGTGTTTAATGATATAATAGATATTTGCATTCCTGTATTCCCCAACATTGGGTAGACTATAAGCTATCATAGAATTGTTGGCAATGTCTAAAATACTTTGCTTGATATATGGAATAATTCCCCACCAAATGAGAATTTATGATAGGAGAAGGAGAAGAACAATAAGGAAAAAGAAATAAGAAGGATTCACATTCTGAATCTAAATTATTTTTATTCATTATTTCAACTTTAAGAATAAGAACTTAAAACTATCATTATAGATTTTATTTATATTATTGTTTTGATTTTCTTTTATAAATTAAATACTTGAGCAGATTTCTTGAAAATCTTATATGGAACATCAGTTTACTACAGTTGTGTATTTCTTCTAAAAGAGCATGAAAATGTTTGTTTTAAAATTTAAAATTAGTAAAATAATAAATAATTGGTTTGTTGTTCATATCATGTGAAACAAATTAAAGATGAGAAGGTTATGTATTAGAGAATTTTAGGATCCGATGAGAATTACCATCAAGAGGTAAAATTATTTACCCACCCAGTTCTCCCTGGGTATGTTCCTAAAGTAAATAATTTTGAAGGGATCACAATTCTATTCTTTTTTTTTACAGGTAATTATAATATAATTCTTCTGTTATTTCTTTTTTTATATTTATTTCTTAATTGTAGTTGGACACAATATCTTTATTTTATTTTATTTATTTATTTTTATTGATTTTATAAAAAACAAATGACAGCCGAATGCATTACAATTCTTATTACACATATACAGCACACTTTTTCATAACTCCGGTTGTATATAAGTATGTTCACACAAATTCATGTCTTCATACATGTACTTTGGATAGTGATGTCTATCACATTCCACCATCCTTGCTAATCCCCGGTGCCTCCTTTTCCCTCCCACCCCTCTGTCCTATCTAGAATTCATCTATTCCTCGCAGGTTACCCCTCCCTATCCCACTATGAGTCAGCCTCCTTATATCAGAGAAAACATTCTGCATTTGTTTTTTTGAAATTGGCTAACTTCACTTAGCATTATCTTCTCTAACACCATCCATTTAACTTCAAATGCCATAATTCTATTCTCTTTTATTGCTGAGTAAAATTCCACTTTTTTTTATCCATTCATCTACTGAAGGACATCTAGGTTGGCTCCACAGTTTAGCTATTGTGAATTGTGCTACTATAAACATTGATATGGCTGTGTCACTGTAGTATGCTGTTTTTAAGTCTTTTGGTTATAAACTAAGGAGAGGGATAGCTGGGTCAAATGGTGGTTCCATTCCCAGTTTTCCAAGGAATCTCCATACTGCTTTCCATATTGGCTGCACCAATTTGCAGTCCAAGCAGCAGTGTATGAGTGTATTTTTTCCCCCATATCCTTGCCAACACTTATTGTTGTTTGTCTTCATAATATCTTCCATTCTTACTGGAGTGACATGATAGAGTAGTTTTGATTTGCATTTCTCTAATTGCTAGAGATGATGAATATTTTTTCATATATTTGTGAATTGATTGTATATCCTCTTCAGTGTCTGTTCAGGTCCGTGGCCCATTTGTTGATTGAGTTATTTGTTTTTTTTTTTTTTTGATGATTAGCTTTTTGAGTTCTATATATACCCTAGAGATTAGTGCTCTTTCTGATGTGTGAAGGGTAAAAATTTGCTCCCAGGATGTAGGCTCTCTATTCACCTCACAGATTGTTTCTTTTGCTGAGAAGAAACTTTTTAGTTTGATTCCATCCTAAATAGTAGCATGATACTATGATTTAGTATAGTCACTTATTTTTTTATGAAATAAATAAAAGTAAATAAATGAAATAGTCTCTTATTTAGCTATTCTGGGTCTCTTATTTACTGATTCTTGGTTTTAATTCTTGTGCTATAGGAATCTTATCAAGTAAGTTGGGGCCTACTCACACATGATGAAGATTAGGGTCTACTTTTTCGTTTATTAGATGCAGAGTCTTTGGTTTAATTCTTAGGTCCTTGATCCACTTTGAGTTGAGTTTTGTGCATGGTGAGAGATAGGGGTTTAGTTTCATTTTGTTGCATATGTATTTCCAGTTTTCCCAGCACAATTTGTTGAACAGGCTATCTTTTCTCCAATGCATGTTTTTGACACCTTTGTCTAATATAAGATAATTGTAATTCTGTAGGTTAGTTTCTGTGTCCTCTATTCTGTACCATTGGCTTACCAGTCTGTTTTGGTGCCAATACCATGCTGTTTTTGTTACTATTTCTCTGTAGTGTAATTTAAGGTCTGATATAGTGATGCCACCTGCTTCACCCTTCCTGCTAAGGACTGCTTTAGCTATTCTGGGTCTATTATTTTTCCAGATGAATTTCATGATTGCTTTTTCTATTTCTATGAGGAATGCCATTGGAATTGCATTAAATCTGTATAGTGCTTTTGGAAGTATGGTCATTTTGATAATATTAATTCTGCCTACCCAAGAGCAAGGTAGATCTTTCCATCCTCTAATGTCTTCATTGATTTATTTCTTTAAGGTTCTGTAGTTTTCTTTGTAAACATCTTTCACCCCTTTTGTTAAGGTGATTCCCAGATATCTTTTTTTTTGAGGCTATTGTAAATGGGGTAGTTTTCAGGAGCCCGGAGTCCTACTTGAATGCTGAGACCCTGTGCAAGGTCACAGCACTCGTGATTTCTCAATATCTATTTTTTTATATATATACATTTCTATGTGGTGCTGAGGATTTATTCCAGGGCCTCTCACTTGCTTGGTGAGCACTCTACCATTGAGCCACAATTCCAGCCCCTCTTCTACTATTTCTACATTCCTCTGATAAGAAAATATTTCATTGATATGTAAAATATAATTAGCTTGGGCACTTAGATAAGAAATATTAATTATTAAGTGACTCAAGAACTGAGCAAACTACAATATGAAAACATTTTAAGAAATTGTGGGGGGTAAAATGGGAGCAATAAGGGAAAACTAACAAATAGTAGAATTTAAAATATTTTTTGCCAGGCATGGTGGTACATGACTGTAATCCCAGTGGCTTGGAAGGCTGATACAGGAGATCCACAAGTTCAAAGCCAGCCTCAGCAAGGGCAAGGTGCTAAGCAACTCAGTGAGACCCTGTCTCTAAATAAAATAAAAAATAGGCTGGGGATGTGGCTCAGTGGCCAAGTGCCCCTGAGTTTAATCCTTGGTACCCTCCCCTGCCACACACACACACACACACACACACACACACACACACACACACATGCTAGGAGCCACAACCAAATAATATGATGCATGGCACTTTTGGTTGTAAGGTGACGCCAGCTAGCCATTGAGATGATATGATTATGTTAAGATTTACATTCATATGGAAATTGGACTCCTGCTATTCACCTTGGCCTGCTATGGGACTCATGTTACGGGACTCCTGGAGAGTTCCTATTGGTTGGGGAAGGATAGTAGGAGGGAATTCCGGGGGAGGTCCGGCCCGGTTCCGGTACACACACACACACACACTATATATTGATCCTAAAAGTCATGTCATCAATAAACTTTCTAAGATTCTGCTAGACAAATGCTTGTTGTGTTCTGTTAAATTACAACAGGACATCTAGACCACATTTATCAGAGGTAATGGCTCCTGAAATTAAGAATAATTATATAAAGCTACAGATGGAGAAAAGAACTTTGCTATTTGAACTTCAATCTTTAACTTTTTTTGTACAATGTGTTATGTATTAAGAAATCTTCAATATTATAAAATGTTATAAACATTTTATCATACAGTAATATCTGCCTGAAATTTATTTGATAAATTCAGAGAAACTCTAACCCCTGAGCAGTTACTTAAATGTAGCCTTTTCAAAGTGTAATATGACATCTGCATACATATTGTGGCAAAGGTAGAATAATTATGTTGTTCTTATATTTCTGTAAAATGAAGTTTTTTATGCTTCTAATCAGTTTTGCCAGTTATTTGCTTAGATAACAAACACCTCTGCAGTGATATCAAGGACTTCTGAAGTGCTCTGAGCCATTGGAATTACCTCAACTTGCAACAATATCATCATTTAAAGTACAAATTAACATAGCTGATTTGATAGAAATTATTTATTTTAAAGTAATTGAGAACATATTATTTGCTTTATTATTCTCTCTATATATGTATGTGTAATATAGGTATATGCATATATTCACATATCTATTTTAGGTGTATGCATATTTTTTATTTACCTAGGGATATGTTAATGTACATCCTAATAAGCACTGTGAATAATGACATAAATTGTTAAAAGAAAAATAGCACCTTATCCTTATACAGACATTTTATTCACACAAAAAGACATTATGGGAAATGGTTTGGAGGTTTTGTAGTAACTTAACATGGCAACCAAGATTCAAGTTAGAGATAATATGCAATATTATTGATCTTTTCAGTTAAATTCCATGCTGTATGTATTTTTCTCTTAGAAATGTGACTCAATTTTCTGCCCATTTTTATTTCTGTCTGGTTATTGATGTCTATCTTGGTCTGTCTCGCTGAAGGGAAAATAAATAGGTCATCAGTGTGAAAACTAAGGAAGCTGTGCGTTTCTTATGTAAGGTATTCAAAAGTCATTGTTTTCATTATACAGCATGCCATTTGTAGCAAACTGTATTCTAAACTGATATCTAAACTACAAAGAAAAATGCTAAATACATTGGGTGTATAAAAATATACTGAAATTTGCCTATGTGCATAATTTGCACTTCTCCCTTCTTACACCAAGAGTAATTTCTTATCATACCATCAATAAGTGTATGTGTGTGTATATATCTCCCTAAATATTATATTTTTTTTATTTTCTATATAGTAAATTATATGAGATCTTCTGTCATTTTTTTGTTATTAGCTATATAGTTTGATGTTTTAAAAACTTTTTTCCAAATGTAATTTTTTAAAAATTTTCAAATTTAGTATATAAACCAATTTCTCTTGGCTTTACTTTGGTAACTTTGTTATGAGGAGCCACTTCAGAAAACACTCTAAGGGAATTCAAACAAAAGAGACCTTTATTTTCCAGGCCAGGGACTGTCTCCCACCTGTAGAGACTGATGCTCTGTGGAAGAGCAGCAATATTCTGGCTTGTGTCTTGGGAATTTAAGGATGAAAACCCACAACTCAGGGGCTTTTATCAACATAATGCAAGCAAGCAAATTACAGAGGCCAAAATAAATCATTTAGCTTAATCACATCTTGGGTTCTAACAAGTGTTAGACTCCTTATCCTGAGTTTCAGTGGGGGTGGGGGGTGGGGGGTAATCTATTTTAAAGTCACGTAGATCCATAAATGTACTCAAACCCAGGATGTAGCTCATCACGATCACCACCATATCCTGAGTTAAGTACATTCTGTACAGTTCAAGAAAACAATTTTTATAAGTAGACAGCTTTCATTTCAGTTTCTTAGAAACAGCTCTTGTAATAGATTTTTATAGAAGGCAGCAAAATGGAGTCTTAGGCCTGTCTATGACAGTTCTTTCTTTATAATTGTCTTATCTCACTTATCAAAATCTTATATCTATAATCTGTATTTTTTAGTAATCTATAACCTATAACTTACACTCTTACTGATTTTATTGATTAGTTTACACCACAACAACTTCTAGGTACCTACTTCTCAGGAGGCAGAGGGTTATACCTTGAACTGGTCAAATCAACCAATGGTAACAGAAGTCCCTAAACCAGAGCACTTAGAATATCATCAATAGCTACTTTTTCTCTTTACTTATGAGGAGTGTGAATAATAAAAAAAAAAATCTTAATCTAGACTTTCCATATGTAGATAATATAAAACTAATAAATAATGGGAATTAAAAAATGTATTAGAAATGACCCATTATTGAAAAAATAATTCTCAGATAATCGCCTCTTCTAACCAGGATGTATTCGCTCAACATTTTCTTAAGAAACATTTTTTTTTCTTCTTGATTTCCTAAAAAAAAAAAAAAAAAAAATGGAAATGTAACAAAAGTAAAATGAATCAAATAAATAAATTTACTCACAAGAAATACTCATATAAAGATTACAGTATCCAACACATTGTTTCAAAGTAACAAACTTTTTGATGAATTGAAGAAAGAATTTTTAAAAGAGCAGCCACATTTACTTAGAAATCCACATGTGATCTACACGAACAACTACAAGTTGTATCATTGTATTTATCTAGGGGACAAGACAACTGCTATTAAAATTATTTTGTACACTTAATAGAGCATAAAACAAAGAAACTTAGCTCTCTTAATCTTGATTTGAAAAAGAGCCACTTGATTAGTTAAAATAAAAAGAAAGAAAAATTATGTGGCTATTAATTTTGAACTTGTGTTTTTTTGTTTGTTTGTTTTTTGTTTTAAACAGTGGTTAACACATCCTTACTGACAAAGTTTTGATAATGTCTTTGCTTTATAATTTTACTGGCAGTTCAAAAAATTTTTGCTTTCAATATTTTTAAATATAGCTGATAAAAATATATTATACTAAAATATAATATACAAAAGTATACTATAATAGATAAAATATTATTGTAGTCTCAATTTTCATTTTTGAGATTATCAATAAAATTAAGCATTATTCTGAAAATATTATATTTTCCCTTTCAGAACATTCTCCAGTCTGCTTTTTGTCATCAAACATGGCCTAGGGTTGATCCCTATATCTTTTAACTTTGATGAAAAGGTCAGGAAAACCAAGCCAAAGTTAGGACTTCTGCTCACAAGTCAGCTTTCTCTATTCTACCCTCTCCATTTAGTTTTGAGCTACTACTGCCTTTATTTATCATTTTTTTGTTTGATTTTACCCTTTGAATTATAAATTCATTATAATCATAATTGATGTCAAAAGTGTATGTTGCCACTATTTGTTTATGATTATAGAGATATAATTTACTTTTGAATAAATGTTTTATATAAAACATACTTTGTATAATATTGTTTACAATAATTAAGCTGTACTTTTTTAACACAAATGATCATACTATTGTTCATGATTTTTTTTTTTTTTTTTTTACAAATACATTGATACACAGTTAAATGCAAAACACCACACTGGTTGTTTTCTGACATTCCCCCCACCCTTTTTAATTTGTTCTAATCAGTTATACATGATAGTAGAATTCATTTTGGCACATCATACATAAATGTAGTATGACTTCTCATTCTCCTGGCTGTACACAATGTAGAATCACAACAGTTGTGTAATCACATATGCATACAGGATAATAATGTCTGATTCATTTTGCTATCCTTCTTACCCCCAGACCCCCTCCCTTCCCTTCACTCTGACTTTTTCTTTGTCACCACTCAGTTTTGATGAGATGTTTATTCAATCTTTTCTTATGAAGAAAATTATGGAAAGAACAAATGCTTGAGAAATTGCATGCATAAATTTTATTTACTGAAATATACATGTATATATATACACACACACACACTTCATTTAGAATCATACAGAGTATAAGATTTGAAATCATCTTTATTCAGAGTTTTTTTAGTTAATTCTTTTTTAAATTTATATATGACAGAGGAGAATGTATTATAATTTATATTACACATATAGAACACAATTTTTCATATCTTTGGTTGTATACAAAGTATATTCACACCAATTCATGTCTTCATACATGAACTTTGAATAATGACAACCAACACATTCCACCATCATTTCTAACCCATATCCCCTCCCTCCCCCCTCGCACCCCTCTGCCCTATCTAGAGTTGTCTATTCCTTTCATACTCCCCCTGCCTACCCCACTATAAATCAGCCTTCTTATATCAGAGGAAACATTTGGCATTAAAGGGAAATGGTGAAAACTACCTCATTTACGATAGCCTCAAGAAAATAATTACAACTGAATCAATTTAAGGAAAGAGGTGAAAGATCTATACAAAGAAAACTACAGAACCCTAAAGAAAGAAATCAAAGAAGATTTTAGAAGATGGGAAGATCTACCTTGCTCTTGGATATGCAGAAGTAATATTATCAAAATAACCATACTACCAAAATTCACTCAGAGTTTTGAATCCCCTTTTCATTTTTCTCTGGCTTCCAGTGTCATTTTTGGGAAGAACAATCGTAATATGTGTATATGTGAATATGTATATGGGGGTGTTCTCCCAGGAGACTTTTGGGTTCTTCAAATTCTCCCAGTTCTCTAATATTTGGGGATAATGTGTTAGGGGTCTTGAATGAATTATGGGTTTGTTTGAGTCATCTCAAGTTCAGGGGTGCTGCTCTTCTGAAACCCCTCAGTGAAATTCCACCCATTAGAGACAGCTCAGATTGTTCTGACACCCTGCCCAGGGGCTCAGACAGCTAGCTCTAGGTTCAAACACAGCAGCCTAGATGTAGAGGAGGTGGGCATAACCTGATAAGCCCTAACCAAGTTTTCTTTGTCATCTTCTTCCTGTTTTCCCCAGGAAGTTCTTCACTCTGAATCCCACTGGTGTTCCTACCCATCAAAATAAAGCATGTGGGCTACATTTTGTTGTTAGATCCAGTCTCCATCAGAGCTGGATCATCCCATCATGCTCCTACTTTTCACTTATTTCTGTGTCTTGTCTTTATTTCTTAAATTTCTCATACCTTTACTTGCTAGGAGCCACAAGCAAATAATATGATGCATGGCACCTTTGATTGTAAAGTGACGCCAGCTAGCCACTGAGATGATATAATTATGTTAAGATTTACATTCATATGGAAATTGGACTCCTGCTGTTCACCTTGGCATGCTACGGGACTCATGTTACGGGACTCCTGGAGAGTTCCCATTGGTTGGGGAAGGATAGTAGGAGGGAATTCCGGGGGAGGTCGGGGGGGGGCGGTTCCGGGGCTGGCCAGTTCCGGTGGACGCGCGCGTGGGAGGACCGGGTTTGGCTTGCCGGCGCCTATGGAGTATTGGTGGCTTTTTCAAAAATAAAGTTTTGTTCCTGCTTGAGTGGCTCATGATTCTGTGCCCAGCCAAGACTGCGGCAATTGGTGGCCCGGACGGGGAACGCCTGAAACTTAGAGGTGAGTAAAATTGCTCGCCCCTGAGGGAAGGCGACAGAATGGTGACCATTTCAAAAAACAATGTGTTCTTGTTTTGATTTATTTTGTTTTTATTTCAGGCTCCCTAGCCCTAGAATTTTCTCAGGTGAACTGGGAAAAATGGTTGGCTCAAGGTTTGAAGTTATTCGGACCTGAAAAAGAGAAAATTGATACAACCATTCTCTGCTCCGTTTTTGTTTCATTCTGCTTCGGCTTTGTTTTATCCTATCTTATTATGTTACGTTACCTTTATAGTAGATTAGAATCTAGTAAAAAACAAACCAAAAAACTGTTAAGTAAATTGTTAGAGGTCCAAACTATGGTAGAAAAAACGCTAGGTCAAGCAAAAGAGAAGGTCTCTCAAGCTAGTCAGATGGAGGAAAATTTAAAGAAAGAAAGCTTAGAGGAAAAACAGCCATCAGGTGGAGAATTACAACAGGAGGTTGCTACTAACTCCGTTCTATCACCAGAGGGCGTAATTCAACTAACAGCTCCATCTACAACTGAGCGGCCCTCAACTCCTGTAGTTGATGGACGGAATTCTGAGGCAGGACCCCAAAGATTAGCATGCCCTGTACTTGAGCAGGCAGGAGGGCAACGAATTCACCGTGCTTTAGATTTCAAAACAGTGAAGCAATTAAAGGAGGCTGTAACAACCTATGGGCCGCAAGCTCCCTTCACGGTAAGCATGGTCGAATCTGTTACCAACTTGGACATGACACCAGCAGATTGGGCTAACATGTGTCGATCTGTGCTAAATGGAGGACAATATTTGTTATGGAAGGTTGCCAATGAGGAATTTTGCATGGAGACAGCTAGGCAAAATGCAGAAGCCGGTTACCCTCAAAGAAATATAGATATGCTATTGGGAAAGGGACCTTATGAGGGTCAAAGACAGCAAATTGAATATGACCCTGGCGTATACGCACAAATTGCTGTAGATGCAGTTAGGGCATGGAAAACTTTACAGGGGCATGGAGACTTACAAGGTCAATTATCTAAGGTAATACAAGGAACTAATGAACCTTACACTGAATTTGTAGATAGACTTATCCAGGCAGCCTCTAGAATATTTGGAAATACAGAACAGGCAATGCCATTTATAAAACAACTGGCTTATGACCAAGCAAATTGTTGCTGCAGAGAGGTAATTAGACCATGGAGACATGAAGATTTAAACACATATATTAAATTATGTAGAGACATTAATGAACAAGGGCAAGTCTTAGCAGCAGTACAACAGGCTTTAGATGCCAGGCCAAAAACATGCTATAAGTGTAATCAAACAGGACATTTTAAAAGGAGTTGCCCCATAAGAGGAGAGTTTAACAAGGCTGGGTATCAAAGGAATAGTATACCGGGTATTTGCCCACGATGCCATAGAGGGAAACATTGGGCTAATGAATGCCGTTCTCAAACCACCATAGAGGGTATTCCGTTATCAAAAAACGGACAAGGACCAAGTGTTTACCCACAATATCATGGAGAAAGGTATCAAGCTCCATTACCAAAAAACGGACTAGAGGGCCCAATGCCCCGGGGCCCAAAACCACAAATATATGGGGCAATGGAGGAACCCAGCAGCACCATCAAGGTAGTGCCCAGGACGCATTATCCATTAAATCCCTCATCAGACAAACTAGAGGGAGCGCAGGGTTGGACATCTGCGCCTCTGCCAGAGCAGTACTAACTCCAGAGATGGGAGTTCAAATCATTCCCACAGGAGTAAAAGGACCTCTTCCCCAGGGAACAGTAGGCTTATTATTGGGACGCAGTTCTTCTACACTAAAAGGACTTATGATAAGTCCTGGGGTAATTGATCCCGATTATGGGGGTGAAATAAAAATTATAGCTAGTTCTCCAAGAGGTATATCAGTAATTTCACCAGGAGATAGAATAGCACAGTTATTAATAATACCCAGCCTACATGATAAATTTTCCAGTTGTAATGTAGAAAGAGTTTCCAAGGGATTAGTCTCCACAGGTGTAGATTGGGCTATGCTGTCTTTAAATTTAGATTCTCGCCCAATGCTAAAATTAAATATTCAAGGACATGACTTTAATGGGCTGCTGGACACAGGAGCTGACCTCAGCATCATATCTCGTCAAAATGGCCAAAACATTGGCCATTACAACAAGCCACTCAAACACTTCGAGGCCTAGGAGTGGCAACAAATCCCCATAGAAGTGCTATGGTATTAGATTGGAGGGATCCTGAAGGATGTGAAGGAACTATACAGCCCTATGTATTGGATCATCTTCCCGTAAATTTATGGGGACGAGATGTCCTAGATCAATTAGGATTGACATTAACAAATAACATTAATCTTAACACGCCCACTACTAGGGCTAAACAAGGCTTTAAGAAAGATAAAAGATTAAGAGAACAAGAACAAGGTATGACAGCACCTATTCAAATAGATCAAGAAATAATTAGACATGGATTGGGTTTTCAGAAAGGGCCACTGAGACAATCAAAATTACTTGGAAATCAGAAAGACCAGTGTGGGTTCCTCAGTGGCCCCTGACTAAAGAAAAGATACAAGTAGCCCATGACTTGGTCAGACAACAATTAGCGGAAGGACATATACAACCGTCTGTATCCCCCCATAATACTCCCATTTTTGTCATTAAAAAGAAATCTGGTAAATGGAGATTATTACAAGATTTAAGAGCCATTAATAATGAGATGGTTATTATGGGACCTGCTCAATCAGGGATTCCCCAATTGTCTGCTTTACCAAAAACCTGGCATGTTTTAGCTATAGATATTAAAGATTGTTTCTTTTCAATTCCAATTCATCCCGAGGATAGTCCACATTTTGCATTTACTATCCCTGCACTGAATCATGAAGGTCCTGATCAGAGATATGAATGGAAAGTACTCCTTCAAGGGATGGCTAACAGCCCAACTATGTGTCAAATTTATGTTACTAAAGCAATCCAGCCACTTAGAAATCAAAATCCTGAACTACAAATATTTCACTATAAGGATGATGTGTTATTGGCACATAAAGATAAAAACACATGGGCTGGGGATGTGGCTCAAGTGGTAGCGCGCTCGCCTGGCATGCGTGCGGCCCGGGTTCGAACCTCAGCACCACATACAAACAAAGATGTTGTGTTCGCCTGCTGAGAACTAAAATAAATAAATAAAAATTTTAAAAAAAGATTAAAAACACATTACTAGAATGTTATGCCACACTTACAAACTTATTGAAAAATTATAATCTAGAGATAGCAATAGATAAAGTACAATTAAATCTTCCAATTAATTATTTAGGAGTTCTATTATCCTCAACCATGGTCCATCCACCAAAAATTCAAATACGAGTAGATCAACTCAAATCACTTAATGACTTTCAAAAGTTATTGGGAGACATAAATTGGATAAGGCCTTATCTAGGCATACCAACAGGAGAGTTAGGACCTTTATTTGATATTCTAAAAGGTCCATCAGATCCAAATTCACCCCGCATGTTAACGCCTGAAGCAAGAAAAACATTAAAAATCATTGAAACATATATGGAAAATATGCATTTGGATAGAATTGGTATAAGTTTGCCTTTATTATTTATTGTACTACCAACAAAAAATATTCCTACAGGAGTATTTTGGCAAGAAGGTCCATTATTGTGGATACATTTATCTTATTCTCCTAACACTATTCTTACTAGATATCCTGAGGTGTAGGACAATTAATACTCAAAGGAATAAAAGCAGCAAAGGGAGTGTTTTGGATTTCTCCCAATAAAATTATTACTCCATATACTATGGATCAAATTGATGAGTTAGCTAATGAGTTAAATACTTGGGCAATAATCATGTGTAAAACTAGTGTTTCATTTGGTAATCACTTACCATCTAATCCTTTGTTGTCTTTTTGGTCTAAGCAGTTTTTCCAAAATGACAAGAAAAACCCCTATCATAAATGCCCCAAATATATTCACTGATGGGTCAAACAATGGTACAGCAGCAGTAGTTACTCCTGATCAAACTTTTACATTTTTAGTACCCAAACAATCAGCTCAAAAGGTAGAGCTTAATGCAGTATTACAAGCTTTTATGATGTTTAAAGATTCTGTATTTAATTTATTTTCTGATAGTCAGTATGTAGTTAATGCTATAGTATCCCTTGAAGATGCTGTTAGGATTTCACCTTCTTCTACTGTTTTCTCTTTGTTTTCCACTATACAAAGTCTAATCTGGGACCGAAAAGATCCATTCTTTATAGGTCATATCAGGGCACATACAGGATTGCCTGGAGCCCTTAGTATGGGCAATGAACTAGCAGATAAATCTACACATGACATACATATTTTCTCCATAATAGAAGAAGCTATAAATTTTCATAAAAGGTTCCATGTCAATGCTAATACTTTACAAAAGCATTTTAAAATAACTAAAGAACAAGCCAGACATATAATAAAACAATGTCAAAATTGTGTGACATTTTTACCACAAGTTAATCTTGGAGTCAATCCTAGAGGACTGATACCTAACCATATTTGGCAGATGGACGTCACACACTTGCCAGAATTTGGAAAATTAAAATATTTACATCTTACAGTTGATACTTCTTCCGGATTTTTGATGGGCTCCCTTCATGCCGGAGAAAAAACTAAAGATGTTATAGCTCATTGCTTACAAAATTTTGCCACTCTGGGCGTTCCAAAACATTTAAAACGGACAATGGTCCTGGTTATACTTCCACCTCTTTTAAACAATTTTGCTCATCATTTGGCATTACTCACATAACAGGAATTCCATACAATCCACAGGGACAAGGCATAGTTGAAAGAGCTCATCAAACTATTAAAATGTACTTATTAAAACAAAAGGAGGGAATTGGAAAGGGGTATATATCCCCTAAAGATAAACTTAAAATAACCCTTTTTACTCTAAACTTTTAAAATTTGGATTCATCGGGACTTAGTGCTGCGGAAAGACATTTGTACCCCAAAAATGTACATAAGCCTAAGGTACTTTGGAAAGATATTCTAACAGGACAATGGAAAGGCCCAGATCCAGTGATAGTCTGGAATCAGGGCGCTGTCTGTGTTTTTCCACAGGAGGAACAGCAACCGATTTGGATTCCAGAGAGATTAACTAACACAATTTCTACAGAAAAAGAAGATGATTTGACTCAAATCCATAACAGCTGATATCCAGAGCTCCAGCTTGGCTATTCTTACATCTGTGACAGTGATTAACCAAGGTGTTTTTTTCAATATCTATTTTATTATTGCATTTTTCCCACATCATAAAGTTCTATTTTATTTTTGAGCTCATACAAACCTAGGTTAATGTTTTTCTGATCAGTTTTATTTTTTGACTGTGTTTTATTTTTTGACTGTGGAGTTTTTATACATTGCAATGGAGATTTCACCTAGGTATAGCTACAAGGCCTTTATTTACTATTGTCTTATGTGTTGTGTTTTGTGTTGTATGTCTGTATGTGTGTATATCCATATTTCTTATATGAGGAGCGCTCATGAAAAAATGGATCCGAATTTTTTCTTTATTCACGTGATTTATATGGTTTAATTTAAATTAGGTGAACAGCTGTTAATGATTGTTTTTAAAGATGGTTAACAGATCTGTTTGTTTACTAATTTAAATTAGGTAAACAGCTGTTAAGGATTGTTTTTAAAGGAGTTTAACAGATCTGTTTGTTTACTTTCACCTTTCCTATTCATTATATTTAATAATTCTGTTCAGGATAATGTCTCTTTAGCATCATTGCCAGAATTTCCATCTCCATCCCAATTCCGGTGAAGACTAAGATAAAACCAAACTACAGCTTCTATGATAGCTATCACAGTAAACTGTATAAACTGATGCATCAATGAATATAACTCAACAAGTAATGCTCAATCAAGGAGTTGATTTACTTTGGGAGGAAATGGACATATTGATAGACTCCTCCGATTTGAACTGCCTGCAGAACTTGCCTGGACTATATATCAGTTACATGCATTATGAAATATCGTCTGGTGCAACGAATTGTGGTACTGCTGGCATATCTTTGCTGATGGTGTCACCAGTGATGCAATTTCCTTGCCAGCTCACCCCATGTTAATTGTGGTAATGCTGGCATATCTTTGCTGATGGTGTCACCAGTGATGCAATTTTTCCAAAGGAGCCATCAATTGGCTTGGTGTCGTGGCATTTCTGTATCCTCCTCCCTTCTACTAGTGATGGTCTAAATTTGGGGGCCAACAGAGGTGAGGCAAAGAACCTCACCCCCCCACTGGCACCAAGGCTAAATTTGGGGGCCAACAAAGGTGAGGCAAGAACCTCACCCCCCCCCCCCACTGGTGCATAGGCCTATCCACAAGCATGGCTGAATGCTGGACCAGTAGTCAGTGACGGGTTGATCTAATTGCAGTGGATTCAACCTAAGACAGGAACCTGACGCCTAAAGGTCAGTTCTCCCATGACGGGTAAGAACCATATGTTGAGTTGGACAACCTACCAGGCATGGTCCCTAGCCACATTGCCTGTTGCTTAATTAAACAGAAGGGGGAAAATGCTAGGAGCCACAAGCAAATAATATGATGCATGGCACCTTTGGTTGTAAAGTGACGCCAGCTAGCCACTGAGATGATATGATTATGTTAAGATTTACATTCATATGGAAATTGGACTCCTGCTGTTCACCTTGGCCTGCTACTCATGTTACGGGACTCCTGGAGAGTTCCCATTGGTTGGGGAAGGATAGTAGGAGGGAATTCCGGGGGAGGTCCACCCCCCCCCCCTTCCGGGCCGGCCAGTTCCGGTAGACGCGCGTGTGGGAGGACCGGGTTTGGCTTGCCGGGGCCTACGGAGTATTGGTGGCTTTTTCAAAAATAAAGTTTTGTTCCTGCTTGAGTGGCTCGTGATTCTGTGCCCAGCCAAGACTGCAGCATTTACTATTTCTAATCTGACTACCCTGGTCCAGGGAAACTGAGTAAACATCACATGAGTCATGATCTCAATGTATGGGTGTATAATCTATTTTCTTTCAACAACTTATTACTGTATGCATTCTTTAAATATACAATTTTTCAAGCAGTTCCAGCAAATTTTCTTAAATTTTTTTAACTATTATTTCCTCATAATGTCTGTTTTTCTTTATCATTTTTAATCAGGTTAGACAAACATTTGAATCTTCTAGACTGTTCTAATGTTTTAAAGATATTTGTTGTTTTACGGGTGATAAACTTTACATCTTATTTTACTTAATTTTATACATGGAATAAAAGATTTTATTTCCATAGCTCTTTTTAAAAATGAATATTGTTGATTTCCTATTATGGTATACACACACACACCTACAAACTTAGAAAGATTGATAGATAGACAGATAGATAGATAGATAGATAGATAGATAGATAGATAGATAGATTCTCCCTGTATTATCTTGGCTTCCTTTTTTTCTTTTTCTTTTATATATTTTATTCATATAAATAGCTAGCCCAAGATTTTGAATGTTTGAATGTCTATTCTTATTTTATTTTGCTGCTCTTTTGGCTTACACTGCTATAAATTCTTTAACATGTACCATTTAATCTAGCTATTTAGTATTTTTAATGGGACTATCCATAAACACCTAGACCATCATAATTAATAAATCTAATAAATAAATGGGTGTTTTAAAGGGCAAAATATTTCTATGGTTTTTCAACTAGGATAACTTTGGATAACACTGTGAATCCAGAATTTTGAATATTATAATAGTTTATGTTGTGCTTCCTTATTGCTTCTTAACAGTCACTAAATCAAAGATAAGGGGGAAAAATTCAGTTTTTCTACTACTGTAAGACTTATTCATCTTTGCAGTTTGGATAAAAGCCAAAAAGTATTCTGTTAGCAAATCCACACTTTTTTTCCCGTTTCTAAATCCATCAGTTATGATTACATATTTGCCTTTTTCTGCAGGGCTTTACTAAAGATAAGAAAGTTAAACACTCCAGTATGTGTACTCTGACCCCTCGGCCTGATTCAGTTGTACTAAATTTCCAGAAGTGATCTGATCTGCAGTTTTCAGCAAATGCTTCCTTTTCCCATTTTAAGTACTGTTGCTATCCCCACCAGAAACTCAAGAATCCTCACTGCTTTCCAAGCTCTCCCAACAAGCTATTCTAAGTTTTACCATCCAATCAACCCCATACTTGTTTTTGATATGTACATAGACATTATTGGTATTATTAGTTTCAAGGGACACAAAGAATAATTCACACGGTTTTATATCCATCTGATTTTAACTAAGCTTTCCTGAGTTCAAGTAAGCTCTCAACATTATGATCAACAATGCTACCGCTACTAAATCTCTCCCTCCATCTAGAAATGCTTCTTTTTCTGTGATAGCTGAATTATTGACCTTTTGTCAATATATTGTTTTAAATGCACATACTATACCTTCAGACTTACAGATCACCAGCATGGTATTACAGTATTATTTCCCATGTTTTCAGCCAAAGCACTACATTAATTTTGACTGGTCTGGGTTATATCACTCAGTTATATTTGAATCAATCGTGTTTTTTGGCCCATGAAATATGTGCAATCATGAGACTAACCTCATTCCTGGAGCCAAGAAGGTGCCTGTTCTTGTTGAGAGCCATAGCATGTTCTAAACTCACTATTGCCTAAAAAGTAAGAAGAGTTATTATTCAATGAGCTCTTTAGAAGGCAAAAAACAAGCAAGTAAATCATGTATCTAGTAAATGTTGTTAAAGATATTCATTCAAACAATAATTAAGAATGTGTCTAGTTTTAGTAATCATATTCTAGTTTATAAACTAGTAGAAAATATAATATTGCAGCAATTATTTTAATATTTTTCAAAATTGTTTTTGGTTTTTACATATTCAAATAAAATTATATAAACAAATGACAAGATGAAATTGTAGCAAAAAATTTGCTATGTTAGCAAATTTGGTGAATAATAAATGACCAGAATATTTTTCACTTATAAGTCTCAACAAGAGTATTTTTATTAAACCAAATCCACAATTTTTAATTTAGATTTTCTAAATAAATAAAATATTAAGGATAAGATCATGATACTAATGTGTGTATCAAGGTACATACTAAAAATATTCAGCATGTAACAGGTTGTTCTAACATGGAAAAGGACATTAAAATTCTGGAAATAAATGATTTTGAAATTATACTTAATTCAGTTCTGCCTTTTCTGCCCATACTTTCCAATCCAGTGCAGTCCTATTTTGTCATTACTACAATTTTCATCTAATAGTTTGAAAAGTATAGCAACAGAAGCAATTTACTTCCACCAATCTTTGGGTTTAAATTCTATTATAAAAAATTTTTCAAATGACAATCTTTTCATATTTATTTTTTTCATATGCCCTATAATCACTTTTTGTAGGAACTTTAGTAATTTTAAAGCTCATTATTTTTGCTCATCTGCATTCAAAATAATTTTGATGTACTCTTATATGTAATTTTGATGTACTGCTCTATATAGCAGTACATCAAAATTATTTTGAATATCATATACATACATACATGTATCTGTATATATACTGAAATATATATGTACATATAATAGTATATATACATATATAATATACGTATATTATATATATATATATATATATATATATATAAAATACACTGATTAGAGTATCAGTTCACCCAATAGTCTAATAGTCCATGTTCAAAACCAGTTTCTAAAGTTGATTCTCCACATGATTAAAAGAAATGTAAATTATTCTAAATATAATTGGATATACATCATGAGGTACAAGTTTAGTTTGTTTCCTACCTATCTTATGTTGGGATACTGAGTATATACTTTCTGACATTTTAACCATAATAATATGTCCATTAACAGCTACTGTGTTTCAATAAACCTTTAGGAGTTTGAAAAGTTTTAACAAGAAAGTTACAGCACTATGCATCCATTACATCAGGGATCACTCAAAAGTACACTTATTTATTCTCCTTTTGTAAAAAAGTGAAAAAGGCAATTTCAGATCCCAGCACTAGTGGCAGTTTATGGCCTGCCTGGAGAAAAATTCTACTTCCTAAAAGTTATGTGAATGAATAGCCAAATGAGAAAATAGTAGTATAATTAAAATGGTGGTATAATTCAGGTAAAATTCAAATAGGACCATCTTGTTTGAGTAAGGATAGAAAGCTAATATGTTATAAATTCTGTCCTTAAGTTTTGTTGCTTATAGCCAAAATTCACAGGTTTCAGGATGAGGACTTGGAGACATTTGAGGGGTCCACTTTCTGCATACCACAGAGGGCAAAGGGCACAGCTTTACTGCATTTCAAACTGAAATAGGGATAGTATTTTTTTTATTGGTTCTTTTTAGTTTTATGTACATTAGAAATCATTTTGACTTAATTATAAAAGCATGTAATATAATTTACTCTAATTAAATTCCCAGTATATCTCCTTTCAATTCCCCCTTTTCTCTTCCCTCTACTTTACTGATATTTCTTCTATTATTTTTATATTAGTGTCCTGTGGATATACATAATTGTAGTATCCACTGTGATATATTAAAATATGTACATAGGAAAATTAGATCAGAATTGTTCCACTTTCTTCTCTTATCCTGTCCCTTCTCCTTCCTTGTAAATTCCTTTCCTCTACTCCACTCACCTTTCTAAAAGTCTACTTATGCAGAAAAAAGAGGCATAAAGGGCCTGAGTTTGTGGCTTTGTGGTGGAGCACTTGCCTAGCATGTGTGAAGCACTGTGTTCAATTCTCAGCACTGCATATAAATAAGTAAAATAAAGGTGTATTGACAAATAAAAAAATATTTTTAAAATACACTTAAAAAATGCAAAAACATAATGATCACTGAGGTATAATTTTTCAATTGGCCCTACAAATACAATATTTATATAAAACATAAGGAACAGTCAAGCTGTTTTTTTAGTTTACTTATAATACTGATTGAAATTTTATAAATGCATATATTTATAATTATACAATGTAATATTATGATCTATATATGAAATGTGGAATAATTAAATACAACTAAATAATATACCTATCACCTCACTTTTTTGTGACAACATTTGAAATACTCATTTGAGCAATTATGAAATGTACAACACATTATATTGTTAACTCTAGTGATCCTGTTGTACAATAGATGTCAAAGAACATTTCTGTTAAACTGAAACTTTGTCTGATCATTGTCTCCGCATTTTTCTCACCAGAGAATAGAGTAGTGGGGTGACCACTACTCTATTCTCTGCTTCTAAGTATAATTGTTTTAGATTCCAGATAAAAGTTAGATGATGCAGTATTTATCTTTCTGTGCTTGGCTTATTTTACTTAGCTTTATGTTCTTCAGTTTTACTCATGTTGTTGTAAATGACAGAATTTTCTGGTTTCTTAAAGAATGAACAACATTCTATTGTGTATCCCTACTACATTCTGTTTTTCCAATCATCCACTGATAGAAACTGAGGTTGATTTCACATATCGCCTACTGTGAATAATGCCATATTGATTAAAGGATGAAGATATTTCTCCAGATACTGCTGCAGTCTGGCTGGGCACAAAATCACGAGCCACTCAAGCAGGAACAAAGTTTATTTTTTGAAACTGCCACCAATGCCCAGTACGTGCCCGGGAAGATCATGCATGGCATTCTCCCCGGAGTTCTCCTGGAACCCCAGAGCAAGTTCCTCCCCCGGAATTCCCTCCTACTGCACTTCCCCAACCAATGGGAACTCTCCAGGAGTCCCACAGCAGGTGAACAGCAGGAGTCCAATATCCATATGAATGTAAATCTTAACATAATCATATCATCTCAATGGCTAGCTGGCGTCACCTTTCAACCAAAAATGCCATGAATCATATTACTTGGCTGTGGCTCTTAGCAAGATATAAAAAAATCACATCAATCTTAAAAAAAACAAAGGGAAATAAAAGAAAAAAAATTACCCTAGTGAGGTAAAAAAATGAAAAAGAAAAAGACATTGTTAGATTTCTAATTTTTTAAAAAATTTTAGTTTGTTATATTTGACAACAGGATGCATTGCAATTCATATTACACATATAGAGTACAATGTTTTGTACCTCTGGTTGTACACAAAGTAGAGTAACATCCTCCATGTCTTCATACATGTAATTAGGATAATGATGACAATTGCATTCCACCATCTTTCCTATACCTATGTTCCCTCCCTTCCCTTCCCTCTTTTTTTTTCCCCATTGCCCTATCTAGAGTTCATTTAATCCTCCCATTCCCTTCCCACCCCCACAGCATACTATGAATCAGCATCCTTATATCAGAGAAATCATTCAGCATTTGGTTTTTTGGGACTGACTAATTTTACTTAGCATTATATACTCCAGCTCCATCTATTTACCTGCAACTGTCATGATTTTATTCTCTTTTAATGCTGAATAATATTCTATTGTGTATATGTGCCACATTTTCTTAATCCATTCATCTCCTGAAGGGAATCTAGGTTAGTTCCACAGTTTAGCTATTGTGAATTGTGTTGCTATAAACATTGATGTGGCTATGTCTCTGTAGTATGCTGTTTTAAAGTCTTTTGTGTATAGACCTAGGATTAGGATAGCTGAGTCCAATGGTGGTTCCATTCCCAGTTTTCCAAGAATTCTTCATCTGCTTTCCATATTTATTGGCTGCACCAATTTGCAGTCCCACCAGCAATGTATGAGTGTGCCTTTTCCCCAACATTTTTGCCAGCATTTATTATTGTTTGTATTCTTAATAGCTGCAATTGTGACTGGAGTGAGATAAAACCTTAGTTTTGATTTGCATTTCTCTAATTTCTAGAGATGTTGAACATCTTTTCATATGTTTGTTGATTGATTTTATATCTTCTTTTGAGAAGTATCCAATCCCTTGGCACATTTATTGATTGGATTATTATTATTAATTTGTGTGTGTTAAGATTTTTGAGTTCTTTATATATTCTAGAGATTAGTGCTCTATCTGATGTGCATATAGTAAGAATTTGTTCCTACTTAGTAGGCTCTCTATTTATCTCAATGAAAAGAAGCTTTTTAGTTTGAATCCATTCCATTTATTGATTCTTGATATTAATTCTTGCAGTATAGGAGTCTTATTAAGGAAGTTGGGGCCTAATTCAACATGATGGATATTTGGACCTACTTTTTATTCTAAAAGATGCAGTGTCTCTGATTTAATTCCAAGGTCCTCGATACAATTTGAATTGAGTTTTGTGCATGGTGAGAGATAGGGGTTTAATTTCATTTTGTTGCATATATATTTCCAGTTTTCCCAGCACCATTTGTTGAAGAGACTATCTTTTATCCAATGTACATTTTTGGCACCTTTGTCAAATATAAGATAACTGTAATTATGTTGGTTAGTCTCTGTTTCCTCTATTTGGTACCAATGGTATACAAGTCTATTTTGGTGTTAATACCATGCTGTTTTTGTTATAATTGCTCTGTAGTATAGTTCAATGTCTTCTATAGTGATGCTACCTGCTTCACTCTTCTTGCTAAAGATTGCTTTAGCTATTCTGGGTCTCTTATTTTTCCAGATAAGTTTCATGACTGCTTTTTCTATTTCTATGAGGAATTCCATTGGGATTTTGATTGAATTTGTATAGTACTTTTGGTAGTATGGTCATTTGGACAATATTAATTCTGCCCATCAAAGAACAATATAGATCTTTCTATCTTCTAGGGTTTTTAAAATTTTTTTCTTTAGCATTATGTAGTTTTCATTGTAGAGGTCTTTTGCCTCTTTCATTTTGTTGATTCCCATTTTTTTAATGCTATTATAAATGAGGTAATTTTCCTCATTCCTCCTTCAGAGGATTTGTCACTGATATACAGAAATACCTTTGATTTATGGGTGTTGAATTCACGTACTAGTTCTAGAAGTTTTCTGGTGGAATTTTTGGGTCTTCTAGGTATAAAATCATATTATCTACAAATAGTGCTAATTTAAGTTCTTCTTTTTCTATACATATTCCTTTAATTTCTTTCATCTGTCTAATTGCTCTGTCCAGTGTTTCAAGAACTATGTTGAATAGAAGTGCATTCTTGACTTGTTCCAATTTTTAGAGAAAATGCTTTCAATTTTTCTCCATTTCGAATGATGTTGGCCTGGGGCTTAGCATAGATAGCCTTTATGATGTTGAGATATGTTCTTATTATTCCTAGGTTTTGTAGTGTTTTGAACATGAAGAAGTGCTGTATTTTGTCAAAAGCTTTTTCTGCTTCTATGAGATGATTTATTGATTTCCGTATGTTGAACCAACCTTGCATCCCTGGAACAAACCCCACTTGATTGTGGTGAATTCTCTTTTTGATTTTTTTTTAGTATTTATTTTCTAGTTTAAGCTGAACACAATATATTTTATTTTTATGTGGTGCTGAGGATCAAATCTAGTGCCTCATGCATGCTAGGCAAGCACTGTCCACTGAGCTACAACTCCAGAATTTTATTGAGAATTTTTGCATCTATGTTCATTAGAGATATTGGTCTGAAGTTTTCCTTTTTTTTTTTTTTTTTTTTTTTTTTGACGTGTCTTGGCCTGGTCTTGAAATTAGGGTGTTATTGGCCTCATAGAATGAGTTTGGAAATGCTCCCTCTTTTTCTATTTTCTGAAATAAATTGAAAAAAGTATTAGTTCTTTTTTAAATGTCTTATAGAACTCATCTGTGTATCCATCCAGTCCTATGCTTTTCTTGGTTCGTAGCCTTCTGATGGTGTCTTCTATTTCATTACTTGAAATTGATCTTTTTAAATTGTGCAGATCATACTGATTCAACATTGACAAATTGTATGACTCTAGAAATTTGTAGATGCCTTTGATAGTTTCTATTTTATTGGAATACAAGTTTTCATAATAATCTCTAATTATCTTTTGTATTTTTGTAGTGTCTGTTGTGATATTTTCTTTTTTGATCAGGTATGTTAGTTATTTGAGTTTTCTCTCTCCTTCTTTTTATTAGCATGGCTAAGGGGCTGTCAATTTTTTTTATTTTTTCAAAGAACCAACTTTTTGTTTTGTTAATTTTTTTTCAATTGCTTCTTTTGTTTCAATTTCACTGATTTCAGATCTGATTTTAATTATTTCCTGTCTTCCAGTGCTTTTGGTGTAGGTTTTTTCTTCTTTTTCTTGGGCTTTGTGATATAATGTTAAGTCATTTATTTGTTTATTTTTTTTTCTTTTAAGGAATGAACTCCATTCAATGAACTTTCCTCTTACAACTGTCTTCAAAATGTCCCAGAGATTTCAATATGTTGTATTCTGTGTTCTCAGTCACCTCTAAAAAGTTTTTAACCTCCCCATTGATGTCTTATGCAACCCATTCTTCACTCAGTAGTATATTATTTAGTGTTCTGGTGTTGGAGTAGCTTTTATTTCTTATTTTATTATTGATTTCTAATTTCATTCCATTATGATCTGATAGAATGCAGGGTAGTATTTCTACATTTTTATATTTGCAAAGAGTAGCTTTGTGGCATAACACACAGTCTATTTTAGAGTAAGATCCATATGCTGCTGATAAGAAAGTATATTCTCGTGTTGAAGGATGAAATATCCTATATATGTCAGTTAAGTCTAAGTTATTGATTGTATTATTGAGTTATATAGTTTCTTTTTTCATCTTTTATTTGGAAAATCTATTCAGTGGTAAAAGAGGTGTGTTATAGTCTCCCAAAATTATTGTGTTGTGGTCTATTTCATTCTTGAACTTGAGTTGGTTTGATGAAGATAGCTTCACCATTGTTTGAAACATGTATATTTATATTTGTTATGTCTTGTTGGTGTATGGTTCCCTTGAACTGTACGTAGAGGCCTTCTGTATCCCTTTTTATGAACTATAGTTTGAAGTCTACTTTATTTGATAAGAGGATGAAAACCCCTGCTTGCTTTCCACAGTAAATGGTATGATTCTAATTTCTTTAAAAAATCTTCCTCTAATGAAACTTTTGCAGGAAGCTACTAAAGAAATTTTTAGCAAAAAAAAAAAATGTAAAAGTGTATCAAGAAACAGGAGTTCATAAATTTCAGGACACCATGTCACATACAGAAGAATGACTGGCATGCTTAAGATGATAGTGAGAAGAGAACCATAGATGAATTTGGAGTATCCTTTGGAGATGGTGCTGATTATACAGTAGAGAAGAATATTATGTGCAAGGAAGAAGAGTTCAAAGAAAGAGTAAAGATAAAATTAGTTTATAAGTTTCAGTAAACTTTATCTTCTGGTGGATGGCTTAGAGATGTATTAATACCAAATATCTAAAAACATGAGCAAAAATATAATAGAAGAACGAAAAATTATTTTAGAAAAAGTTTAGGTTATTGATGTTGCTTAAGCTATGCTATATTTTAAAAAGTGTAGTAAAATAGTTTAGTCATTCCCCTTTAGTCAGAATATAAAGTATATAGACAATGTCTTTGAAAGTACTTATTTTTATTGAATATTAATTGATTTAACTTGCTTAGTGGAAATAAAAAAAAGCCTAGTCAAACTAACTTTGTGCAGATTAATTTTGAAACAGTGAATAATCAACTAAGATCATTCTTAGATTTCTCTATGGAGTGTACATTTATGCCCAGTCATAAAACCAAACAGTAAAAATTGAAGGAAGGAGCAGTGTGTGTGTGTGTGTGTGTGTGTGTGTGTGTGTGTGTGTGTGTTCATTTGATTGTACCATTAGACTTGATGTCATGGTCTCTACTATTATTTGAAATATGAGTGGAAAACTAAAATAAAAATTATCTACAGAAGGTTAAAAATTGCATTATTCCCAAGTAGATTGAATAAGAAAAGAGTACACTGTATTATAAAAATTCAGGAGACATTTTTTCTTTATAAAATGTATTATGTGATGCACACCAAAATGTAGATTAGATCAAAATAATGAAGGAATTAGTACCTCTTAAATCAAATCTAAAGTAAATAAGTTTACCAATAATTTCAAATTTTACAATTGTCAATTTTACATAGGTTTTACATAAATATTTTATAAAAAATATTTAGCCAATAATGAATGGTTGAGTTTTATACTTTTAAAAGTACCAATTCTGTATCTGGACATATATGGATTTAATAACTAAAACAAATCACACCATTTTTTGCCCCTCCAAGTATTATTAAGATCTCTTTATAGTACTGATTCATAATTTATCAAGATATAAAAGAGTCTGCCCAAGGAAAATTACTTTTTTACACCAGATGATGAAAAATATATACCAAATAGTAAAATATAATTTGAATTTCCTAGTGTAGTCACTGACAGGACAAACATGATGCAATTTCATAGGTTATATTTGTCCTAATATAAAACATATCATCTCTCAAAACTTAGCTTGTCCAATTGATGAGGTAAGGTTCTGATATTACTTTAACTATTTCTATTGGTATTTTATAATAAAAATACTATAAGTATGTTTACTTACTACAAATAAGTTTTTATATAACATACAATTTCCCTTTTAAAAATCCTTCATGTCTAAAAATTTCTGAAGAAATTTTTGAAATAGCCTAATCTGACATATAGCCATTAAGTACTATCCAAGTCAAATTTCTTATTGAATCAGCAGTCATACACTACATTATTTTCAAATATAAATTTAAAATTTATGTCTCAAAGTAAATTTCTACCCAATACGTAATGTTCACAATGCTGAAACAATTTATTCTTTAAGTTTCACAAAAATGCTTCCAATCTGTGGGTGCTTAAACTAAAAGTGAATGTAATATTCATCTGTTTAGCTGTAGTAAATTGAAACTTTTATCTCATTAAAATCACTTACAATACCTAATTTATTAGTGTATCATGCTATATGCAAATAAGAGCATGTGTCTCTTGTATATATTACATTGTAGCATAGTAATGTTTGTACATTCTTTTTTTAATATTTAGATCATACAATACTCAAAATATGAAAAAGTATAAAATAACTTTCTGAAAGCATGTTGTGGTATATGTCAGCTTATTCCTGTAGGGTCAGAATGGCTCAAATAAAGAATGTTGTAACATTTGCCTTGCACTATATGAAGAAATTCAGAAGTAAACGAGTATGCTTGGATTTTCTTCATTTGTTTTGTGAGATAAAAATTTCCTGAAAGATCCAGAGAGTGAGTATTTGGACTTTGTGGACTATATGATCATTGTTACTACACAACACTACACAAAGCTTCATAATTAATATATATTACAGCATAATAGTTATACATAGTGTATCAGTCTTCATTTTGAAATGACATTAGCAAGTAGGAAAAGAAATACAATTTGTTCAAATAATATTGAGTTTTTAAAATTTTATTTACATAATATTTTTATAAAATGTCATTCAGATATTCTAAACCTATTTGCATCTTGTCTATAGTAATACAGATTATTTGAGGACATACTGAAATGCCTTTTCTGGGAAGAGATTGAAATGTCAGAATCTTAATATTATTATAGAGAGATTATGGAAATTGAAGTCAGAAGGCCAGCTTTAAGTCATCCTCACTTTCATTTCAAAATAGCTAATTCTCAGTTGTTCTAAAAAGGGCATTCATAGAAAAGGGAAATTATGAAATATACCTAAAATAATTGCTATTAGATGATGCATATTGTGATATATGAATGCTAAATTGTTGAATTTAACTACATAAATATTCGTTAATTTCTGCTAACAAAACACTTAGAATATGCTTCTAAATAAATAAATTCATTTTAAGTGGTCACATTTTTAAGTATCAATTGTCTGAATCTTGGTGTCAATTGTAGTTCCACATTTAATGCTTGAACATCTACTCAGGAAATAAATTAGTGAATTTGTCCAAATAGAAACTAGAGTGGAGAATAATATTTGGTATGATAAAAATAGCATAAGGCAAAAGAACAAGGGTTGTTTAAAAGTAAAATGTAAAATTTGCATAATTGCACTTTTCAAAAATATCAAAAAGTTGATCAATTATGTATCATTTATATTTTCATAAGGACTAATTTCCTTTTTACTACAACAAGCTGCCACATTCTGAAATAAATCATTTAATCAATTTTTGCTTCAATTATTTGTAAATGATATTTATTTTTGTTCTTTTAATTTGTAGTATACCATGGAATGATTTTTGTCTAAATTTCTACATGCCTTGGTACCCAACAGTACTTTAGATGTTATTCTCATTATTACTGTAGGGCTGTATCACAATTATTCACCAGAAAATAGAAGTACAAATCATATAATTTTAATATCTGAGACAAATTTACTATACTTATAAAGAGATATTTAAATGTACAAAGAGATATTGAAATTATTAAAATGCTACATGCATAAACAAATGAAATTCTTAGCTATGGGTCTCTGTAAGTAAATATGTTAATAATTTTGAGATCTCCTCAAAAAAGTTAAGGTCATAGGATAAAAAGAAATGAAGATAATTGTGTACACATAGTAGAGAGGCAAGAAAGGCTGGTGTCCAATCATGAACATACAAAGCATAAAATAAACACAAGCAGGAAATAATGAACACTGGAGCAGAAATAAAGGATAAACAATAGAAAAGCATCAGAGAAAAAAATGTAAAACTAAATGTTGGTTCTTGGAAAAGAAAAAGCAACATGGCAATCTTGTATCTAGGCTGACAAGACGAAATAAAAGCAGTGAAGACACAAATGAGTAAAATACTAAAATCAAATATAAAAGAGGGACATTATTATTGACCAAATATTTATATTTGCCAACAAGTTAAATATCAAAAGAGTAGGGTGATTATAGTAAGTAATAATTTATTGTATACTTCCATATAGCTAGAAGAGAGGAGTTTGTCTTTCTTACCAAAAAGAAATGACAAATGTATGAAGTAATAGATAAGGTAATTGTATTGATTTAATCAATTCACAATGTTATTATGTAATGAAAATCGCATTGAGTCTGAGAAATATGTACACTTATTATTATAATATGTCATAATTATTATTATGTCAATTTAAAATAAAATAAAAAATTAAATGAAGAAATTTTTAGAAAGATAAACTACACCAATTGACAAGAAATACAAAATCTAAACACTTACATAACAAGAAAATAAGCTAAATTTTTAATCAAATACTTCAACAAAATTGAAAGTAAATGAAAAAATTGCTTAGATCTAGATAGCACTGCTGAAATATTTTACAAAATTTTAAAGAATTAACATTCTCCCTTCACTAATACTTCCCAAATTGGAAGACCAGTGAATAGTCCACAACACCTCCTATGACACCAAAATTATCTTGTTACCAAAATCATATAAAAGACATTATTTAATGGAGAAAGACTATATTCTTCATCCACACCATAAGAACATCTTTATCATTTCTATTTGACATTGAACTGGAAAATCTGGTTAGGAAAATTAGGCAAGGAAAAGAAATGAAAGATGCCAGTAGAGCAGAGGAACAGGATTGAGGGGTGGGGGAGGAGGGGAAAGGGGGAAGCACTAGAGAATGAAATTGATCAAATTACAATTTGCACTTGTATAAATATGCCATAGTGAATCCCAGTATTACATACAATTTTAATACATCAATAAAAACATACTTAGAAAAGAAAGATACCAAGATTAAACCCATAACAAGGGAGGATATGGAGGGGAAGTACAGAAATTCATTGGATGAACAAAAATGAAGGGAAGGGATGGGAAATGGGAATAGGAAAGACAGTAGAATGAATAGGTCACAAATTTCCTATGCTCATATATGAATACATGACCTCAATAACTTCACATCATGTACAACCACAAAAACAGAATCTTAATTGGAATGGTTTGCACTCTAAAACATCACACTAATAAAGATAAAATAGATAAGTCTGACTTCCTCAAAGAGAAATCTTTTGTAAATCCAAGGACATGTCAAAGTACACCCTACTGTCATGTATACTTAAAAAAACAAATTTAAAAAAAAGATAAAAAGTAAAATTATTTGCAGTTAGCATGGTCTTGAAAATAGAGAATGTTAAGGACAATACATGAACATAGCAAAAATTTTTAAAAATCTGCTATAAGAATTAGTAGATAAAATCAACAATGTTGCAGGACACAAAATCCTCATCTTAAACCCAATTGTATCTCTACTTATTAAGAATAAAAAAAATCCAAAAATAAAAGTGGAAAATTTTTTTACATTTAACAGCAATAAAAAAAGTGAAATATTTGGGATTATAGTTAATGGAAAAGTATAAGACTTGTACACCTAAAACTTATGTCATTGTTCAGAGGATTTCAATGATAATCAAATAAATTTTTTAAAAAAACCTCAGCTTATGAATTGGAAGAAAGTATTGTTAAAATGGCAATAACCTCCACATTGACCTATAGAGTTAACAAAATACTCATCATAATACCAGGTGCCTTCCTTCCTGCCCAGAAAATTGGCAAACAAATAATAAATGAGATAGAGAAATGCAAGATATCTAAATTAGCAAAAATAATGTAAAGAACAAAATTAAAAACCTAATTTTCCTGATTTCAGATTTCACTACAAAGTGACAGAAATCAAGATAGTGTTGTAATAGTATAAGGATAGACATAGATAATAGATTAGAGTTGAAAATACAGAAAATATCTTATATTCATGGCCAATTGAGTTCTGATAGTGTGTCAAGGCAATTTAATAGGAAAAACATAATTTTTAACAAATAGTGCTGGGATAATTGGCTAAAACATTTAAAAGGAATATTATAACTTGGACTTCTATCTCACTAATATGTAAAAATTAACTAAATGGATCATAACATTAAAAGGAAAAAAAGAAGAAAACATGGGAATGTCTTCAAGACCTGATTTAGTCAACAACTTCTTAGAGGGATACCAAAACACACACACTAATAAAGATAAAATAGATGTCTGACTTCCTCAAAGAGAAATTTTTTTATAAATCCAAGGACATCATAAAAGAAATGAAATGTCACAAAACTAGAGAGAATATTCACAAATAATATATCTCTTAAGATGGGGAGCTTTCATCCAAAATATGTGAAAAATATAGGTCAACAATTAAAAAAAGTATAGATTTTTTTCAAAGCTATCAAAATACCTAATAAGCACATGCAAAGAGACTCAATGATATTATTTATTAGGGAAACACAAATCAAACTGCAATGTGATACCATGTCACTGTCAGTAGGATGGCCAAAGATGAAAAGAGCAGACAATGATAAATATTGGTAAGGTTGTGAAAAAATTGATAAGCACAAGCATTGGCGGTGGGCTTCTAAAATGGTTCCACCTCTTTGAGAAAATGGCTTGACTGTTCCCAAACATACTCAATATATGACCTAGCAATTTGACACTTAAGTACATAGACATATCTCAAATTAATTGAAATTATATGTCCACACAAAACCTTTTATGTAAATATAAATAACAGCATTGTCCTAACAACAAAGTGTGAAAGCAACCCAAATGTTCTCACCAGATAAACAGTGAAATGTTGATGATATTCTCTGAATAAAGGATAGATAAGGCTGGAAAGCATTACTCTAAGCAATAGAATTCAAATACAAAAGATCACATATTGGGGCTGGGATTGTGGCTCAGCATAGAGCGCTCACCTAGCACGGGCGCAACGGGTTCGATCCTCAGCACTACATAAAAATAAAGGCATTGTGTTGTGTCCATCTACACCTAAAAACTAAATATTAAAAAAGATCACATATTATGTAATCTCATACATGTAAAATGTCCAAATTTAGAAAATACATGGAAACCACATGTATTTTACTGGTTACCAGAGGCTAGGACTGTGAAAGTGAAATGTGACTCCTAATAGGTATCTAGTTTCTTTAGGAGATGAAAAATATTTCAAAATTACATAGTAGAGATGTTTGTACAACTCTATGAATATACCAAAAAACATTGAATTATGCAATTAAAAAGACTAAATTTTATAGAATGAGTTATAGCTCAATAAAACTATTATTTAAAACAGTGAAGTAGTTTGTGATAATTTACATGTCTTGCCAGATATACATTCAAAGAGAAAAAACATTATTTATAAATGATGGATAAATCTATACAAAATTTTCTATAACTTAATAATAAATGATACTGAGACAAAATCATTTGCTACTGAAATGTAAATACTTTGAAAATATTTTGAAAGTATATTTTCAGACATCTCAATTTCTTTATCAAAAGCTAAAGAAAGATACATTTATAAGAAATCATCATTCACTTCTAAGTGTCAAAGTGTCTAATTTCCTGTTTTTCATTGAAATTTGGCACAAGATACCAATGGTAGAACTCTTAAGTTTGTGCCAGAATTCTAATTAGCAAAGAATATACTAAAAAATAAGCACAAGTCTTAAACATAAAGTGTAGATATATATTTATCATACATATATATGTATATATGTATTTATTATATTACATATGCATATGTGTATATATACACATATGCATATATATATATACACATATGCATATATATATATATATATATATATATATATATATATATATATATATATAATTACAATGCCTTCAACTACAATCAACTTTGTATATGTTAGTTTAATTATATGTCCCTAAATAAACCAATATGTAGTTTAAGAAAATAATTACCTGGAATGATGGAAATGAGAAGTCCTATTTAGGTTAAAAAAAGTGTCACATGTCTATAGTTGGATTTGAATTGTTGGTATAAAAAAACAGGAGTACCATCTTCAAAAACAAATATGATCCCTGTCTATTTTTCTTGCCTTAACAGAATGCCTAGCACTATTTCTATGAATGGTAAAGAAAAATCAAATGTTAAGACTCTGGTATACAGAGTGGATATATGGTGTGTAATCCATAAATATTTGTATTATGTTATTAAATTAGATTATGGCTGGCATTTAATAGAAAGAATATATCAATAAAGCCATGCTGAACATAATAAACACATTTTAAGAATTTAGATTATAATTTTATATTTTGTTGAAAACTAATATTTTTTTTTCTTACAAACACTTGTTTTTGCATTCTACATACCTGAAAGAAAGATTTTCAAATAATGAAAGAAAATCAACAGAGGGCTTCTATATCAGACATTGCTAAAATAGATAAACTCACTTAAAAAGTTTGTTTAGAATCCTAATTATAAAATATAAGATTCAAGCCTCTATGATATATAAATGACAAGAGGGTACAATAAAATACATAATACTTTTAAATGGATACATATCTTTCAAAATAATACTAAGAAGATAACTATTGAATACTGAAGGACAAAGCATCGATAATTTAGTATGACAGTGTGGCAAAACAATTACTGACAGACAGCATAACAGATGTAAACTTTAAACAAACATAAAACTTAGAGGAAGTGGAACAATGTTACATATTAATATGTTTAGTCACTTTTTTGATGAAATAAAATTTTAAATGTTATACTGTCCTGTATCTAAAATAGTTTCTTATAAGGAAAGAAAATGTTTTCTTTCCTTTCTAGATCAATGGGGAACAGCAAAAAATTAAAATGTCATCAATGACTGGTAGCTCTGTAATGCCTAGCTTATTTCAGTCCTCAAATAATTATTATAGAAAAAGAGAGACAGAATAAAACCCTATGAGGTGCTATGTGAGAACTCTTAGAGTAAATGAAGAGATGGCCACTATGACTCTTTGTGCTCCTGTCCCAATGGGAGGAATGAAATAACTGAAGGTAGAAGTCCATCAACCTGTCTTCATATCTCATGGCCACTAGTGTACAGCACTCCTGACACTAGCTATCATATTATTCAATATGAGAAATAAATAGGGGTAAATCTTTTCTTAATCTATTTCCTTTCCTAGATGCTTCTGGGTATACATTTTTTTCCTTAAATAGAAAAATTGAGTATGTATATTTGAAAAAAATTTAAATATATTTAAGGAAAAAATAAAGCCTCTAAGAAAATAAGGCATTACTGTCAATTTTATAGCATATTTTATTTCAATATTAGGTATTTTTCCAATGTTATTAGCCAAAGTGGTGTTTCTAATATGGCAAGAAAAGGCGGGTGGGGGGGGTATATGGTATGCAATTAGTTCAGGTAGATAATTTTAATATTAATATATAGTTCCAGATTTTGGAGTTTTTTATAAGAATTTTTAGAAAATTAAGGGGAAAATATAAATGCAACTCACAAATTCTCTAAGTTCAGGTTTCCTACCAAGGAAAGATTTATATGCATATATTAAAGATGGTTGTCAATATTTGGTTTTTGACACCTTTATCAAGTATGATATAACTGTATTTTTGTTGATGTGTCTATGTGCCTTCTACTCTGTTTAATTGGTCTTGCCTGTTTTTTTTTTTTTTTTTTTTTTTTTTTTTTTTTTGCAATCCCTGCTGTTTTTGTTACTATAGCTCTGTAGTATAATTTAAGGTCTGAGATTGTTTCGCCTCCTGCTTTGCTTTGCTTTTTAATAATTGCTTTTGCTATTCTAGGCGTCTTATTTTTTTTAAATGAATTTCATGACAGCTTTTTTATTTCGATGAAGACTATCATATCATTGGAATTTTTATGGGAAATGCATTGAATGTGTATAGTGCTTTTGGCAGGATGGCCATTTTTATAATGTTAATACTGTCTATCTAAGAACACAGGAAGTCTTTCTATGTTTTAAGATCTTCATCAATTTCTTTCTTTAGTTTTCTGTAGTTTTCATTGTAGAGGTCTTTCACTTCTTTTGTTTGATTTATTCCCAAGCTTTTTTTTTTTTTTTTTTTTAACTTTTGAGGCTGTTGTTAAAGAGATGGTTTCCTAATTGGTTTTTCAGCTGATTCCTGGTTGGAGCATAGGAACACAATTTATTAATTTATTTCTGGGTGTTAATTTTGTATCTTCCTGCTTGGCTGAATTCATTTGTAAGTTCTAGAAGTCTTCTGATGGAATAATTTGGGTCTTCTAAATAAAGAATAATGTCCTTGGCAACCAGAGATAGTTTGAACTCTTCTTTTCCTATTTGTATCCCTTTAATTTCTTTTGCCTAATTTATCTTAAAACTCTGGCTAGAGTTTCAAGGACTATCTTTAATAGAAATGATGAAATTGATAATCCCTGCCTTGTTTTTGTTTTTATAGGGAATGCTTTCAATTTTTCTGTTTATAATGATGTTGGCCATGGGTTTCTCTTACATAGCTTTTGCAATACTTACATGTGTTCCTTCTATCCCTATTTTTTTCTAGTCTTTTAAATATGAAAGGATATTATCAGATGCTTTTTTGGCATCTACTGAGACAACACATTGGAAAAGATAGCCTCTTCAACAAATGGTGCTGGAAAAATTAGAAATCCATATGTAGCAGAATGAAATTTAACCCATATATCTCACCCTACATAAAACTCAGTTTCAAATGGATTAAACACCTAGAAATTAGACCAGAAACCCTGCACCTACCGGAAGAAAATGTAGGCCCAAGACTCCAACATATTGGCTCAGGAACTGACATCCTTAACAAAACTCCTGAAGTGCAAGAAATAAAGTTAATAATCAATAAATGGGATGGAATCAAACTAAAAAGCTTCTTCACAGTTAAAAAAAAAATCATGAATGTGAAGAGAGAGCCTATGGAATGGGAGAAAATCTTTGCCACCTTTACCTCAGAGCATTAATTTTCATAATATATAAAAGAGCTCAAAAACTTAACACAAATAATAATAATAACAATAATAATAATAACAATAATAATAACCCAGTAAATAAATGGACAAATGAACTGAGCAGATACTCTGAGAAGAAATATGAATCATCAAAAATGTTACATATAAAAAATGTTCAATACCTCTAACAATTAGAGAAATGCAAATTGAAACTACCTTAAAATTTCATCTCCCTCCAATCACAATGGCAATTATAAAGAATATAAGTAACAATAAATGTTGTTGAGGATATGGAGAAAAGTTACACTCATAAATTGCTGGTAGGACTGCAAATTTGTGCAGCCACTCTGGAAAGCAGTATGGACATTCCTCAAAAAAATGGAATGTCCATACTGCAATAAAAATGGAACTACCATTTGACCCAACTATCCAACTCCTCATTTTATGTCCAAAAGATTTTAAATCAGCATACTGCACTGACACAACCACATGAATGTTTATAGCAGCCAAAACACAATAGCTAAGCTACTATGGAACCAACCTAGATGTCTGTACTTCAACAAATGAACAGATAAGGACATTGTGGTTTATGTATTCGCAATGGAGCATTATTCATCCTTAAAGAAGAATGACTTTATGACCTTTTCAATTGAATGGGCCTGGAGATGATCATGCTAAGTAAAATAAGCCAGTCCCAAAAAATAAAGGTCAGATGTTTTCACTGATATGTGGAAGCTAGTATACAATAGAGGGAATAGAGAAAAAATAGATACTCAATAGATTATACAAAGGGGAATGAAGGGAGGAAAGGAAGGAAAAGAAAAGACAGTGGAATGAATCCAAAATACTTTTACTATGTACGTATATAAATACACCATAGTGAATCCCATTATCATGTACATCCACAAGAATGGGGTCCTTACTAGAATAGGATACATTCCATCCCTGTACAATTATATTAAAATGAAATTTTTGCTAAAAAGAACCAATAAAAAAGTAAATAAATAAACATGTTTGTCAAGAAATTGATTTTGAGCATTATATTTTTGGAAGTGATTTTGCAATGTAATTATCATGTTATCAGTTAAGAGCAGTAAATGTATCTTTTAGGACTCAACTGTATTTACTTGCTCCTGCAACTCATCTTGTCCTCTACTAAACATATGAACCTTTCATTTTGGGCTGTCTTTCCATAAGGAAATTACAATGCAGAATTATTGCTATGTGTAAATAATGAAAGATATTGAGAAAAAAGTACCCTTTGCCAATTTAATTCCCATACGATTCTAAGCTGTATTGATGTATTTTTATGATTTAATCTAGATTTTGTTATGCTAAAATATAATATTTCTTATAAATTTAGTGAGTGTTTTTGATATGTTTGTTAAAAACATTCTGATAATCAATTAACCAGGAAATAAAGTACTTAGGAGTCTATATTCTAACAACTTCAACTTAAATAATATATTCGGTAAGAGGTTTTGTTACTGAGGTATTTGCAATATAAATTAATTGGTTAGGGAATACAAATAAAATAAGGAAAATTTTATATATATATACATATATTTTTTTTTTCCTTTTTTGTACCAGGAATTAAACCCTGAGTAGCTCCACCACCAAGCCACATCCCTTTTTACTTTTTATTTTGAGGAGGGTCTTGCTACATTGCTTAGGGCTTCAGAATTTTGCTGAGTTAAGCTTTGAACTCTTGATCAGCCTCCAAAGTCGCTGGGATTATAGGCATACACCACCACCACCACCGGCCGTATTTTTAAAGAACAGAAAATAATTGATTTCCCTTGGGAATTTTTAGGTTAAAGGATTTTTCAATATAAGACGTATCCTTTTTGGGGCAGTGCTGGTCTAACCAGGCCCTTCCTCAGGTAATAGAGATAATTTTTATTTGCCTAGGGCAACAAATCTTGGGAAAACAAAGAACTTTGTAACAAAATTATAAGGAATGCAGAAATTTATTGTTATAACTGAGAATAAATAGGAAGACACATTTTTTCCATCAGAAAGTAACTGTAGAAAAGAATAAATGATCCATTTCTTAATGCACTGAAGAAGAATTACAAAGAAATGTATACTAAATGGGAATTTAAAGATGACTGAAAATTCATTCCATGAAAAGAGACTGTGTATCATGGCTTGAATCCTATTTATAGTTGTAACGTCCTTAACTTGCTCAAGGTAGCTTTCTATATATCAACAGAAAGTTTCAGTTTAGTTCAGAAGATGTTAATAACAATTTTAAAACACATTCATAAAGTCTTAGATTTATTAAGTGACTTCATTTGACTTAATGCAGGAAAGTTCATATTTATTATAAAAGTGTTATGATATTTTACTTTATGGTTGCTTATGAAAAGATTCAAGTTATGATTTGAAAACTATTCAATAATTTTATGATCCTAATATCAGAAAAACATATTTCAATAAAAGATAGAAATGAGAAAAATCTTATTCAATCTTAGATTTATAAATTGATAAAGCAAGATATATATGTATGTGTATATGTGTGTGTGTGTGTGTGTGTGTGTATCGTGTGTGTATATGAATAAATAATCTTTTCTATGAGAGATTTTACATTTTTCATTTTCTTTTTTTTTTTTTTTTTGCGGGGGCGGGGGCGGTACCAGGGATGAATACAGGGCTATTCAATCACTGAGCCACATCCCCAGCCCTCTTTTGTATTTTATTTAGAGACAGGGTCTCACTGAGTTGCTTAAGGCCTTGCTTTTATTGAGGATGACTTTGAACTCATGATTCTGCTGCCTCTGCCTCTGAGCTTCTGGGAATTTTTCATCCTTCTTTCTTAATTTTTGAGTTTTCCTAAGTTCTTTCTCTATATAAATCACATTTATATTTGAATAATATATGACCTATATATATTAAAGTGATGTATAGTTATACACATGTAATTAGGCAATAAAAATTAAGTGAAACATCAAAGTAATTCAATCACCAGTCTTTCAAAATTGCATATCAGAGACATTTTCAACAGCTATAGTAATTTTAATATGTTTTTGTGACCTTATATTCACAAATATTAGATTTCAGAGGAAATGAATGTGGTTATATTCTTCCATCCATGTCATCTGAATAACAGATTGCCATGGATAACATATTTGAATAATGAAAATAGGTTATGCTCATTTGAAATTTGCTATTTGAATTTTCTCCATGGAGCACAGAGGTTGAAACTCCAGTTGCAGAGTCAGCCAGCCTTAAAGTCACATTTCAGATAGGGTGTTACTAGCTCTGTGACTGGGAATGTTACTGAAACTTTTCAAGTCTAAATCCTTATATATTAAATGTGGAAAAATACATGGTCATGAAAATCAGAATAGAATGCTTGGTATGCATATGATATACTAGTGAGTGCTATTCTAGTATGCTAGTTGAGAAGAAACAGCAGGTTTTGACCATTCTTTATAGTTAATAGGAATCCATGTGTATTGCTCTTACTAGAGAGGTCTTAATTGAAAATTTCTTAGAAATTGCCATGAGTGTGTACTTTTCAACAAACAGAATTATCCACAGATTCAACAGAGATGAACATTACTATTATTGGTAAAAAAAACAAAAAAAATACAACTAAATAATTCTACTAATTCTGTGAAGAATAATATTGAGGTTTTCATGGGGAGTACAAAGGATCTGTAGATCTCTTTGTGCAGTATGGACATTTTATTAACATTTCTTTTTCCAACCCATGAACACAGGCTATTTCAACATTTATTGTATCCCCTTCAATTCCTTTCATCAATGTTTTAAAAATTTCATTATAGAGTTTTTTTCTTCTCTTTGGTTAGATTCTTAAAGTTAAATTTGTGCTTATCATTTTTATAATCCAAAACCCCACTCTGAATAAATAAAGTATATATATATATATATATATATATATATATATTATAAGTAAGAAAAGTGGTCAATATAAATTACTTCAAATATCATTCATGATTAATCCACATAGTCATTTATTTTTATATTCATTTAAATTCAGAGAATACTATATAGATATGGTATATAAATATAATATATAATTATAATATAAAATCAACATTTCTATAATATATCTATTGCCTTAATACAAAATATTATTAATTTAATTTACTTAGGTTTGTTTTAATTAGATAATATAAAATTGATGAAAAATTTTAGATTAACTTGTGAATAAATGTATTCTTATAAGTTTTCTAAGGCACTGTCACATTAAATAGATTTTCTTAATGTATTTAGATATGTATACATGAGGTCATATACTTTATGTCACTTTAAATAACATGGGACTTGCAATAAAAATAGAATTATACTAACAAATTATAATTTTTACTTATTAACATGAGCATTTTAAGGATAAAGAATATTAAATTTAGCTTTTAACTCCTAAATTCTAAGGAATATAATCATTATTTTTCTTTTATTAGAGGAATTAATTGAGTATAAAATTAAAAGTGAGTGGCATCTTTGTGTAACTCATTTATCAACCCTTAAAAAAGCATTTGTTGATAAACTTTGCTTTTATTTTTAATCTAGGAATGTTCTTAGAATTGGTGGTAAAAGAAGAAAAACATCAACAGCTTGAATTTTTCCCATCTGATGAGTCACTGTTGTTTATACTACATTTCACTATCAAATTTTCTCTCTCAATAAAATAAAACCTAACAGCATATAATATTTATTCTAAAAATAATGATTGTATTGATATGATTCTCAATATAAGGTCATTTTTTATGAGCACATTTAAGAAGTACTTATTTTAAGCTAAGTCAATACTATGTGAGATTCTTATTGACACATGGGTTACAGAAGAGGAATGAAATCTCTATTTATATGGAGAGATGTTATCCCTTCAATTTTTGTTTCTTACTTTTTCAATTTTCCTCATTTCTGCCTAGTGTTTCACTTCAGTTTTAGAATCCCATCCAAGATATCATATTTCACTTAGCTGTTATGTCTCCTTAGTATTCTCTTAGTTCAGAGAGTTTTTCAGATTTTTTTGTTTGTTTTTAATAATTTTGAGAGTTTTGAGAAGTACTGATCAGATCTTTTTGTAGAATATCTATTTTCTGATGATTTTTGTGTATATAGGATACACACACACACACACACACACACACACACACACATACATACATATTAGAATAAATAGCAGAGGTAGAGAGCCATTAAAATCACCCTAGATCAAAAGGATGTACACTTGACATGATTTATCACTGATTTATCTGACCATTTTTCCTAGGTTTTTATCAAATTTGCAGAGTTTTTAATTTATGTTGACCTTGAATGGTTGGCTAAGGTAGCTTAGCTTTATCCTTATCCTTTAAGTACTATACTTTTCTGAAAGAAGTCACTATTTACAGACCATTCTTAATGGGTGTGGATTTATATTTACCTCCTTAAAGATAGCATAATTATATAAGATGTTTATAACTACATGGGGATTTGTCTCTTCGTATAGATGCCCATTAAATGAAAGCTTATATTAATGTGGACTCATATTTATGTTATGCTTCAAATTGTAATTAATATTACTTCCGTGTTGGGGTTGCTCAAATTGTTCTAGCTTTGACGATCAGAATATCCTTCAGTCAAATCCTGTAACATTCACATACTCACAACAATGTGTTCGTTCACTCTTGTTTCTGTTGATGCTTTGTTTGTTCTTTTTTTAAAAAGAATTTCCTTAATTTCCAAGCATTGTGGAATGCTCTAGACTCATACATTAACTCTCCCATCCTAAAATCAGCCATCTTCTTAAGAGTCCCAGTTCCTCATATTGGAGAAACATGTTAGAAACTAAAAACCTAGGTACTCTATGTGCTCATTGCTAAAAGGGTGTCACTGCTTATTGGCCCCCTCATTTGACAGATAATTCCTATATATGCATATACATCTATATTCAACTATACAGGAGTTCATCCTTGGTCACAGTGTATAATTTATATTTTTAAATTCAATTTGCTAACGTTTTTGGTGAGAATTTTTGTATCTATGTTCTGAGAGAGATTGGTTGGTAATTTTCCTTTCTTTCAACATGTTGGCCTGGTTTTAGAATAATTCTTGCCTCATAGAATGAGTCAAGATGTGATAACTTTGCTTTCTTCATAGAATTGTTTATGAAAAATAAGGTATAAACTTATCTTTACATGTCTAGTAGAATTGATGAGTGATACCACTGGGGTCTGGTGCTCCCTCTGTTGGAAGATTATTAATTCATTATTTAATTTCTTTAACAGGAGCTATTCAGATTGGGTATTCTCTTTATGTGTGTTTTAGTATTCATGTCATTGAAAGAATTGGACCATTTTTCCTAGGTTATCAAATTTTCAGATAGAGTTTTAAATTTTTTTTTAATTCAAGGGTTAAATCATGCATATAAGACATAGCACTTATTGGATTAGTAAAAATCAAAGTAAACACTCATCAACTTTGAAGTAATTGATGTAAAAAATTTTGTTCTTATTGTTTAAAGGTTCAACATTGTAAAGTTCCTAGCGGGTACATTGTACAGAACATTGTATACACTTGAACAGAGTTTAAGAACCTCACAAATACAAAGAAATATCATTGGGCAAAGCCTGAGTAAGAAGCCTTTGTCATTGTGGGTGAAGCAAAAGCTAGGGTCAAAAATAATCAAGTCAAGTGTTGGTGATCTGTCAAGACAATGAGGTTAAAAACTTCATATTTTCATAAGACATAAATTATTTTACAAACCAGAAACTTAAAACATATAATTTTTATACCTATTTTTAGAAAATTAAGAAAAGTGGTCAATAATTTTGAGGTAACAGTGAAACAGACATACATTTTTAATATACAAAAAAAAAAAAACACCACCAAGTTTAACTATCAGGAAGAATTTAGAATCCAGGGAAACATCTTGCTATTTACAAAAGATTGTCAGGCTCGGAATGTAGTTCAGTGGTAGAGCTCTTGTCTAGCATGTGTGGGGCATTGGGTTTGATTATCAGCACTGTATTTAAATAAATAAAACAAAGGTCCATCAATAACTATTTATATATATGTATATATCATATACATATATATGTATGTATATAAAGAAGAGATTCTCTAAAAAAATAATTTACTGAGTTAGTAGTAATCACTAGGATGACTAGTTCAAAAATGAATTAAAAGCCTAATCTGGAAAAGGATGTCAGGTAGAAAAAGAAGGATTTAAATATATATATATATATATATATATATATATATATATATATATATATATATATATATAAATAATACTGAACTTTCTTCATCATCAACTGCACCTGATAGCAATGAACCTTTTAAAAATTGTACATTGGGCACTTTTATTCAATTCAATTATTTCATGTACAATGCAATATAAATTAATTTCCACTTCACATGCTGTCAAAATACTGTCTTCATCATTAGATCACACCATGTTTCACACACTCCTTCCCTGCACACCAGCAATGAAGGGTAGCATATGTTATTAGAGAAAACATATCTCTTTTCAAAATATCAGCAAAAATTAACAAACTACTGCAACTTTTTAAATTTCAAAACTAAATAAAACTAAAACTAAAAATATAGGTCCCAAGTTTGAGTTGTTATACTCATTCCTTTATGACATAACACAATGTTATATAATAAACTAGAATTAACCAATTATTAGATGCATTACATAGCATTTCCTCAAGGAGGTTATTCTGCCCTAAACACCTGAAAACTAGTTATATAATGTATGCATTTCTTAACATCAGAAATTTCAGTTAAGTTAAGACAGTAGTCAACAGAAAACTTTATGCTCAGTGTTTCTAGTACACAGTGAGAATTAGTGTGCAGGGTATTTTGGCAACTCAATCTGAGAAAGAGTGGAATTATTGAAAAAAGTCTTTTAGAAGACTTGTCATTTTAGGGCATGGTTTAAACAGCATGTGAAAATTTTGATTTATACACTTTAAACAAACACAACTTTGAAATTATTGATTGGTTCAAATTGCTTTTTTGGGAAAATAATTTTGTTACAAAAATTTGGAGCTGAGTGTGACAGAATTTCATTATTTTTTGAGTAAAGTGTGCAAAGATTCCAAGGAGGATAGGACAAGGCATGAGAATCTTTGATATTACAGAAGATATTTGTTCTCCCTCTTTTTGGTGGGGGTAAATAGAGAAATGCTGGAATAACTTCATAAAACACTGTCCTGAGACTTCATTGCCCTAAACACTCTTAGGATTCCACAGCCTTGATATCTTTAACAGTCCCTATTGGACATGTGATAGAAGTTAGTTTCTTCTCCTTCAGTTTCTTAATGTCATTTTCATCTTTCAGATCAAGTTTAGTTTTTTATTAGGAATATGGTAGTACATGGACAATGGATTCACTCTTTGGAATGCCATTTTGCATGGATGTTTTCAAATAATGCAGAACTCAAATGGGACAAGCAAATTAAGACTATACATATCATTGAGTGTGTAGAATGTACATTCCATAAAGCAAAATTTACTAATTTTTCATCTATGGGAACACTGACAGAAGATTTATCAAAGACAGTGGTAATATATTCTCCAGAAAAAGCATTAAGGTATAACTGATAAGCACGTTTCATCTACATATCTAGTTCTCATTACCACATATTTGACAACATACATCTGGGTAGGTTGAAGGGTAGTCCAAATATTAAAGCTTCTCATTTATATTAATTGTGACTTGCCAGGACAGATATCCAGAGACCAGTTCTCTACAATGTAATATTTCATGCTTGTAAGGGAAAGTCCTTTAACTCAGAATCTCTTATATAATAGTCTTTGTTAACTGTTGGACATTGGGATTTTGCTTTGTATGTCTATGGTACACTTCCCACATCTAGAAAATAGATATCATATGGTAAATATAGTTGTGAGTATAAAATGAGAATGTCTATGTGAAGTGATGAAGACAATATCTTAATTGCAGTAAATGTTCAATGAATATAAATTATTATAAAGATAACCTTAGCCCAATTTTTTATATTTTCTTCCTCAATGGCCTGAAATGCCTATCATTATTGGTATCATCCTGGAGATTAGTTGTATCTTCTGAAAAAAATTACCAGCAGTTCATTCAGTTAAAATAAAATATTTAACCCATTTGTAGTCATTTGTTCTTCCTACATTTCACACAAGTGTTTCCATTTTCTTCCCCATGATGATTAAAGCAGTATTACCTGAGTTTACAATGAAACCCTCATTCCTTGGAGAATTCTTGTAAGGACTTCACAGCCTAAACTGAGAATTACTTTTCAGAAATAAATATGGTGTTTATCAGTAACTATTTTTTTCATAAGATAATATTAGTTTATTTGTGAGATACGTTTTATGGATTAAATAGTAATTAATAATAACCTATTTATAGATTGTTTCATTCAAAAATATTATTTCTATCAGATTCAGTTTAGATTTTGCAGATTGATGAGTTTGGGAACCACTCAATACTTATTAATGGACAGATTTCAATGTTTTAGTGACAATGCACAATGCTAGAAGAGCAGTTACATACAACTGGATTTCTTTAGAGGGAAAATGCATCAGAGAATCATAATAAATTCCTAATATGTGAGCATTCAAAATATCAGATAGTGAAAAAAATATTCTAATCAAGCCTCTCCACATCATTCAAGAGTATGGATAATGACATTTCTTATCATTATTCATGCCTTCTTAGGAATATATTTAACATAAATTATTTTCATGCATAAAACCCCATGGTCAGGGCATTTGCCCTATTTAAGGGAAAACATTAGCTTATTTTTACTTAAATAACTAATGTCCATATATTCCTTTGTACATAAAGTTATCTATGACTTCTTCAGACTTAAAAAAGAGAGGAAAAAGAGAAAAAGAAAAACAATTTAATCTATTTTATTTTACTTCAGTTTTATTTATCATCATTAATAACATAAAGTCTAAACCTTAGACACTTTTTTCTCCAAATGTTTTCATTTTAAAAGTAATTACACAAAGCTTCCTAGGTGTGTGCATGTGAAATGTTGATTCTTACAGTCCCCAATTAGGAATTATGACCTAGAATATATTGCTCTGAATGAGTGATTACTTTTGACCAATTCTCCTTCATGACAGCAGCACAATTTCTTTTTTTTATGCTTATTTTAAAGTCTAGCATCCTAACCTATTCCACACATTTAGCATAAGTGACCAGAATAGTATCATGCTCCTATGTCCAATATAACATAATTCCTGCCAAATCTTCCAAAAGTTTATTGTCTGCATGGATTTAATTACACTAAAAATCAGGCAGTTCTGACAAAAAAAAAAAGGGGAAATTGTATAAGATATTCTAAGACTTTTTTTCAGAAAATGTAATACTTGGATTTCTATGGCAGTATGAATAACAAATAAAAAACAGAAATCTTTTCTCTGCAGGATTCTTTTCTCTTGATGTTGCTTGATTTACAGCAAAAAGCAATAAGTTCAGCACTGTAAATTGAGTATATCACATTATCTAAATTGTACCTGTTACTGCCCAGAGGAATGTGAGCAATTGTGTGGTAATCAAAAGCAATTAGTTTGGATGTAAAAATGACCTAAAGGAAAAACAAAAAGAGAAATCTGTTATGCATTTGAAATTCCTCTGCTTTAAAGAAAAAATAGCAACTATAAAGAATAGAAGGATTCAGGGGCTGGGGTTTGTGGCTCAGTGAAAGAGCACTCACTTCCCATGTGGGAGCCCCTGAATTCAATCCTCAGCACCACATAAAAACAAATAAATAAAATAAAGGTATAGTGTCCAACTACAACTAAAAAATAAATATTAAAAAAATTCTTTAAAAAATGAATGGAAGGATTCAGAAGTTCTTCTGATTCAGTACAATTCTGTTTGAATCTTAAGTACTTTTATTAACTGTTCAACTCTCTGAAGCCTAAAAATCAATAGCTCACAATTATTTTTATTTACAGAAAATAGGATCAATATAGAATTAAGTAAATGCCTGGAAAAATCATTGGAAAATTATTTTCTCTCCAATGCTTTGATTGATGAAGAAAGCATTGTTTAACTACAGTTATCAATATCATTCTGTTATCTAAATATCACTAAAGGGTTGCAAAAATTTTTGAAAAAGTGTTGCACTTAAAATTAGATTACCTGAAGTTTTTTCTTAATGTACACTCTCTAATCCTTGTTTCCTCATAGGATAAATGCTTGTAATATGTCATTCAACGTAAGTTTAAGAGTATTTCATTCATTGCAAATGCATGTATACTTGGCCAGATTTGAGACAAGAAGTTTCTGTAATCAGTTGCATATATATATATATATATATATATATGCAACTATATATATATCTATCTATATATAGCTATATATAGAGATAGATAGATAGATAGATATATGAAATCAATTGCATATATATATATATATATGATTATTTGTGAAATAATATAATAAAGAGATTTAAAAATTCTTTGGAACTAAAAGTCAACCCTCAGTTTAGACCCTTGAAGAGTAAAAATGTAATCACCTAATTCTTTAATGTGCTCACTTTTAATAATTTATTTCTCTTTATTTTTATTTTTTATTGTAGTAAGAATAGTTTAACGTAAGTGCTACCTTCATGAAACAAAAATTTTTAAGTGCACAATGCAATATTATAAATTACAGGCACAATGTTGTATAGCAGATCTGTCAAACTTATCCATCTTACAAAACTTAACATTTATGCTGTTGAATAGCAGCACCCCTTTCCCTCCTCTCCTCAGCTCCTGGCAATCATTATTCTATTCTTTGTTTCAATGAGTCTGACTATTTTAGATGTCTCATTTAAATGTAATCATGCAGTATTTGTCTTTCTATGATTAACTTGTTTCACTTACTATAATGTTCTCCTGCATCATTCATATTGTCATATATGGCAATGTTCTTTCAGTGTGTCTCTGTACCACATTTTTTCATTCATTACCTGTTGATGGACATTTAGATTATTTCCACTCTTAACTATGACAGTATTGCTGAAATGACCATAAAAGTATAAATGTCTCTTTGAAATTCTAATTTCCATTATTTTGTATATGTGACATGAACTGGTGTTTCTGGATCATAGTTACTCTTATTTTAAATAAAAATTGCAGAACCACCATACTGCCCTTCACATCAGCCAAACCATTCTACTTCCCCACCAATATTGTACAAATGTTCCAATTTCTCCATTTTCTTACTAACAGTTGTTCTGTTTTTTTTTTATTTTTTTAGATAATAGCCATTCTAAGAAATTGAGGTGGTGTCTCATATGTTTTTGATATGCATTTCCATGATAATTAGGGATGTTAAGTACTTTTTCATATACCTGTTGACCATTTGTATAGTCTATTCAAGTACTTTTCCCTCATTTTAATGGTGTCATTTGCTATTGTGTTGTAGGATCTCCTTATATTTTTTTAATATTAAACCCATATCAGAAAAATAGTTTGTAAATATTTTCTCTCATCTTATAAGTTTTCCTTTTCATCTTGTCATTTCCTTTGCTGTTCAGAAGACTAGAAATTTGATACAATCTAAGTAGTCTGATGTCTCTAATTTTGTTGCTTGTGCTTTTTTATCTTATCCAATAAATCATGCCCAATATGCTGAGCTTTTCACCTAAATTTCTTCTAGTAGTTTTACAGTTCCAGAACTAATATTTAAAACTTTAATACATTTTGAATTAATTTTTATGCATGATATTAGATAAGGGAATAATATACTGACCTAAAAAGGCTTCCATTCTAAGGGAAGACCTAAAGATCTCAAGGTAGGTGTGGGATAACATTCCCTTAACTGACAAGAAGCAACCCTAAGCAGCATTTGGTGTCTTAACATTTACATGGGCTTCTAGATTCACTACTTCTGAACAAATGTCAGAGCTTTGGTTAAAATTATCTAAATAAATTAGTGTGAAATATAAACTTTATCACTAGTTTGCTTATGTGTTGGTATGTTATGAAAGAAAAAAGATACACATAGAGCCAGGTTGCTCTGTGCAGAAGAGAACTGGTAATATTTTATCTTCTCTGCTACTTTAAGACAGAAAAAACTTTTTAAGTAATACAATTTTTATAATGTTTCTATTTATTTTCTAATATATTTAATTTTCAAAAATTAAATATATTATCCAGTTCAGCTTCTTTCTTTAAAAAATTGGATAATGTGTTGAGAAAAATACATCTGCTTGAAAATATATTATCTTTAATTCAATAAAAAAAATTACTGACTTCACATTAATATTTAAATGATTAAATAATTCAGTAATATGGGCTGGGGATGTGGTTCAAGCAGTAACTCCATCGCCTGGCATGTGCGGGGCACTGGGTTCGATCCTCAGCACCACATAAAAATAAAATAAAGATGTTGGTGTCCTCCAAAAACTAAAAAATAAATATTAAAAAAATTCTCTCTCTCTATTTCTCTCTTAAAAAATAATTTACTCACTAAGAATACAATTCTGAAGCATTTATAACATATATTAGCCACTAAGGAATATGTATTCTAAGCTAAATCACATTACATACAGATAAGATAAAACACATACTATAACATCCATCCTCTTTGCTTTCTTTATAATACTTTTCCTTTCTCATGCCCTTACCTCCACATGTATATATAAACACAAATACTATCTTGGCCAATTTAATATCTTCCTTTTTCCTCCAGTTTAAAATTTACTCCTTCACTATCAATAATATTTTAGTACCTTTTCCATGTATCACCTTTGCACACTGTATTTGCCCTTGCCCAGATCACTTTAATTATTTATTGTCTTACATTTTTGATGCTAAGCCTCATGAACTTATTGTTTCCTTATCATATCAAAGTTCCAAGAACATAATTTTTACTCAATTAATATTTTAAAAGTTACCTCAAAAACTACAGGAAGCCATTGAAGTTTATAAACAACATGGAGACATAGTGGACTCAATACATAAGCAGGCTCAGTATTCATTTCCTTCTACTTCTATCGTGCTTCATTTTAATGTAGAAGCTAGAAAACATAAACCATCTCTCAATAGACACTCTTTAGCTAGAATTCTGGAAGGAAATTAAACCCCATTGTATTAATGTGTTTGTCAAACGCTTAAAAAGGAGAAAGATAGGCAAATATATTTTTTCTGATTTAAGAATTCCTGCTAATGAGCAAAATCGTAGATACATGAATTTCTTGAGATAATTTTGGTGTGTGTTTGGCAGCTTTACTCAGCATTCCCATAACAATCTTCTCCCTCCATGTATAATAGAGAAAAATGTGGAAATAGCCTAGGGGTAGTCAGGTATTTCATTTTCTTTTCTCTGAGTTTTTAGCAACTGCAGTTATTTTTTCTTGGACTTAGTAGTTATAAAAGAAGTTTATTGAATCTATTTCTCCAGAGTCTCAAAGACTACAATTAAATAAAAAAAAACTATGTCCTTATATGAACAAATTTACCTTAAAATATTAAGAACAGTTTCTATTTTTTATCTCAATTTTGAATGACACTGTATTGGAACCAGATGTAGTTTCAGACATTTAAGTAAGGGAATTAACTCGATTATTTGATTGGGTATCATTATCTGACTATTTGGAGGAAAAGTAGTGCTACTACAAAATAGCATACAAGGACAAAAGAGCAACTTAAATATATTGTATGGTCACCCTGGATGAAACATTTTGGTGATAATGAAAATCATATGTGGGCTTTCTCCTTCTGTCTATACCACAAAGATTAAAGAACAAGGGGCTGGGTTTGTAGCTCTGTAGTAGAACACTTGCCTAGCATGTGTGAAGCACTGGGTTCAATTCTCAGCACTGCTATATCTTTATTATATTTTTATGTGGTGCTGAGGATTGAACTCTACCACTTGAGCCACAACACCAGCCCCCATCAGTACTGCTTATAAAAAATAAAATAAAGGTCCATAGGTAAATAAAAATATATATACATATATTTTTAAAAATTAGAATTTTTTTTAAATTAATATGATTAAAGAACAAACACAAGATTATAAATTATTGACTCAAAACACAGAGGCTGGGAGTTTCAAATGTTCAAAATATTTTATTTCTTATAATTACAGGGCTGTTTTCACCAAAGATTAAATTTGTGTCTAATATTGAAGGTTGCTAAATTACCATAAAGTCTAATTCATATTCTCACCATACCTATTGTTTAAGATGAATAAAGTGGAATAAAGTGGGACTGTGAGAATTTTAATGAGAACTTAGAGATGGGTTCATCTGATGAGCTAATCATGGTTTACTTAGATATCATGCAGTGATTGCACTTAGAGAAGTGGACATGTAATGGGGTGCCCATTGACCTCGTGCTTTGCTCCAAGTATTGCAATTGCGATCAAATCCGTAAGTGGGCCCATACTCAATATACCTTAGAGGAGAAAAAGTCAAAACATTGTGGCATTATTTTAATTTAAATCAGTATAAATCTTAGTAATATTTGTAGAAATTTGTTTCCTATTTTTAAAGGTATAAAGAAACCACAGATATTTAGATAAAGCAAAAATACCTTTAAGAATAAATTTAATAGTTTTCTGGATTCAAAGAAATAACTTGGGCATCTACAAATAGTTTTTAAATTTTCTCAGAGGGTTCACAGAAATCTTTACTAAGTTTGAAATAACAGAAACCCCTTCTATTTTGTAAGAGATGGAATGAATAAAATATAAATGTTTAAGTAGATTGTCATAAATCTTAATTATCTTCCATAGAAGAGCTTCATTCAGTGAAGTGATGAAAAATAGATGAGAGAGAACACCAGAATCATGACAAAGCTCTTCATTGGCTATACTTTAGGCTGTAAAGGATACTAGCTAGAGGACAAATGGGATCATAGCAGAAGGATATAATTATCAGATACTTGGCTGCAATAATCATCAGTGCTGATTGGTTATCAGAATATTTTGATTCAGTAAGATCTTTAGAAGGTGGTTAATTAATCATGGGGTTACTAGGAATAAAATACAATGCCAGCCTCTCCAAAGTCTATTTGTCTTGTGTAGGAAGGAAGTATAACTTATGAAGGAAGTATAACTCTAGAATTAGGGAATAAGATCAATACAAGCCATTATGATAAACAGTAAAAACTGCTTCTTCAAGTATACATGGATCAGTTCACAGACTCAGAGAATGAATAAACCAAGACTCCTGCAGAAAGATTTTATGACTGTGCATGAGAACAGACTACATATGCTCTGTCTGTTCTTTGCCAAAGGTACTCATGGCTATTACTGAAGAGAGAAAAGTATATACTAGGATATTTGTACAGTACTTTTTACTGGTTCTGAGTCATCATTAACAACTAGAGACACAGAATGCTGCTACTTTTCATGGTAGCAGCCAATGGAGGTTATGGAATAAAGAGATGTTGGTCAGTTTTCATATCACAATGGACCCAGCATGTCCATGTGCTCATTCTAGAGAGGTTTCACACACTAATGAATCATAAAATTATCAGACCAAACTATCCCAGAATCCAATGTGTGTTTCTTCTAAATAAAACAGTTTTTAAAATTATACTGAGATTTTGTATATTTATTCTTCTATCATTGGCATTTGCACTGACGATACAAAAGCAAAGGGGCATAAATCTATGGGCCATTCAGAAAAAAAACTAAGACAGTGGTACTTACATTACTTGATGTTCTTGTCTTCTCTACCATGCAGTCATAGCGCACACACATGTGTACATGCACAGGCATACCTGCACACACACACACACCCACACACACACAGAACAACTTAATAATGTTGTAACAAGCCAGCATGGTGTTGCATACCTGTAATACCAGCAATTTGGGATTATTCAGACAGAAAGGTCACAAGTTCAAGTCCAGACTGGGCAATTTAATGAACCCTGTCTCAAGATAACAAAAACAAAAACAAAAATCAAAAGATGTAGCTCAGTACTATAGTGCCTCTTGGTTAAGTCCCCAGAACTAGGGGGAAAAATGTCTTAATAAAACAGTAAATATTGTTAATTATATGAAACTTATCACAATAATGGACAAAATAACAAGTAGGTAAACATTCATCAAGATACAAATACTAATAAATGTTGGCAAGGATTCAGGGGAAAAGGTACACTCATACATTATTGGTGGGACTGCAAATTGGTGCAACCATTATGGAAAGCACTATGGAGATTCCTCTGAAAACTGGGAATGGAACAACAATTTGACCAAGTTATCCCCCTCCTCGGTTTATACCCAAAGGACTTGAGCTTACTACAGTCATGCAGCCACATCAATGTTTAAAACAGCTCAATGTTAGGGTCTGTAGACAAGTCGGGATGGCGCCTGGCATTTTGCCAGAGGGAGTGGTTTGTGAGGTGGCGCCAGCGAGCCATTAAGTGTGGAGATTCCTTATTGGTTGACTGCTGTATCTAGTTTATGTTAATTAAGATAAGTTGTGTGGAATGCATATATACCCCTCCTGTCCTACAAAAACGGCTCCCACTTCTGCTGTATCAATGTACACAAGTTGCTCCTCACCCCCCAGTCATTTTGGCCAGCCAACGGGACTGCGGCAGCTCAACTCACAATAGCTAAACTATGGAACCAACTTAGGTGTCCTTTAACAGATAAATGGATAAAGAAAATGTGGTATACAGATGCAGAGGAATATTATTCAGCCTTAAAGAAGAATGAATTTATGGCATTTGCCAGTAAATGGAAGGAGCTGGAGAATGTCATGCTAAGTGAAATAGGCCAATCCAGAAAAAAAAAAAAGGCCCGATGTTTTCTCTGATATGCAGATTCTAATTCACAATAAAGCAGGGATGGGGGAGTGGGGAGGGTGTCTACAGAAGATTAGAGGTATTTTAGATTAGACAGAAGGGAGTGAGAGGAGGGGACACGTTATGGGAATAGAAAGTTTGGTAGAATGAATTGGACAATATTATCCTACATGCATGTATGACTATAAGGCCTTTGTAATTCCATATCATGTACATGATGTGTCAAAGTGCATTCTACTGTCATATACAACTAATTAGAATAAATTTAAAAAATTTTAAAAATGATCACCATAAAAGACAAGATGACAAATAGGTAAACAAAGCTTTATTGGATATCTTGTTTCATGATTGCATAGGGAAAAAGCATCTGTGCATCTCTTTCAGTTACCAGTGGGACTAGATTTTATTTTATGGAACAAGAATTTTGGTTGAAAGAATGACTGACAGAAAAATTATGGTAGTTATTGAGATTGAGACATTTGAATGATATTTCCTTGAAAAGAGGGTAAAGTAAGTTTGTCTTTTCCAAAGAGAGATAAGTAGAGGCAGAATATATATTGAAACTATCTGCTACCATGAACTTGATCATTTTCCAATATTTAAAATATTTTCAAATAAAACTCATGGTGGTATTTATGAATGAATTATTGGTACATCATAATAAAAATGTGTCAGAATAATACCAAAAATTAATGTTTTTCAAATGTTCAAAGAATGATGTTACAGAATCAAACAGTATAAAATGGTCATTGAAAATGCAAACTAGCTAATGTAACAATACAGACATTTATTGATAGGTTCCTGGTTCTGCATTGCAACTAATCTTTATAAAACTATACGATTTCAATTTTTGTTGTAGTACTAGACAAGGATAATTAAATTAGCTGAAAAGACCTTAAACCATGTTTCCTTTTTCTAACTATATATTTATGGCCAGAAAGTCTTCATATTCTTTAACCCAAACATCACTGTTATATCATAAACGTAACAGTCATTGAAGAAATTTGCAAACTTGTAAAAGAATGTCACACTTCTCAATATTTTTGGCAAATATAGAATTTTTCATATTTATAATATATTGCTCTGTAATTATTTCTTAATGCTATTTAAAATGAATTAATAAATACATACTCAGCAATTTTTTGGTCCTGATATTAATACAATAAATACTCAGATTATATATATATATATAAACAAAGGCGATTTGGAATCCTCAAAAACTACTTATAGAGTACAAAGTGATGCAGACTGAAAATTCTGAGACCCATTCAACTAGACAAACTCAACAGCTAATCTTCCCAAAATTGTCTTTCTATACAAAATAGAAAATTTAAATTAATAGGGCCAGTACATCTAATAATTTTCTTTTCAAAATGTTTTTTTTAAGAAACCAACCATCAGTTCCCATCTCCATTAATTATACCCCTGTCATTTCTCACCTGTTTTGCAAATTCTCCAGAGTAATGTCCCTGAACTTAGTGTTCTCTAGTCAATTAACTTACAGCAGGCATGTGTTGTATCAAAATGTGTCAAACCACGTTCTGACTGCTCAAAACTTCCAGGTAGTTTACTTATGAGGGAATGGGCCTTAAGGGTCTTAAATCAAGGGGCACTGGGATTCAAATGGGATTCATTACAAAAGCATGTTGTCTTAGAAATCAGGGTTCCACGTTTTGACTTAAATTCCTTGGAGTGGTTTTATTAATCTTCTAGGTTACTTAATCAAAGCCTGGAGGCAATACTGGACTACAGTTAATGGAATGGCTGAAGTTTCTAGGCCTACTATACAGAAAATAAATCTTGGGTTTCTGGAAATGTTTTATTTATTTTGTTTTCTTAGAATGAATCTGTTATGGGTGACCTCTAGAAAATACTGCAGCATTCTAGAGGATAGTCCATTAACCAGGCTGAGAAGTTATCAAACTTTTCAAGAGTTGGTGGTGGTTCATCTTTGTTCATCACAAATGATATATTGAATAAAGTCATGAAATTTTGTTCCATTATCTTCACAGAAAGAATGTAATTCTGGAGGATTAGAAGTTAAATTGATTCAAATGTCTTGAGATTAAACGAGCATAATTATCAGTGTAAGCCACAGAACTAGAATAGTAAAAGAGTACTATTTAATGAGGAATCTCTAACAAAGACTAATTAATCACAGAGTCCCTTGAAATAAATATCCAGTTGAAGTGCTGCTTCACATAGATTAGGGAAAAAAATTAAGCATTACAAGTCAGTTTATAGAGTGGAAATTTGTGTCTTCAACTCTGTTTCTAGGACTAAACTAGTTCCCAGTCCTGAATTCTCTTGGTTCAGGTTGAGATTGTGTCTTTCTGAGAAAAGACTGTGCTTTGTATTCACATGTATATTTACCTCAATCTTCTCTGGAATGTTCTCTAATTTCTGGGTGACTCTTGTCTTGGGAAACATAAAATACTATGCTGTTGAGGATTACCTGAAACCAGCTCTAAGCTTACATTGCCCTGAGAGACACCAAATGCTGCTGAGATCCAAAAGTAACCATGGAGATTTGAAGAGGTCAGTGGTTAAACAAAGACTTAACCCAAGTTCGTCTAATAGTACTTATAGAAAAATTATGAATCAGTTGATAGCCCCCAGACTCATGATTTGAGCGTTACTGTGGGGCTTATGGCCTGAGTGGTACTCCCCAACCTAAACTATTGTCCCATCCTCACTCTAAACTAAGAATAATACTATCTTCTGGAAAAATTGCAGAGATTAGTGCCACCATTAAAACTATGAGAGATGAAGAGGTGATGATTCTTATCATAGCTATATTTAATTTATGGTCCCTAAAAAGATATATTTTTTTAAGATGGAAAATAAAAATAAATTATTTGAACTGTATTAGATGTTGATACCAACAACCTACACTTGAAAATCTGTTGCCTTCAGAACAAATCTGCACAGTTCTAAAATACAGAAACTGACTCACAGATAAGTGAAATCTGAAGCAGGACAATCATTATCATTTTACCTGTTTGCCTCCTCATTGCTCAAAGACATTTCATTTATCTTGCTACTTGTCTTAGATTAGAACTTTCCAAAAGCAAAATTTTGGATGCAATGCTTCTTTGACAAGTTATTCTAGGAAACAAAAAGAAAGAGAGGCGGGGCATCAAAGACATCTTATCTCATACCAAAATTTTTAAAAAAAAAAAAAAAACATACTGAACTCTTAAATCCATGACATTACTTTATTTGGAAGTGCCTTGGTCCCTTTTGGCTGATATTGAAAAATGTCTTAAAGTGGGTAAATTATAAAAACAACAGTTTTAGAGGCTAAGAATTCCAAGGTCAAAGAGCTAAAAGATTCAGTTTCCAATAAAGTCCTTTTTCTTCATAGATAGCACCTTCTAGTAATGTCTACAAGTGGTGGAACTGGCAAAAAAGTTTTCTAGGGCCTCCTTTTATAAAGGCCCCTTTCATGAGGGCCTACCCTAATGACATAATCACATCCCAGAAGGCCTCACTTTCTCATATTATCACTAATACTATTACATTGGAGATAGATTTTTTGCAAAAGACACAAATAATCAGGACGTACCAGGGCAGGAGCCAAAAATATCAATTGTACTTGAATATTTAGTAGTACCTACACTGAAAGAAACATGCTTATTTCATCCATGAAATAGTTAAACTGAAAATAGTCTAATGCATTTCAGGATGTTCCTTCTGAAAAGAGAGATGCTTTGCACTGCCTTTGATGGATAAAGATCTGGTAGGAAAGTTCCTTCTATGGGACTTCTTGTAACCCTCAGGAGGAAAAAAATCATGCTGATCCTTAAAGGCATGAAGTAAGCCACACTCTGCTTGTCATTTAAAAGCAATCCCCTGACTACTATGCTACAGTAGAAAATGAATGTCTGACAATAGGACATGAAATAAATCTCTGACTAGAATTTCTAGTCATGAACTTGGTGTGTCTGATACATACAGAAAATGATGAAATGAAATCTGTATGAAAATATTTCAATAAAAATGAAAGAGTTTTATCTAACAAAGAAGCCTAGGAGGTTTGGAGGTACAAGTAGACTGTAGGCACACTACCTGCTCTCACTGTTTTCCTCAAATACTTTTCTTCACTGTCTCTTTTTCAAATGAACTATGTCTTCATGAAAAATACCCAATGATCATTAAGTAAGTGTGGAAAATCATGGAGTCAGTTTAAAGATAGATCTCCATGGTGTGGCACCATCCCTTGAAGGGGACAGTTGCTATAATACAAACCACCTAGAATTGTTAATACAGTAACATCATTTGTAGGAACTTGCACCCATTTAATAACAAATTGATAACACTGAATGTTTCTTTTATTAGGCTAGTTCTGCTTTGTCTTAACTCAAAAAACTATTTTAGGTTAGTATTTGCCTTTTCTAACCAGTATGCTTGCAAGACCTTCTATCTGTGGTGCTATAGACAGATTATACTATATTCCTATATTCTATATTTCAAATAAAAACAAGTCTAATGTGGGGCTGTTAGGGTCTGTAAACCAGTCAAGATGGCTCCTGGCATTTTGCCAGAGGGAGTGGTTTGTGTAGTAAAGCCAGCGAGCCATTAAGTGTGGAGATTCCTTATTGTTTGACTGCTGTATCTAGTTTATGTTATTTAAGATAAGCTGTGTGTAATTATGTATATATACCCCTCCTGTCCTACAATAAATGGCTCCCACTCCAGCTGTATCAACCTTCACAAGTTCCTCGTCACCCCCGGTTAGTTTGCTGCAGCCAGACTGCGGCATGGGGCAATATTCTATAGGAAATAAAATTCAGCAACAAACCCATGCCTTAGTTATCCAGGTATTTCAGTTATCACCATCATATAGAATGAGCAGATTTAATAAAATGGTTATGTAGACACAGGTTCAGTTTATGTTAACAACTGAGAGACAGAAGATGAGTGTGGGTTCCTGTTCCACAGAATTCTCTGTGTGACTTAAACCAGTGCTAAATATATAGTGGCTTCCCCCTATATCCCGGATGCATTAGTTGGGAACCAGGTGTATATGTGAAACTGGTCATTCTCACTGTTACACCAATTAAAAACTGGCAAAGTCAGTTAAAGCTGAATGTAACTTTAAGAGTTAGACATTTTATTTCTAAATATTCACCGAACAAAAGTGCACACTTAAATTAATCATAAAATTTGCATTAGAATGTTTGGACAAGTGAATCTCAAGAATAGATCTCTGATGTTCTGTCTAAATAAATGTGAGCATGTCAAACAGTTGAAAACAATTCATTAATTATCATAATTTAAATTTTTATCTAATTATTATACACAATATTTACAGAGAACTTATTTTTGGTAAACTGCAATGATTTTATGAATGGCATTTTATAAATTTAGTAAGTATAAGCATTTTTACACTGAATGCAATCAGTGCATCACAATTATTCCACTCACATTTGGCATTTATATCCTGTATAATACTAAAGCTTAAAAAATATAAGTGCCCAAGATTTTTGTTCAAGTTTTAGAATGTGCAGATGTAGGTTAGATAAAGATGAACCATGGAATCTAGATTAGATAGAAGATATTTTTTAAATAAGAGATGCATAAATTATTGGGCTTAAGGCCTAAGGCAACATAGAGTATCATGATTAGAAAATGAGATAAAGTAATTTTTAAACACAGAAGAGTAATTGACTCGTGATTATGGAGGACAACAAGCTCAATATCTGCAGGCCAGGCTTGTAGGCCAGAGACCCAGTAAAGTCAGTGCTGCATTTACTCATTGTCCAGCCAAGTTGATGCATAGTAATAACCATCACACATGATAATAAGAGGGTCATAGGAACATAAGAGTAAACATGCAAACTTGTTGAGGCATTGACATACAACAGACATAATATAAATTCTGCCACAATCTCTGGGATGAAACAAGTCATAAGCCAAGGTAAGGATAAGGAATGGGAAACCAGGAAAAAATTCTTCAGTATAAGAAATTACCAAAAGAAATTACCAAGTCACTTGACAAATATGTGAATATAGAGAGAGGCAAATAATTGGGCTATTAATGCAATAAGTTTAAAATGCATTTTTAAATCCTCAGCATGATTTTATATTAACAAACAATTCTTTAATATTAAATTTTATTATAGACTTAGATGAATATTTCAGAATATTTTTATAGGTAAATCCAGCTAATATTTGTGAGATTTTAACCTTAAAGTTATCAGTTATTACTTGAAATAATTAACAATCACATTATGTAGAATGCCAAATTTGCAAAAATTAGAAATTTTAGTCACTATAGCAAAGAAGTGAGCTAGATGTTTGGTTAAGTGTCAACAATTTTGTGAGCTATAGATTATGTAGTGTTAAGCTGACTCGGCATTTATGCAGTGCATGCCTTGATTTAAGACTGAGTACCCCAATGCTTAATGATTGTTTGAGAAATAATGAGTATTAAATTTCAAGGTTTTATCCTGAAGTGATGTTTTTTATTTTTCCTTTCTCCATACATCATTTTATAGAGAGAAGACATTATAAATTTCCATACAAATGATGCCAAGGAAATTTTAAAACATTGAGGTAAATCTATTAAAATTTTCATATAAATGCTGATAGAAATTATTTTAGGTTAGGAAAAATTTTGTCATTTTAATCATGGTAAAACACTATAGCCCTTCAATATTTGAAAATTCATGTTAAAGCAGGAAAAAGTAAAACATACATACAGAAATATTTTTAAATAATCTTTGATAAAGAAAACTAAGTAGGTAAAAGTATAATTATTTATAATTGTTATGAAGTATGTATTTTATATATTTCTCTGTTGGAAATTATAACATGATATTATTAGAAGGCAAACAGATGAAGATGGTGGGAACACGAGATTAGGAGAATAATTTTATAAAATGTGCCCACTGGGTTGAGCCCCACATGCTTTCTTTGTCAAATAGCAGTTCTCCTGCAGCCCTGCCAGGCCTAAGTGGACAGGATAGGTCACATTCCTAAGCAAACTGAGGCAGGGGCAAAAATCAGACAGTCACTGTAGATAAAGAAGGATGGGGGTTGGTGGAGAGAGGATGTCTACAGATTATCAAGGAGAGAACAATGGGTTGCTAAGGGCTAACCTCCACAATCACACTCCTGGTCATTCTGTTGCTAACACTTAATCTCCACACCTATGTTCTTGGTCATTTACATGGGGAAGAAAGAAAAAAACAATAATTAAAGAAAGGAGTTCTGGGACCTATAATAATGGATGTCAAACCCCCTTTCAGGGCCTGTCAACTCTGAAACCCAGAAGTTTGCCTCTATCACTTTCTTATTTATTTATTTATTTATTTATTTATTTATTTATTCTTATTTGTTATATATGACAGCAGAATGCATTACAATTAATAAAAATTAATTTTTATTATCTATTGTTAAAAAATTTATCATATAACATTCTTTTTAACCACTTTTTGCATTACTGTTTTCTGGGCTAACCCAAGTTGCCTTATATTTCTGGAGTTGTATATAAAAATGAGACCTATTTTTCTATGAGTTTTCATGCATCGTGAAAACAATTTTTGAACACAATTCAAAGTTGGAAGTAGTTGCAAATATATATTTACAGGTAAGAACATCCTCCATGACAATAATTTCTTCTCAATTCAGCCTGATTCTAAACAATTCCAAAGAAGGCAAATAGATCATGTCAGTAAATATAGGAAGAATAAAATTTGAAATTATTTAAATCAAAGATGTTTTGCCTAGAGCAGTATCATTGGAGTACCAAAATTTTGTAGGATTTCACAATCTTTAAAAGTATCATAATGCTAGTTAATTTAAGAATTTTAGAAATAAGTCAGAGGAATCTAACTTTCAAGGAACTATTTATTACTCCACAATATTGTGGTTCATTACATAGAAAATTTCAGTCTGCATAAATCCTATGTACCAGAAAGGGAAATTTTCAATTTATAAAAGGCAATTAGGAGTTGGATTATCAGAATAATGTACAATCTATGAAGAGATACACTTCAATAAAAAGCTGTTAAATAAGAAAATAATATAAGCTAAGTAAGAGTAGTTAAGCTAGAAAGAAATGTAAATCATAAATCAGTTTCACTGCACCCCACATAGCAAGGGATCAGTAAACTGCACTGGATGTGAACCAGCTGAGAAAAAATAATCAGAAATTAGAGAAGTAAATTAAAAACTAATTTATTTGCTTCCTCACAAGTCAGTTCAGAGATGAGATGGTGAAAAACATCACCATGTTCTTGTTAGGTTCTGAGGTTTCAGGTTTAGTCTGAAAATTCAGAATGTTTCTGTAGACTGGCCCCTGTGGAGTGGTGGAGAGAAACAGAAATCCTCATTCCTCTCTGCTCACATCCCAAGAGAATGCCCTGCACACTGTAGACAACAAAATATTCATTGAACAAATGCATTTAAGGCATTAGATTTATCTTTGGATGTAAAAACAAAGCCTTTAAGGGTCCCTGATAGGCACACCCTGTGACACCATCACTAGCATTGCTGGAGTCGTTGTTATCATGTTCTGCTGCATCTAAAGATGACTGAAGATTTGAACAGGCTGTAATGGAAGGGCCTGGAAATCAGTAGGCAGAGTTGCCATTTAGCAACATTGGAGGGAAATGGAAGGAAAAAAAGTTATATTTTTTTCAGTCAACACTGGATCTTTGAGAATGGCAAATGGGACCCTCATGGCTTATCAACCTGTCTAGGTCCTGTTCATGTCCCAAATCTCCAACACATCTGTGCTCTGACTTACAGTCGTCAGCCAACATTCAACCTCTGGGACTACAGTACAATTTCTAGCAAGAATTGCAAGTGCTGTTGTGTCTAATTGCCAACAGGAAATTCAGGAGTTCTGGAGAACTGTTTTGCTTTCTTAAATGCTTGTTACATGACTCAATGATGCAACATGTCTAGCAAATAAAATACATACTAAATTAGGAAAAAAAAACTCATTTATTAATTGAAAGGGGGTTGGTGAGTGACCAGCTCTGATGGAGACTGGGTGGGAACACCAAAGGGTATCAGTGTGACAGGCTTTTTAAGGAAAACAGGATGAAGACTGGGAAAACAAGTTGTTTGGGGCTTGGCAGTTTACGCCCACCTCCTCTGTGGGCATAACTGTTTTCTGGGCTAACCCAAGTTCCCTTATTTTTTCTGGAGTTGTATATAAAAATGAGACCTATTTTTCTATGAGTTTTCATGCATCATGAAAACAATTTTTGAACACAATTCAAAGTTGGAAGTAGTTGCAAAGATATATTTACAGGTAAGAACAGCTGCATTTTAACCTAGAGCTGCATTTTAACCTAGGGCTGTTCCAGCCAAGACAAGGTGTCCGCATAATTTGAGCAATCTCCATCAGTGGAATTTCACCCTAGAGTTCCCAGAAAAGCAACCCCACTGCCTTGTGATGGCTCAGACAAACCAATAATTCATACATGGCCAACGAAAAAGCAGTATCAGTATGACACTAGTTTTAGGTAAAGTAAGAAAAACATAGATTGCAAAATTGTTTCTGACAATAAAATGTGGGTTTGAGAAGTTAAAAACTTTGAAAATTTTTACCCCCCTCCCCACCCATAAGAGACAAGCGTAATACTATTAAAGTTCAGTGAGAATTTGAAGATCAAATCAAGTAATTCATGTAAATTATTTGGCACACAGTACTCTATAAATACATGGTTGCTGTTATCCTCCATACTATAAGCTTCAGTAACACAGGGAATATATTTGTCTTTTGTTACTATTTTGTCTCTAGACATTGAAAAAAAAATCCCAGAACATATTATGTGGACAATAAATATTTCTTCACTGGGTTAATAAATACATCTGGCGAACACAAAAAGGGAAAAGAGCAGATGGTAATTTAAAGTGCCATACTTCTAAGTACAATTCAATATGTCTTATTATATTTATAATAAAATCTTTTCAATTAATTGATATGAATGCCTTGTCTCATTTATCTTTGATCATTGCTTTGTCATAATTAATAAAATATGAATTAACACAGTTGCATTGATTTGTCAGGAATATTCATTTGACCTGATATCCCAATAAAAATATCAGGTACGATTAAAAAAAACACTGTAATAATTGAAACTATTTTAAAGTTTCAATTATTAAGAACTCAATGTTTTGTCCTTGCCCAATAGTGAATTTGCTTTGCTTATAATTTACAAAAGATATGAAAGTTTCTTCAATTTTCTTTTCTGTTAGCAATCACATAACCACTTTTCATATCCCAATTAATATGATTCCACCATGTCCACAGTTATGACTAAAATATTTCTATATCAATGTTCTCACTAAATTGTCTCTGCACATACTTCTTTTCCTATGACCTGTCTTTCTTTTCACTGTGGTAACCCTTGCATAGTACACAGCATTTGCTTTTCAACCTGAAAATAAAAATTTGATATTTTAAATTAAAGAAATATTTAAGGAGTAGTAGAAAAATTCTTATAATGGTGGATTCAAAAGTTTGAAACCATATCTTTACAAAAAATAATGAGAAAAGCTTGGGAAGTATTTTAAGTCTGATTCAAAACATTTGAAAAGTAATAAGGAAATAAAGATTACTCTGATAAGAACCAGGTGTTATTTTTTGAATATAAGGCATCCTCAAAGAGCTCCTAAGCAGGAATGCTCAGAGGTTAAAAAATATATATAAAATATTATGTATAATAATTATACATAATATTTTGTAATCATGATACTATATATACGTGTGTGTATGTGTGGGTATGTATGTATGTGTGTGTGTGTGTATATATATATATAAATATATGTGTGTGTGTGTGTGTGTGTGTGTGTGTGTGTGTGTGTGTATATATATATATTGAGAGCTGTAAACTAATCAGTCCCTGCTAATTTGAATGACCTCATTGGGTAGTGATAGTAGATAGGTGGGATGTGGTTAGAAAAGCAGTTCCCTGTGAAGCCATAATTAGATAGGCAGTCAATATAGATTGGTAAATGGGAAGTTGGAGACTTTCCCCTGAGGGATTGAAATGTTATTTCCTTCAGAGTCCTTCTTCCATCCTTATCAAGAACCTGCCCCTGCTCCAACCTGTTGCAAAGGTAACCTGTGGTAGGAATTGCCCCTTCCTAAAGGGAGCTATAAGGTTGTTAAATGTGTCCTGGGTTGCACCATCCTGCCCTTCCCACTTCAGCTCACCTTTTTCCCACCTTTTGGCCATCCCACTAAGCCTTTCTGAGCCTAGTCATGTAGGCAGGAGAGAGAAAGATAAGGGGAAGAGGGCAGGAGAACAAAGGAAGCCTAGGACATATAAAAAGGGTAGTGAAAGAATTCCCCACCCAAAGACACTTCGCCAGGAGAATTCCAATTTTATTGCAAAAAGCTGTGTGCTTATATAGAACTAAAGGGGAGATGGTAGGGCTTAGATAAATGGTAGGCCACCCGTTTATTGGCAAGTTCTTCCAGATATCAGCTCCGGAGCCCAGGAATTAGTTCTTATTGGGGCTAAGCTTCCCCGCCAGTGAGATTTGAAATTGGCGCCAGTGGGAGAGTTCACACGGGTGGGAAATTTTCGCGCCACTGCAGAAAAGAAGAAGGTAGGAAGAAGAGGTCCTTAGGTGCCATGTTGGGGTTTTTCTCTGGGATATGGCTGTTTATACATTTCCCAACAGGTAGAACACCTCGCTTCAGGGTATATCAGGATACCAGCTATGGCCCTCTTCTCCCTCCCAGGAGAAGTCTATGTTACCTCTTTTTAAATAAACCCTGCTTTATATGCTAGCCTCAGCTTGCTTCTCTAATGTTCAAACTTGAACATGTGGGGAAGCAGGACTCATCACTGATAACTAGCAGAATCAACTGCAGGTGTTCTCTGGAAGGATTCATCTTTCCTGTGGCCACTTTTTTCCTTTCTCTCTGCTTCCTGGCTGCTAAGAGGTGAGTAGCTTTCCTCTGCCATTACTTTCTGCCATGATGTTTGTCTCACCTTGGGCCCAGAGCAATGGAGTTGGTCCATCATTAATTGAACCTATGGAACTATAAGCCAAAGTAAAAATTTCTTTCTTTAAGTTGTTCTTTTCATGTATTTTGGTCACAGCAACAAACAGCTGACTAACAGAAATTGGTACCTAGAAGTGAGATTGTTGCTATGATTAATCTATGTGTTCACAAGCCTTTGGAAATGGTTTGCAGGAAGAGTTTAGAAAAGTTTGAAGATGCGGACTAGAGAAGACATAGAATTTTGTAAACATCCTAGAAAATGATCCTTATGGGATCTTAGAAGACTAGAATGCCAACAGAAATAAGGGATGTGTTCATGTTATTTCAGAAACAAATGAATGTTATATTGGAAATTGGACTACAGGCTATCTCTGCTATATTCTGGAAAAGCACTTTTGTATATTTTGCCTGTGTCCTGAGACTGTGTGGGGATAAAGTTAAAAGAAATGGACTAATTAATATGGTGAAGGAAATTTCAAGGCAGAATATCATTCAGTCAGTGTCATGGATATTGCTGAAAGATTTATTTATGTTTCCTGTGAGAATCAGGAATATAAAGGATTTTAAAGATTTGCAGTTTGACCAGAAAAGTTTATGCAAAACTGAGACCAAGGAAGCTGCACTTACTAAAGAGATCATGGCCTCTAAAGAGAAGATAAGTGCATTGCACAAAGATAATAGGAAAGATGACTTTAGGGCATTTGACAAAGTTGCAAGGCCATACCTACTTTAGGCCCAAGGAGGTAGAAGGGAAAATTATTTTGAGAAGCGCTCATGGGGGTTCCTTGCTTGCACAGGGGGCCTAGAAAATTGTTTCACCATAGTCAGCAACCCAGGCACTCAGAGGCCACTGCAGCTGTGATTTCAGGGGTCAGTTACTATATTACTGGTGGAAGACCTTGGCATCATCAACATAGTGCTGTTCTGCAGGAATATAGAAGGCTAAACTTAGGGTGTCATGGAGGCTTCAAATAGTCCTGGGAAACTTGACAAAGTTGAAATTCCCATGGGGTGCCCCTGAGAAGGCAATGTATAAAGCTGTGAAGGTGAAGCTGAAGCTGGAATGCAGGCCCCAGGAATTAAGCGACGACAGTAACAAGGACTGTTTGTCAACAAAAGCTGCTGACTGCAAAGATCCAGGCTAAATGAGGGTCCATGTGCACTGTAACAGTAACCCCAAAGGAATGGGGCTGCTTAAGCCCTTTGGAAATTACATCTCCTCATCATGTGCCACAGTTGGCAGAGGTGAAGTTACAATAAATGTTTTCTCTTATGGGCTTAGGTCTTGCTTTGGCCCCATCCCTCCTTTCTATGCTCCTATTCCTTCTTTGTAGAATTTGAATGTTTATTCTCTGCCATACTACATTGGATATATGTAACTTGCTTTTGATCTTTACAGAAACTCAGAGACAAAATTTGCCTTGAATCTCAAAGGAGTCTTTGAACTTGGTCTTTTGGGAAATGATGGAACTGTTAAGGCTATGGAACTCTTGGAGATGGACTAAATGCATTTTTCATTGTAAGACTGACATGATCTTTTGAGGGCCAAGGGCAGAATATTATGATTTGAATACAAAGCCTACCCCCAAATTTCCTATGTTAACAAAGAAATATTCAGAGTTAAAAATGTTAGATTATAAGGGCTGTAACCAATTGGTCCAACCTAGTTTGAATGGACTGCGTAGGTGGTAACTATAGGCAAGGGGAGCATGGCTGAAGGAGGTGAGTCACTGTGTGTGTAGCTGAGAAGGGGTTATCTTTCCCGTGGGCCCCTTTCCCCGTCTTTCTGGCTGCTGTGAGGTAAGCATTTTTTCTCTACCATGCTCTTCTACCGTGGTGTTCTGCAATGAAGTTGTCCCATTATGGACTGAGCATTCAGAACCATGAACCAAAACAAACTTTACCTCTTCTTAGTTGTCATTGTTGGATTTTTTGATCAGAGTCATGAAAAACTAACATACCAGGGAAGAAGAAAATCCAGAGAGGAAGGAGAAGATCTATTGCACATCTTTCTCTAGAAGTACTTCAAAACTTAGAAAAATGTAAGTGAGAAACTGAAAAACTGAGCAGTTCTTTTGAAGCCTCACAAGAACAAAAACAAAGCTGTATTCAGAGACGGAGAAGGCAAAATATTGATAAGTTAACTATATTTTGGTTGGGATAAGTAAATCCCAAGGTCACATTGGAGTGAACCAAATGTAGATAATACTTTACAGAGACTGAACCTGTCTTTTGTCATTTCACTTTTCAAATTTTATTGTAAGTAAAAATAATTTTATATTTATAATAACACCACTTAATATAAATCATAATCATGGAGCTTATATGAAAAAAGGTAACATGAATTAAAATTGTTAAAAATACACTGACATGGGTCCAGAAAATGGAGGTTGCAGACACTAAATTAAAACAGGTACAACAGGTATTCTTAATATGTATGAGAGAATAAAATGTAATCATTAAAAAGTCAGAATAGAATGGAAAAGTACAAAAAATATAAAGTAAGATAAGTGAAATTAAATACTCAATATAGTGGCAACAGCTTACCAAGACAGGTTAAGAAAGCTAAAAAGTGTGTCAGGAACAAAGTATCAAGAATGAAGTATACATAGGTAAGATAATGAAAATAAGGAGGATAAAATAGTTTTTAGATATACAATGTTAAGTTCTATCAAATATGTAATTGAATTTCACAAAAGAGAGGAAACCTACAGAATTAACCTTGAAATAAAAACTAGTATTTTTTTAAATGACAGAATATATCAACTCATATTTGAGAAATTCAAGAAGCCTGGTATGTACACCTTGCCTATATACATAGTAAAATCCCAGAATTTGGAGGGAAAAAAAAGAGAGTACAGAAAAGAATACTTTCAAAAGTTCCAAAATGGATGTTTGTTCTGACCTCATTAGAAACAGTGATAGCATAAGAAAAATTAGTAGTGGATTAAAGTGATGAAAAAAATTAAATCTCAAATTTAATTTGTATAACAAAAGACAAACACCCACATACCTAAATTCATAATATTAATGAGTAGCCAAGATGAAATACATCAGTAGATTGAACAATCATTGATGTTGTAAGTAATAAACAGGAAAAACTCATATATTTTAAATATTTTTTAAAATATCTGATTATTCCTTACTAGAGATAACTACATTTAATAGAAATTTCTTATTTGATTGGGAACATTAACAAAAAAGAAAATTTACTTTGCTGAGTCAAAGATGCATGTTGTAATCTCTGCGGTAACCACAAGAAAAGAATAAAGGCATATGCAACTATAAATCTAATAAAATGATAAATGATAGATGAAATTAAATGATATTAATTAAAATAGAATAGGAAAAAGATAAGAGAGTATTGGACAATAAGAAAATTGTAATACAATATATTTTAAACCAAAATATATTCATATGAAACTTAAATATAAGAATGCTAAAAATGAAAGTTTTTGGATGTAAATAATAAACCACAAATCTATTATGTTATATTGAGGTTACATAAGCCTAACTTAAAAATAAATGTTTGATAAAGCTGAAATTCTAAGGATAGTAATTTTCAAACCATGCAAACACTACCCCAAAAAAAGTTGTAAAATAGTATTGATAATAAAATAATAGATTTTAAGGCAAAACACAAGAGATACCATATCATGTAAACTGTCCTACTTCTATAGTACAAGTTGGGAAATTTTTTCACATATCTCTTAATAAATGAGGAGAAAGATCAATGGGATATAAAATATCTGAAATATAGAATTTTAAAATTTTACCTAATGCCTACTTATAGGAGAATGTACAAAACTGTGGTTGACTACACATTACCATCAAATCAAACTAAATATTCAGAAAAATTAATCTTATGTTAGACCAGAAAACTATCAAACTTTTAAAAGCAAAGTAGAGTAAAAAGTATTCCACATGTCCCTGCTCTAACACACGAAAAACCTCCACTTCATTATCAACATCCCTTCCCGGAGTGCAGCATTTGTTACAATTGTACCTACATCAATATATCATTGTCACCTGAAGTACGTAGTTGACATTAGAGTTCACTCTTGATGTTGAAAACTTTTACAAATGTCTGAGGACACGTATATATCTTTACAGTGGCATGCAGGATATATTCACTGTGCTAAAAATCCCCTGCACTTGGCCTACATTTTCCATTGCAACAATTGATCATTTTAGTGTCTTCATAGTTTTTCCTTTTCCAGAATGTCACAGAACTAAAATCCTATAGCATTTAGCCTTTCAATTTGGCTTCTTTCACTTAGCATTATGTATTGAACCCCAAGTCTTTTTATGGCTTGCCACCTTCTTTTTCTTCTTCTTCTTCTTCTTCTTCTTCTTATTATTATTATTATTATTATTATTATTATTATTATTTTCTACTGCAGATTGAAACAAGAGTGCTTAACTACTGAGTCACATTCTCAGTCCTTTTTTAAAAATATGTTTTCTTTAGAGACAGAGTGTCACTGAATTTTTCAGGACTTCATTAAGTTTCTGAGGCTGGCTTTGAACTCAGGATCCTCCTGCCTCAGCCTCCCAATCCACTGGAATTATAGGCATGCATCATAGTGCTGGGTTCCAGATTCTTTGTTTTCAAAACTGATGAATGTTCCATTGTCCAGACATAACACAGTTTGTTTATCCATTCACCTACTGAAGGATATCTTGATTGTTTCTAAGTTTTGACATTTATGGAAAATGCTGTTATAACAATTCATGTACAGCTTTTGTGTAGATATAACTCTTCAAAACTCTTGAGTAAATACCAAGAAGCTTTTCTGCTGAATTGTATAGTAGGAATGTTATGGTTTAGATATGAGGTGTCCCCCAAAAGCTCATGTGTGAGACAAGGCAAGAAAGTTTAGAGGTTACATGATCACATGATTGGGTTAGGGGATCCTTAACCTAATTGATGCATTAATCCCTTGATAGAAATCAACTGGGTGGTACATGTAGGTATGTAGATTGTGGCTAAAGAAAGTAGTTCACTGAGCAAATGCCTTTGGGGCTTATATTTTTCCCTTTTTGAATGGAGCGTGCATTCTCTCTCTCTCCTCTCCTCTCCTCTCCTCTCCTCTCCTCTTCTCTTCTCTTCTCTTCTCTTCTTTTCTCTCTCTCTCTCTCTCTCTCTCTCTCTCTCTCTCTCTCTCTCTCTCTCCTTCTGGGTATCATGTTCCCAGCTGTTTTCCTCCACTACACTCTTCTGCCATGATGTTCTTCCCCCCTCCAACCCTGAGCAATGGAGTCAGCTCTCTATGGACAAGGACATCTGAAATCATGAGTGACAAATACACTCTTCATCCTCTAAACTTGTTGTTGTCACGTCTTTATGAAAAGGATGGCCAGAAATTGGTGCCCAGAATCAGAGTCTTACTGTGACTGACATAATCATGTGGTTCAGAAGCTTTTGGAGCTTTATGGAATTTGTGGAAGTGTTACCAAAATCTTGATCTTTGTCCCAGATGCCAATCCCATAATGAGCACACAGTTTTGAAAGTTAAGAAAAATAAATTTCATTGCTATTTTAAGCAAAGGAGAAACACAGAGGACTCTTGTCCCAGAGGCTGTGATTCTGCCCATCAGCAGAAACAGGGGGCCTTTAAAGAGATGATTCAAGGCTGTTTTCTCTGTTGGAGTTGCAATTTACTTGTTAATTTGAGATAAAGTCATTTCTGAGATTTTCTGGTACCATCCCCAAAGTCTGGATTACTCCATTCCTATGGTACGAGTGTAGTTAAGGACAGATAAATCTGCCTAAAATGGGGAAAAAAGGTAATTTGGTTTTCCTTGAGATTAGGGAAGGGGATAGATTTAGGGAGGAGCAGGGAGAGAGAAAGAGAAAGAAAAATGTTCATTTAAAAAATAAGTTGCAGTGTCAAAGCAGCAAGGGTTATTTTCAAAGCATAAAGTAGACCACTGTTACAAAATGACACAGCAAGAAAAAATAACTACTTAAAAATGCTAAAAATGAGAGCGAGGAAGAAATGTGTATATGTATGTATGTATATATATATATATATATATATATATATATATATATATATATATCCCAGAACAATTAGCACAGAAAGAACACACACACACACACACACACACACTCAGAATAAAAGAAAACAAAGGGGCAAAAAGATTCTTAATGAAAAATTAAAGAATAATCTCCACTGAAGAGGTCAAAGGAGTTTCTGAGAATGGATGGGCATGGTCTATGGCCAACTGTCTCTCTGTTCAATTCTTGGACTATGTACTGAGTGAATGAATGAGAGAGAGAGAGAGAAGGAGAGAGCACATACAGGGATAAAGGCTGGGTTTGTTAATGCCTTCCTCTTTTTGTGTTGATCTCTGAGGCACTAATTAGAGTGGCCTAAGACAGCAGCTGGTTGAAATAAGTCTCAGCTTCTATTCTCATCAGTATGAGGCATGATGGAATGGGAAGTACTCTCATTTGGAGTTTTATCCACCCAGACCAGATTGGTGCACTCCCAATCTGGTAGGGTTGTTGCAGTTTTCTATGAGTGGAGTTCTGGTGGGTGGGGCTTAAGTTTAATCAGACCTCAGGGACTTTGTTAGGTGGCATATGCTATGGAGAGATTACATCAACACACCCCTAGAGCCTGGCAGTTGCCTATGGATTAGCTAAATCCAGACTTATTTTCTGATCTAAGATTTTTCTGTACCAAATCTGTTTCTCTCTGTGGTATCTCTTCCTCTGCAATGAATCAGGGTCACCACCACTCCACTGCTGCAAGCAGCTTGGCTCCAATGTACTCTTTGTATAATGTGCTAACATTTCTGAATCTCTATGACACTCTGACTGTCCTATGTTGAATTTTAGTGAAATATCTCTTTTACCCACCTTTCTGAGTTGCAGAACTCCTGCGGCTTGAATCCCAAGCCCTCAAGCAACTAAAATTCAGCTTTCCTCTAATTCACCATCTTGAATCAATGGTTATTGCATTTACTTTTAATTGCCCAAAGTGAAGAAAAGAAAACTAGAAATGCTATCAGAAATGAACACAGTGAAAAATTGTGTTATATTCATATAATAGAATTGTTCTAATCAATAGAGAGAAATGAACAAGGATTGTTTCCTAAAATTTAAAGATTATTTTGGTGGTGAGACACAATTCACTGATACTTGGATAGATGAAAGGCAGAATTCTTTTTCTTAACTTGTTTATGATTGATTTCTATTTGTTGTTTATAGATGTACATGACACTAGGGTGTATTTTGACATATTATACATACATGGAGTGCAACCCATTACAATTTGGATCCCATTCTTGTGGTTGTACAAGATGTGGAATTACACTTACATGTATTCATGTATGACCATAGGAATGTTATGTTTGATTGATTCTACTTTCTGTATTATTCCCATCCCACCTTCCCTTCCCATCATTACCCTTTGTCTAATCCAATGAACTTCCATGTTTTACCTTGGTATCCTATCCTCTCTTGTTATGCGTTACCAGCCATATACTAGAGAGGACATTTAGCCTTTGTATTTTGGGATTGGCTTATTTCAATTAGCATGATAGCTTTCAGTTCCATCCTGGTAAATGCCATAATTTTATTATTTTTTATAGATGAATAATATTCCATTGTGTATATATACCACATTTTTTTAAAAAAGAGAGAGAGGAAGGAGGGAGAGGGGAGGAGAGAGAGAGAGAGAGAGAGAGAGAGAGAGAGAGAGAGAGAAAGAGAGACAGAATTTTTTAATATTTATTTTTCAGTTTTCGGTAGACACAACATCTTTATTTTATTTTTATGTGGTGCTGAGGATCGAACCATGTGCTCTGTGCATGCCAGGTGAGTGTGTTACCACTTGAGCCACATCCCCAGCCCAATATATACCACATTTTTTAAAAAAACCTATTTATCTGTGAAGGGCACCTAGGTTGATTCCATAGTTTCGATGTTGTGAACTGAGCTGCAATAAACATTGATATGACTGAATCTCTGTTAGTGTGGATTTTAAGTCCTTTGGGTATATGCTGAGGAGTGGAATAACTGGGTCAATTTTTGGTGGTTCCATTCATAGTTTTCTAAGGGATCTTCATACTGCTTTTCATGATGGTTGTACCAATTTACAGTCCCGTAAGCATTGTATGTATTCATATATGAGCATAGGAATGTTATGTTTGATTGATTCTTCTTAATTGTATGAGTAAACCTTTTTCTCCACATCCTTGCCAACATTTACTGTTATTTGTATTCTTGATAATTGCCATTCTGACTGGAGCGAGATGGAATCTTAGTGTAGTTTTAATTTGCATTTCTCTAATTGCTAGAGACATTGAACATTTTTTTAATGTATTTGTTCACCCTTCATATTTCTTCTTCGGTGAAGTGCCTGTTCAGTTTCTCTGCCAGTTTATTGTCTGGGTTATTTGTTGTTTTGGTGTTAAGTTTTTTTGAGTTCTTTGTATATCTTGGAGATTAATGTCTGGAGTGCCAGTGGAGTAGAGTTTCTCCCATTCTGTATGCTCTCTGTTCATGTTCTTGATTGTTTCCTTTGCTGTAAAGAAGCTTTTTAGTTTAATGCCATCCTACTCTTTTGTATTTACAGGTGTAAAGGAAAGAAGGCTGCGAAGCAGGGCCACACAGAAACAAGTTGGTGGCCTAGGGGGCAGATTGTGTATGGCCAGCATCATGAGATTAGACTTTCTATGCTTTCCCTGGATTGGCTAATTTGAATAAAGTCCACCTTCAACGCCCAGGGGTTGATCTATCATTACCTGATATCTGTCTGCTGGGTTGAGTAATCATATTTATAGTGAGTCCTGTATGAAGGCTCCAGAAAAAAAAAGTGAAAGTGTGAGCTTCTCTGCTTAAGGAGAAGAACTGACCAGCTTCTAGCTGCGTCCTCAATATTGGGTCAAGATACCAATTGAAAGAAAGAAAGAAAGAAAGAAAGAAAGAAAGAGAGAGAGAGAGAGAGAGAGAGAGAGAAAGAAAGAAATGAATCTATACTCATGCAATTACCTTTAACAATATGAATTTAAATTAGTTATGTTGAATAAAAAGAAATCAGATTTTTAAAAATTTTAAAATATATAATTCCATTGTGTAAAATTTTACAAAATACAAACTAATCTTTAATGGCATAAAGCAGAAAACTGACTGACTAAAATGGGGAAAGAGATTAGTGATGAGAAGGACAGTTAAAGGAGTTAAGAAATCTGTAACAGATGTATACATTATTTGGTTGTTAATTTTTGTTTTGATTGTGTAACTTCTATAATTAGTTTATTGAAGACTTTTTATGATACAAAAAGTCATTTAAAATGTGTCATTTTTATTATTATTTTGTACTGATTTACCAATGAATCTAAAAAACAAACTGAAGAAAATTAGGTGCACAAATCTCAGAAAGCAAAATTTCAAAACCAGAGCATCAAATTTATATTTTTTTAGCATTAGATTTTTCCTTTTCTTGAAACTTTTGATAAACTTGCTTTCTTTTTCTTATAAATTATCTAATATATAATGTAGCATAATTTAATTTTTCTACATTTGCAAACATATTCATGTTCCTTTTTATTCTTTTATGTGTCTGAAAAATTTCTATTCTTTAATTCATTTCCTGCCCATTTACTTTCAATTTCTATTTCTAATTTGCAATTTTAATTGTTATATATTTACAAGAGCATGACCCCTACTTAGTGGGTTATTTAGTTAAACAGTTTTTCATTTGCACTATTCCCTATAACTCAATTATATCATTCCAATCAGTCTCTATCCATAGATAGCCATTGCTAATTTTATCTTCTCCACAATGCAGTTATTAATGGAATACGTTGCTACTGTGCTTCTTTTCATGCCCACATGTGCTTAAACTCTTTCAGTGTATCTCATTCATTTTCCTATTCTAGTGCCTGGAATATGATTGGCAAATCTTGTTATTTCTGGAATATTATAAATAATGTCTCTTCAAGAAACATGACCTTTAATACACAATATGTTTATATAGAATGCCTTTTAAAGGCACAATTAGAGCTAATTTACATCTTAAATCTACTATATAAATGTTCAAAATAATAACTTTCCCCAAGTAATCAGAGTAAGAATTTATTGTCATAACATTAATCCTAGATTTTAAAAATATTACTTGTATTGAATCATTTTTGAAACTCCTACATGCATAAGTAATTAAATGAACATATTACAACTGGATTTTTTTTCTACAAAGGTTTGAAGTAAATTAAGTATATTTTAACATTGTATGTATTTAAATAATGTATTTCTAGTCATTATTTATAATTAATTTAAAAATAAAACTTATCTATTATTTTAAATAAAATTCAAATAATAGATAACTACATTATTAATAAAATTATTATTTTTGTTATGTTGTCAGGGTTGTTTCCATCTGTGTGAACACACATGTTCACAGTCTTAGACAAATATAGTGAAATGTCTTCAATTTTATAATATTTAAAGTTAGAAAAAAATATTGAGATTCTATCACCAGATGGTAGAATGTAACAGATTAGATTTTCCCTCCTAATTGTTGCACAAAAAAGGGGTAGGGTGAACTGTGACACCGCCAAGTAAACAAGAACAAAACTGCATGCTGTGAAATTTGGAAAAATTAGCAGTTAAGACAGAAAAATAATATCCTGATACACTGACAAGTCTCCCACCTTAGAGATAATGGAATACATGGTGAGAAAAGAAGGTAAATAGAAACACACTTATAATTGCCAGAAATTTCTTGTCACTTGGAACAAAGTAAAATGAGGGTAGAAAGAGGAAGTAATGAGAAATAAGATCTTTCTTCTCTGTGATTTTCCCCCCCTGGGTTCTGGTGTGAATTTTACTAGAAATATCAGCTAAAAAGAGTTTTGCCAACTAGACAGCATAAACAAATAAGAGAGTTTTCTTTAATATGCACAGGAACCAGGTTCCACATATTCATTCATTCATTTATTCCACATATCTTTACTGAGTTCATTCCGAGTAATAACTACTATTCTAGATGTTTACACTTGCCTCATAAAAGATACAGCATAGGTCTCTACTCTTATGTAATTCAAGCTCTAGTGGATGAGAGATACACAGGATAAAAATATGGAATAAAAGATTAATTTCTGTCATGATAAACAATTGAACTAAATCATGAAGGAGAATGTGATGAAAAACACTGGGGTGAGACGTTGGGCACTGTTACGGAGTCCAGCTCTGTCTAAAGGGATGATGTTGAAAAGTTAGCCTGAATGACCCGAAAGGGTCATCTGGAAAAAGATCAGGAGGCAGAGCAATCCAAGCAGAAGCGAGAGGAAGAGTTAAAAACCCTAAACAGAAAATATTCACCACATTCCCTGAATAGATTGATAATGAGAAAGACTAAAACTGAAGAAAATAAACTTAGGGTATACAGGCCAGACCATGCTTGCCAATTCTATTTGAAGTGCAAACGAAAGACAAAGGAATCCTCAAAATTTGATAGTGATATGATATGTTTTGCATTCTTCAAAGGTCATTTTGGAGGCTGTATGGAAAAGAGATTTTTAAAAAGAACTCTGATCACACAGTTCAGTTTGTAGACTATTCTACAAGTTCATATAAGTGCAAGTCATAAGTTATAAGAAAATACTGGCTATGGAAGAAGTTGATGAGTGGGGATATTCAGTAAACATTTATTAAAAATTTGTGTAGAAGGTGGATAAGAATATCCTTAAGTCCAGGTTGTGCCTCCAAGGATGCAAAATGGATTTCTGAGTCTATAAGAGAAACAGGAATAGGATGTTCAAGTTTTAGAAGACAAAATGGATGTCAAGTGCCACAAGAAAATCTGAACTGGGCTCCATGAGAGCTTTTCCTTATCCTCGACACTCCTACAGAAGTAGCAGAAGATGCAGAAGTTCCTGGATGCTTCCTCTGTCAGCTGCTATAAGACCAAAGGGAAAGAATGAAGTCAACGACTAGCTGAGAACATGTTCTTCCATGGGTCCAGATTTTTAGCATGTGGCACAGCGAGTACAATACAAGATGAAGCACATTCAGGCATGGTGAGGCTGGCAGAGGCAGTTCTCCACAGTCTGTTCTTCAAGCTGCCTAGTCACACGCTCCTAGCTTCAGACTTCTTATCTTTTTGGAGATGCCTTTGATGATGATTATTTCTCAGCATCATCTACCTGCCTTTTAAAAAATGTGTGAGACCTCTAATATACTTTAAGTATTTTTATTTGTTTGTTTGTTTGTTTTTTCTTTTTAACCAGGTAATCTTTTCACTACCATGGTTCTTGGTTGAAATATACAACTGATATATAAAAAGCAAAGATAGCTGATATTCTGAAATAGAAAACTTAGTGATAACAGGAGGGGGAGGAAAAAATGTATAAGGAAGAGTATGAGGCAAATATCACCTAGAAAACCTGAGCTAATTCTGAAAAAAAAGTGGAAAGGGCCTACTAGATCAAAACCATATTCATAAACAATAGTAGTTAAAAAACTGGAAATTATCACACTAATCTATGAGCTAATATGTGACCAGATAAAAGGAAGACACTAGGAGAACAGAAACAGAGCCATGTGTGAACTTGATAGTATCATATTCTATATTAATGGGAAAAAGTAGACTATTCTATAAACAGGATATAAACTATCTTTCCATATAAATTAAATCAGATAAAATTATACAGTAATCCTTATAAAGATATGAATTTGATGAAACTAATATTGTGACATTTTATCAGTACAACTAAAAAAATCTGTTCTACAGAGTGACAATGTAAACATAGTTAAATGACAAAACATTTAATATGCATGGAAGCATACAGTTTCTAGTATTTTGTGTTTTGCTTCTATTAACAGCATGATGTTTTTGAGATTGAGTCATGCTTTATATTAATAGTTTGTTCTTTTTTAGTATGACTAGTATTCCATTGTTCAGAATTACCACACATAACCACTCACTAGTTCATAGATTTTTGTGTTGTTTCCAGTTATTTTGTCTATTATGAATAATGTTATTATGATTAGTTGCACACAAATTTTGTATGGATTTATGTTTTTATTTCTTTGGGAATGATGCCTAGAAGTGGAATTATTGTGTCATATGTTAAGTTTTGTAACAAGTACATGTTGTATTCCTAAGGATTCCTGAGTACATGTTGTCTCCTTAAGGATCTTGGGGCCTAATCTAACTGAAGATTTGGGCCTACTTTTTCCTCTATTAGGCACAGTCCTGTATTATCTGATATAAATCCTAGGTCCTTGATCCACTGTGAGTTGATTTTTGTATATGGCAAGAGATAAGTGTTTAGTTCATTTTGCTGCATATGGATTTCCAATTCTCCTAGCACTATTTGTTGAAGAGGCTATCTTTTCTCCAGTGTTTTCAGCTCCTTTGTCTAGGATGAGATAATTGTATTTATGTGGGTTTGTCTCTCTGTTTTGTATTCTGTACCATTGGTCTACATATCTATTTTTGTGCCAATACTATGCTGTTTTTGTTACAATAGCTTTGTAGTATAGTTTAAGATCTGGTATTGTGATGCCTCCCCCTTCACTATTCTTGCTAAGGTTTGCTTTGGCTATTCTGGGTCTCTTACTTTTCCAAATGAATTTCATGATTGCTTGTTCCATTTCTATAATGAATGACATTGGGATTTTAATTGGAATCACATTGAATTGTATAGTGCTTTTGTTAGTATGGCTATTTTGACAATATTAATTTTGCCTATCCAAGAGCATGGGGGATCTTTCCATTTTCTAAGGTCTTCTTCAATTTCTTTCTTTAGTGTTATATAGTTTTCATTGTAGATGTCTTTAAGACATCTCTTTGTTGATTCCCAAGTATTTTATTTTTATTTTTTGAGGCTATTGTGAATGGATAGTTTTCCTAATTTCTCTTTCAGAGGATTCATCACTGATGTATAGAAATGCATTTGATTTATGGGTTGATAAATTTATGAGTCAGATACTTTGCTGAATTTATTAATTAATTCTAGAAGTATTTGGGTGGAGTTTTTTGAATCCTCTAAGTATAGAATCATATTGTCAGCAAATAATGATAGTTTAAGTTCTTATTTTTTTTTATTTGTATCCCTTTAATTTCTTTAGTCTGTATAATTGCTGTGGCTAGAGTTTCAAGGACTATGTTGAACAGAAGTGGTGAAAGAGAGCATCCCTGTCTTGTTCCAGTTTTTAGAGGGAATACTGCCAATTTTTCTCCATTTAAAGTGATGTTGGCCTTAGGTTTAGCATAGATAGCTTTTCCAATGTTGAGATATGTTTTTACTACCACTAGTTTTTCTAGTGTTTTGAACATGAAAGGGTGCTATATTTTGTCAAATGCTTTCTCCTCATCAATTGATATAATCATATGATTCTTTAAGTCTATTGATGTGATGAATTTATATTTATTGATTTCCTTATATTGGACCATCCTTGCATCCATGGAATGAAGCCCACTGTTTTTTAAATATGTTTTTGTATGGTATGTGCCAGAATTTTATTGAGAATTTTTGCTTCAATGTTCATCAAGGATTTTTGGTCTAAAATTTTCTTTCCTTGATGTGTCTCTGACTAGTTTTGATATCAGGATGATACTAGCTTCATAGATTGAGTTTGGAAGGGTTCCCTCCTTTTCTAGTTCATGAAATAATTGGAGGAGTATTGGTATAGGTCTTGTAGAACTCAGCTGTGACTCCATCTGGTCATAGGCTTTTCTTGTTGGTAGGCTTTTGATGACGTCTTTTATTTTCTTACTTGAAATTGATCTGTTTAAATTGTATATGTCCCCTTGACTCAGTTTGGGTTGTCATATGCCTCTAGAAATTTGTTGGGTTTTTTTAAGGTTTTCTATTTTACTGGAGTGTAAATTTTCAAAATAGCTTCTAATTGTCTTCTGTATTTTAGTAGTGTCTGTTGTGATATTTTCTTTTTCATCAAGAATTTTAGTAATTTGAATTTTCTCTCTCCTTCTTTTCATTTTCTAAGGTCTTCTTCAATTTCTTTCTTTAGTGTTGTATAGTTTTCATTGTAGAGGTCTTTAAGACACCTGTTTTGTTAAGTTGATTCCCAAGTATTTAATTTTTATTTTTTTTTTTTTGAGGCTAAGGGCTTGTCACTTTTATTTTTTTTTTTTAAAGAACCAGCTTTTTGTTTTGTCAATTTTTTGAAATTTTGTTTTTGTTTCAATTTCGTTGATTTCTGCCCTGACCATAATTATTTCCTGTCTTCTACTATTTTTGGTGTTGGTTTGTTCCTTTTTTTCTAGAGCTTTGAGCTGTAATATTAGGTCATTTGTGTTTTGGCTTTTTCTTCTTTTAATGAATGAACTCCATGCAATGAACTTTCCTTTTAGCACTACCTTCATAGTGTGCCAGAGATTTTGATAAGTTATAATGGAGTTCTCATTTACCTCTAAGAATTTTTTTTTCTCTTCTCTGATGCATTATCATTCGATAGCATATTGTTTATAGTCTTCAGGTATTGTAGCAGCTTCTATTTTTTTTGTTTTATCACTGATTTCTACTTTCATTACATTATAGTCAGATAGAATGCAGGGTATTTCTCTATTTATTTTTTTGTATTTGCTAAGACTTGCTTTGTGGCATAACATATGGTCTATTTTGGGGAAGAATCCATGTGCTACTGAGAAGAAAGTGTATTTGCTCATTGCTGGATGGAGTGTTCTATATATGTCTGGTAAGTCTAATTTATTGATTATATTATTGAGTGCAATACTTTCTTTGTTTAGTTTTTGTTTGGAAGATCTATCAAGTGGTAAGAGAGGTGTATTAAAGTCACCTAGTATTATTATGTTGTGGTCTATTTTGTTCTTGTAGTTGAGAAGGGTTTGCTTGATATACATAGATGCCCCATTGTTTGGGACATGGACATTTATGATTGTTATGTCTTATTAATGTATGAATCCCTTAAGCAGTATGAAACACCCTTTTTTATCCCTTTTCATTAGCTTTGGTTTGTAGTCCACTTTATCTGTTATGAGGATGAAAGCCCCTGATTGTTTACAAGGTCCATGTTAGTGGTCCATTTTTTTTCCTACCCTTTCATCTTCAGTCTATGGATGTCTTTTCCTGTGAGATGAGTCTCTAGAAGACAGCATATTGTTGGGTCTTTTTTGAAAATCCAATCTGTCAATCTATGTTCTTTAATTGATGAGTTTAGGCCAGTTTATCATGAAAGGTTTCTATTTTGTCATCAAATTTACAGCTTAATTTTCCTGGATATAAGATTTTTGGTTGGCATCCATTTTCTTTCAGAATTTGGTATATGTTGTTCTAGGATCTCCTGGCTTTGAGGGTCTGGGTTGAAAAATCTGCTGAGAAATGAATTGGTCTCCCCATATATGGAATTTGATTCCCCTCTCTTGCGGCCTTAAGATTCTATCCTTATTCTGTATGCTAGTTTCATTATAATGTGCCTTGGCATAGATCTGTTGTAATTTTGTACATTTGGTGTCCTGTGGGCCTTTTGTATTTGATTTTCCAAATCATTCTTCATGTTTTGGAAAATTTCTGACATTATTTCATTGAAGGGATTATGCATTCCTTTGGTTTGAATCTCTGTGCCTTCCACTATCCCAGTAACTCTTAGATTTGGTCTTTTGGTGTTATCCCATAATTCTTGGATGTCCTCTTCATGAATTCTTACCATCTTCACTGTGTGGTCAACTTTATTTTCAACTTTATTTGTCTTCATTTTCTGTCTTCCAAGTGATCTAGTCTGTTGGTGATGCTTTCTGTTGAATTTTTTATTTGATGTATTGTTTGTTCCATTGCAAGTATCTTTGATTGTTTCTCTTTTTTCAGAATCTCTATCTATTTCTTGAAGTAATCTGTTGCTATCTTGCTATATTTGTACCCTTATCTGTTTTTTGGTGTGATCAATGGTTGCCTGTATTTGTTCCTTTTTCTCATTGTGGGTGTGATCAATGGTTGCCTGTATTTGTTCCTTTTTCATTGTGGGTGTGATCAATGGTTGCCTGTATTTGCTTTCTTAACTCTTTGTTAGAGTGATCAATTTTTGCCTGTATTTGATCACTTAGGTCATTCTTTAATTTATAGAACATTTTAATTATATACATCTAACTCCTTCTCTGACATTTCATCAACTATGCTGCCCATGGATTCTATTATTGTAGTATATTTTTTTGTTTGGAGACACTTTCCTTCCTTGTTTTTTCACTTATGTGTCCTTCTTTCTTGCAGTGAGAATCTGAGGTATTACAGTTTCTACCTTATATTCTTGTAGTGTCCTGCAGATTACCTGTACCTCACCTTGTTGTTGGGCTTCTAGACCCCGGACGGAGTCCCACAATAAATGATCTTGCAACTAAAGGTGGTAGCGGCAATATCGGAGGTAACTCAAGATAGCAGTGGGGGTGCCCTAACATGGATGTAAACAATTTCAGAGATGGGACTGAAAGGGTGGGCTGCCTGTTTGGAGATTCAACTGCCTCCAGGCCCTATCTGTTGTCCCAAGATGGAAGCTACTGCATGGGGAGCGCTATGGCAATGGCTACAGTGTCCCAAGATGGAGGTGGGCTAGGCCTGGGCTCCGGTGTGGGTCATTAGGGCAGTCCTAGGCCTGAGCCTGGACTTTGCCATGGGTTTGTTGGTCAGTGGGGCAGTCCTAGGCCTGGGCTTGGGCTTCAGTGTAGAGCTGCCTATTATTGGCCGTGGTCCTGGGCTGAGGCCTGGGCTCTGGCATCTGTCTCCTAATCCATCTTGAATGACTGGTGTGTGTGTGTGTGTGTGTGTGTGTGTGAGTGAAAGAAAATATGTTGCAGGATCAGAGTACCTGTAAGCATTCTCTGACAGGGTAATGGGTGCAGCTATGAGAATTAGGCTGAAACTGTGATGTAGACACCAAGGAAAATGAAATAACCACCATGTGGAATGCCTGTCCAGAGTAGCTGCAGGTAGCATATAAAACCTACCTAAGAGAGAAGCCATGTGGGCTGCAACCAGCATAGGCAAAGGGATGGGGCTACCCAGATCCTTAGGAGCCTACATCTCACCATGCTGTGTGCTGGAAAGGAAGACTAGGGTTTAGAGTTGCCTTTGTAGGTTTTAGTCTTGGTTTGGAGTGAACCCCCTTAATACTATCCTATTCTTTTTTGGAGTAGAAATGTATACCCCGTGGCTCTCTCACCATTATATTTAAAGCACATAACTTTATTTAAAAAAAATTTTTATAGGAGTGTACAGTTATGTTTGCCCCAAGTCTTAAAAGAAACTATTTATTTTATTTTTGAGCAATACTGAAACAGTTAAGACTTTTGGAGACCATTGGTGATAGACTAAATGCCTTCTGCATCATGAGATGAACATGAAACTTTGGAGGCCAGAGGCAGGATGCTATAGTTTGAAGCTTAAATGTTACCTTAAGGTGTATGTGGTAAAGTTTTTCCCTTCAGAACAGTACTATTGGGAGGTAGTTATTTAGGGTGTGCCCTTGAAGGGGATTGTGGGACCTGGTCTCTGCCATGTGTTCCCACCTTGATGTACTATCTTGCTGAAAGCCTTTAAACAGCAGGACCAACAAATAATGAACTATAAACTCTGAAACCTTAGACAAAAATAAACCTTTTACATTTCTAAGTTGATTATCTCAGGTCTTTGTTATAGTAACAGAAAGCTAACACATCAGACATTCTGTTTTTTTTTTTTTTCTCTTTTAAAGTTATTTTGGCTACTCTAGATCTAGATTATAAGATTTTGCTTATAAAATTTATATCAAATTGTCTACTTCCCTAGAATACTTACTGAAGTTGACATCTTAACAACATTGAGTATTTAAAGTTATTTTTAAAATTTTAAAGTATTCTGATAACTGAACATAATGTGTTTTGTTAGTTAGGTCTTATTTAACTTGGGTAAATTAACTTATTAATTATAGAAGCTCTTTTTGCAGATTCCATAGGATTCTATACATATATGGTCATATCATCTATACATAAACAGGTTTTAATTCTTTGTTCCTTATCTGTAGGTCAGTAGGCTTTTTGTTTTTTCTTTGTTGTGATGGCTATGACCTACAGTAAAATTGTGAATAGAAATTGTGAAAAAAAGACATGCTGATTTGGGGACAGAAAGAATTCAGCCTTTCTTTTTTTCTTTTTCTTTTTTGGTACTGGGGATTAAACTCAGAGGTGCTTAACCACTGAGCCATATCCCCAGCTCTTTTTAAAATCATATTTATATACAGGGTCTCACTGAGTTGTTTAGGGCCTTGCTAAGTTGCTGAGGCTGGCTTTGAAGTTGAGATCCTCATGCCTCAGTCTATCAAGCTGCTGGAATTTTAGGCATGAACCACTGTGCCTGGCCATTCAATCTTTTAAAATTAACTTTATCAACTGTAGATTTTTTAGAAAGATGTCCTTGTTCAATTTGAGGATTTTCCCTTCTCTTAATTTGTGGAAAATTTTTGCTCTGAATTGGTATTGAATTTCATCCAGTGTTTTTTTTTTCCCTGTATTTTTGAGATAATCATATTGCTTTTAAAATTTATTCACAAATTGTATCAAATTTTTGGTTTTTGACTATTAACCAACCTTGCATTCTTAGGATAAATCCTCCTTACTGGATTGTTATCTTTTTTAAAAATATACATTGCTGGATTAAAGTTACTAAAATTTCATTAAGAATTTTTGTTTCTCTGGAAAGTATTAATCTATAGTTTTCTTGTAATATTTTTCCATGTGTCTTTAATAATAGGTAAGAGTGGCTTAAAAAAAAGAGTGACTTTTTTCAATTAATTAGGATGTTTTCTTTCTTCTCTTTTCTGAAAGAGATTGTGAAGGATTTTATGCATATCTGATTCAATCTGTCAATTTATTTTCTGTCATTACTGCTAGCAGTTTATTACCTCTGAATTTCAAATTCATCATTTTCATCTGCTACGTGAAAATAGATGAAGGCACTTTAAATGTTTTGCTTTGACAGTTGACATTTTGGGGAACCATTATTATGCAGGAAATATTTTATGTCTTAGTTCCACAGTCCTTGCTTTTTCTGTTCCTCAGCACATACATCTTTCTCCAGTACTGGACTCTTGCATTTCCTGCAGTGTATGGTGGCCAGAATCACCTAGTGTCTAGAAGTTTTCTCTGGCTTTTTCCATGGGGAAGCACATAAATGGAGATTTTCTAGAAAGTTTAAGAGTGTAGATTTCTAGTCATGAAATTTGAAATGTGTACATTTAATTAGAACTGCATGGAGTGATCATCTTGGTATTCTGAGCTTTCCTTATCAGTGGACAGAATTTACCTCTAGGAATTGTGCAGGCTACTCTCACCTGGATTGGAGGTCTTGAAAGAGAATGCCTATATTTTGTAAGATCACTACAATCACACCTATTTCCACTGTTATCCACTGAAAGTACATTCTCAGCATGCTCCAGGGCAACAGGTCCACACTATGACCCAGGAAAAAGAAACTTAAGCATTTAAGTAATTGTAAGCTTTGCTAATATTTACTGGTAGAATCCTGGGTAATATATGCGAGTTGATTTTATGAGTTCCTAGTTATTACTTAGTGTTTTTTATTCTGTAAATGACCTCAAATTAATACATTGTTGTATCTTCCTTAAATATTTAGTATAATTTGTCAGCTAATTCGATATGGAATTTTCTTCCTGAAGCGTTTTAAAAATCATTAATTCTATTACATTAATAGATACTTTCCAATCTATTTTGGAGAAATTTTTGTATATTGAAGAAAAGAATATGTATTCTTCAGTGCTGAATGAAATATTCTGTAGATATCTGTTAAGTCCATTTGATCTACAGTATAATTAAACTCTGATTCTACTTTGTTGATTTTTTTTTTGGCCTGGATGATCTGTGTATCTGTTGGTGATCATGAGGTATTGAAGTCACCCACATTATTGTTTTGGGGCCTATTTCTTTCTTTGTGTCTTATAGTGTTTATTTTATAAAATTGAGTTCTCTGATGTTTGGTGCATATATATTTACAATTGTTATATCTACTTGATTGTTCCCTTTCTCAATCTGTATAGACCTTCTTTGTTTCTCCTTGCAAATCTAACAAATAGAAATTTAAATAATTTCTTGCATCATATCAGAACATAATGGAATGAAACTAGAAATCAACTGCAAGACAAACTGCAGAAATTTTACAAACACACGGAGATTAACAAAACAGCTCTGAATAAGCAATGGGTCATTGAAAAAAAATCATGTGGAAATTTAAAAATCCCTAGACTCACATGAAATGAAGGACAATATACTAGAACCTATGGAACACAGTGAAAGCAATAAGAAGAGGGTAGTAAATAGCTTGAGTGCCTGCATTTAAAAAAAAAGGAAAAAAAAAGATGTCTTTAATAAATAACCTAATGATGCAATTCAAGGTCTTAGAAAAACAAGATTAAACCAAATCCAATTCAAGACAATTTAAAAGAAATGAACAAAAGAATTGTAGATTTGAATACTGAAAATAACAAATATCATTGAAAGAAATTGAAGAAGACTTAAATTAGTGGAAAGATATTCCTCATTATGGATGGAAAGATTTAATATTGTTCAAATGGCAATAATCTTCAAATTGACATATCAATTCTATACAATCTATACAAAACCCTAGCTGCCCTTGTTTTAGAAATTGACAAGATAATTCTAAAATGTGTACAGAAATATAAGGAACCAGAATAACTCAAACTGTCTTGAAAAAGGAAATCAAAGTGGGAAGATTCACACTTCCTTTCCAAAATTAAAGCATACTACAAAGCTACAATAATAAAAATTGCATTGTTCTAGAATTAGGAAGGATAGATGTATAGGTCAATGGACCTTAGATGAGAATTAGTAATTCAACTCATGCACAGAGAGTCAATTGCAGCAGAGTGCTTGACTTATTGAGCTTTTCATTTTCAAGAGTTCTGTTTTGTCCGTTTTCAGAATCGCTATCTCATTATCAAATTGTTCTTTAGCATTCTTCATTGACTTCCTTAATTCATTCAGCTGTTTATTTGTATTCCCTTTGAATTCACTGGCCATTTTAATAATTAGTCTTTTGAATCTTTGTCTGGAATTTTGTTCACTTCTTATATCTTTGAATTTAGTTACCAAGGAATTATGAACTTTTAGGAGTCACGTTTCCTAGTTTTGTCATGTTTCTTGTATTTCTAGATTGAGAATTTTGCATCTCTTGGGATGCATATCTCTTCCAATTTTATATAATCATCCTTTTATTGACAATGATTTAATTTGTTGTGTAGTATTGAATTTACTTCCAAATGGACTTCATGTTACAGTTTTCCTGTGGCTTCCTTAGCTGTGAATAGATAGTGGGGTTTACAACTATGTGTGTTTTCTTGGAATCTGTGGGACTTATCTTTCCTGTAGGTTTTCAGGAATAGGAACCCTCTGGTACTTCAGGCAAGTATGTTGTAGATAATGAACTATCCTGGATGCACTCACTATGGTTACTCCTGTGGGCTTGGTATCACTGACAGTCTATAACGTTGTGGAAGTGACCCATGCTGAGAGGCTTCTGAGTGTGTGACATGATCACAACAGTTGTGATTTTTGCAAAGAGGGTGAACGTCCAGTAGTGGGTCATCAAATCTCTTTTACCTTGGACTACTTGGGGCTGGATCTTCAGCTAGGAGTTTTTTTTTTCTTTTTCCTATTCTTTGTGTTGAGATATCTGTTAAAGTGTGAGTAGAACTAGATCATGGCTTGAGCATAGTACTACTTCTCTCAACATGGGGTGGGTATGTAACTCAATGGTTAGCCCCTGCCCAACATGTTCAAAGTACTTAGCTTGATTCCTAGCAACTAACAGTAACAAAAAAACCTAAAATTAATCCAGATATAAATATATAATAAAAACAATATGAACAGCATCAGTAATCACAGGAAAGAAGGGAGCAGAGATAATAGAGATAAAGAGTTAAACATTAATATAGGACAAATTAATGAGGAAAAAAAGGGCAAAGGAAGGGACAAAAGACAAAGAAAAAGGAAAAAGGGGAGGGGCATTGAATGAGAAAGAAGAGAGGAAAAAACAATCCAATTAAAGAATTTAAATGCTAAAATTAGATAAAGTAGTTAAAAGAAAAAAAATAATTCCTTGCTAAGGTGCTAGAAATATTTCTTTCTAGTGCCTCAAATTTGAAATATGCTAGGCTTGGGGAAAGGGTGGGAGCCAAACCTAAAATCAGTTGTGTTCCCCTGAGTTCTGACTAAACCAGTTAGGGCAGTATGCAGTTACAGTTCTGCTCTGCCTTACCCATCAGACAAAATTAAGGCAGTGTTTTCCACAGCAGAGTGAAATCATTTCAGAAGCTTGGGATGTGGAGAAAACCTGAGCCACTCATACCTGCCAGATTTATAAGATGTTCAGGTGGGCTACCATTAGCTCCAGAGACCTGCAGTCGGTGCACCTGAGAGTAGGGCAAAAACCAGGCCCCAAAAATGTATCTTCAAATGCATCTGAGGTTGGAGGAATCATTTGAATCACTCAGCAACTGAGTGATCCAACAACCTCTTCCAAGTTCCTCTTCTCAGAACCAAGTCCCCCAACCCCAATCCACTCATGACTGATTTTTCTCTTCATCACAGAAGGTAAGAACACCGACCATTGTGCCCTCTGCAACCTGTATTCACCACTGCTTAGTGAACTTATGACAGTCGCCCCCACTCTCCACAACTGTCAATCATGGCCATCTCTCATTTAGTCACTGCAGTAGGATGTCCCCAGGTATCCCAAACTGTGGTTGCTTTGTATTTTCTAAGCCCAGAGTAGTTCAGTTCCCAATAATAAGGGCCTTGTTAATATGGCCCTGACTATAGCACTCAGACAGTTTGCTGAATGATGCAATGGATCTCTTCTCCAAAGCTGACTTGCCGCGCAGGAACTACTTTCATACCAAACACCTTACTGGATTTGAAGTTTGTGAAGCTTTTCTCCTGCAGTCAGGGCTGCCAGTTTCCACTCTTCCTTAACCTTCTGTTTGTGGTGTCTTCTGCTGCTAGGGATCTTGGACTAAATTTGCAAATCACTTGTACTTTTCTTTGTGTTACGTTTCTGCTTCACTGTTCTCTTCAGTTTTCCTGTCAAATCCTTCTTGGTTCCCAGAGCTCTTCCTTTTCCTATTTTCAGAATTGAGTATTTTCTTTGCTACTATGACTCTTCTCCCTCGCAGATCCATGTGAAGAGCACCTCTTTTCCACCTTCTTACCTCCCCCATTGTTGGTTGTATTCTTTATGTCTTGCCTGTTGATTTTCTTTTTTAAATTTTTATTTACATTTTTTAATTTAAAAATATTTTTATTTTTATAAGTTCTTTTTAGTTATATATGACAGTAGAATTCATTTTAACATAGTTATACAAGCATACAATATATCTTACATTAATTCAGACACTCAGTACCTCTTCATTTTCTGTTTTATTTATTCCCCTCTGACCTCTATTATTTCCTCCATAATTGTGCATAATTTGAAGTTAATTTTCTGTCTCCTTAAGAAAGTATCTTAGATCATTTATTTTATAGCTCTCTTCTATCATTGGCTCTTAAAGTAATAATATTTTATGTAAGTGTTGTTCTAATTGCATTCTAAGCTTGTTAACATATTATGTTTTAATTTTCATTTAGTCATTCATTTCATTTATTTATGAGCTAAAATCACATATTGTATTGTTTCTGTTATTAGTGTGAATCAATATTTCTCTATTAGATCAATTAAAATGAGCAAATTGAAATAATTTAGAAATTTATTTCTTCTCTAATATTCTTCTATTCCTGATATAGATCTGAGTTTGAGATTTTGAGTTCCGTTTTATCTGAAGACATTCTTTTGAAATTTCTTTCAAGGCACTGGTGAAAATTTTCTTCTGGTAATGTGATTTTCTTATGTGTGTATGTGTGTGGGTGCTGGGATTTGAACCCAGGTCTCATGTAAGCCAGGCATGCATTTTATCACTGAGCTATATTCTCGGTCCCACACTTTTCTTTTTCTTTTTCTTTCTGTTTTTTTTTTTTTTTTTTTGATACCAGGGATTGAAATCAGGGGCAGTTGACCACTGAGCTACATCCCTGGCCCTATTTTGTGTGTGTGTGTGTGTATATATATATATATATATATATATATATATATATTGACAGTTCAGTAGCTGTCAATCTTTTCTACTGCTTGTGGATTTTATCTAAACCCTCATGAATCATCCTGACCACATGCAGCCTTTCCCTTGCAAATTTCTTTGCAAGGCTCCCTTGTCTCTGTTGCTGTTTTTCAAGTTTTAGCTTCTTTAGAATCTCTAAAGTCTCATTTCTGCTCTCTCAGCTCAGTCAGACCACAGTGCTTTATGTGGACAATCCTTCTCATGTCCTCCTGGGCCACAGTGAGAAAACTGTCCAGTGAATGTTTGGGGCTCACCTTAAGTATTTCTGTTCTCTCAGAAAACCATCTCAAAGTAGCATCGGGTTGATTGTCTTCTTTAAATCCAGTACTGATTGCTTGTTGTTAATATAATCATTATATTTACTCCCCTTCACCCCCCACTTTCTAAATATCCTCTGCAATTCAGAGAAGATGGAAACCACTTCAGAATCCCCTTTCCCACGTGATTCTTTTTTAGAGTTTTCCACCGAGAATAACTCATGGGAGATGTGGAAGACTGAAAATGAGGAGAGGTAAAGTTATCATTTTCCAGAGATGTCTGCATGCAGTTTATTTAAAATTGAGGTTGAGGGTATTCTGGTGAGCACTGAAGAATCACTCACATAGCTGCTGCTGTCTAGTGTAGTTGTAGATGCTTTCTGAGATTACTTAGCATTGCATCAATTTTTTTTTTGAAGAAAAAAAGAAGGAAAATAGCAGTGAGAGTCATTTCTATTAAAGGGGCTCCTAAACTTCTTTGCTTCTCTCCTTCATTTGTTTGTTTGTTTGTTTCTCCTGACCTACTCTCTGTAACTTTCCTAAATTTTTAAGTGACTTCCAGAATTTTCTGGGTCTGAGCATTCCCAACATTTGAATGCAAACCCTAGCTCTGAAGCCCTTATATTGTAGCATTTTAACAGTTTCTCTCATTTCCAAAATGAACCCAAACTGATAAAACTACTTTTAAAAAAAATATAGGACATAATCCCTTAAATATATGACATTTGGAATTTGTTCCATGATTTGATTATATTTGAAAGTAGTAATAACCTTATTGTTAATGAAAATATGAAATGAGAATACCTATGGGTTGCAATGACAAAAGAATTATTTACATTAAATTGTCGAAACTGGAGACTATCATGCTAACTAAAATAACCCAGTACCCAAAGGCCAAGGTTAAATGTTTTCTCTGATATGCAGAAACTAGTACATAATAAGGGTGCTGGAATTAAAAAAATAGAAGAGATATCAGTGGAGTAGATGAAGGGGATTGAAGGGAAGGAAAAAGTTTTAGGAAAGGAAAGACAGTGGAATGAATCTGATCTAGCTTTCCTATGTAAATATATGAATATACCACAATGAATCTCACCATTGTGTACATCCACAACACACTTGGGGCTTGGGATATAGCTCAGTTGTCAGAGTCCTTGCCTCACATGCACAAGGCCCTGGGTTTGATCTCCAGCACCACACACACACACACACACACACACAACAAAAACAAAAACAAAACTACAAGTAAATAGCATATAGATCAGTGGAGTTAAGGGAGGGAATGGGAGGAAGAAGGGGAGAGGAAGGGGAAGTTCTAGGGACTGAGTTGGAGCAAATTGTCTTCCATGGTTTTATAGTTTTGTCAAATGAATCCAAATGTTATGAAAGGAAAAAAATATACAAACAAACACTTTTAACATAAATAATTGGGTCAAAAATTTCAGGAACAGACAAGAATCTCTTAGTATTTGATAGGTGGATTGAATTACTTAATTTACTATAAAAGTATACGAAATAGTTTGAGAAACTATATCCAAGGAGCATGTTCAAGTTTACCTTAACATTTTACATCTTAAAATGGAATATTTTGAAAATTTCATGAGAAATTAGGCAAAAAATTAATATTTGCTAAATCTAGGAAGATGGTATCTGATAATTTTTTATTATTTTATTCATTTTCTTATTTGATCTATAACATTTTGAGAATATTGATTTTTTCTTTGCTTTATATTTATATTTTCTTGTTTTATTTACTTTATTTTAATGATTTGGCAGTTGTGTTAATATATTGATAATCATTGTGATAGGATTGTGTTCTTTATCATTATGAAATTATTCCTTGCTTCATTTAATTAATTGCCTTATCATATGGGGAACCTATTTAATGTGCTATTTAAATAGGCTGAATTACATCTTCTGGTTTGCCTAAGATAGTTCCAGTTTATGTCTGTGTCCTAGTTGCCTATCATAATTATTCCCCTTTCCCTTTTGACGAGATATCATTACTAGTTTATCTTAATAAGCTGGGGTGATAGAAGTCACTTCAATTTTGTTGTGGTCTCATTTTACAATGTGTAAAAAACTGAATGTGTTGAACAGAGTTCTTACTTTGTCAATGGTTCAATCTAAAAGACAGTAAAAAGAACAGATTTAAAACATTAAAAAAATAAGAGATTGGTAGTAATAACCCATAATTTTCCTATGCTTTGTCCACATGTGGTGTTATTAAATTTTCCTTTCAGTACAGTGTAAAGGGATTTTCCTAAAAATGAAGTGATCTGAAGTGCCTAAAATTACCTCCTTACAATACTGGGTGGTTGGGGGAGTAGTTGGTGCTGCTGGTTCTGCCATCCACTTGGTATGTCAGACAGACTTGCCCTGGTGTATGCTGCAACCTGTAAGATGCATTCAGTTACCGCCTGTCTGTTGGTAGGGGCAGTTGGGAACTCTTGAAATTATAATTTAGTTGTACTTGAAGTATCTGTAGGAGGTAAGAGCTGAAAGGCACAATTACAAACTCTATGAAAAATAATGTAAGAACTCTTGCTACTATGATGTTTTCATTATTGTACAGTGTACTTCACCATGATTTATTGATTTTGTTGTTTGGTAATGCTTTTTATTTTCTAATAAAATTTTTGGCATAATGACTTCCAAAGTTATTAAAAGAAAGTTGACAAAGACATGTACAGTTTTGTCGTATACCATTCATCAAAGAGCCATGTTTATATTAACCAACCACAAGAAAACCAAATGATACAAATCTGCTGAATAATTTTTCAAAATGTTAAATATTGCCATCAGGAACTTGAAATAGAAAAATCAGTTTATTCCAATTTGTATTTGATTTTTGTAATTAAGAAAACTTTGAAAATTAATTCTGTTGAAGATAAATAAATAACTATTGTGAATGCTATTACAGGTTTATAAATTTTTACTTCAGAGATAGAATTAACTCATTGCTGTGGCAATAAAAGTACTACAAATTTTGTTTCACAATACCATGGAAAAAATAATGTTTTTCTAGAACTAAGAAAGCTGTGAAGTACAAATGTGATTTGAATATGTAAAAAAATCATTAATAATTTAAGAAAGTATTCATAATTGCATCATAATAAGTTGTGATTTTTACATCAAAACTTAAATTATTTATTCACAATTTTATATATATGTACATACATATATATATTTTCATCTTGTTATATGTTACCTGTCTTTTCCTTCTGAATAAGAAATTTTTTAAATGTTGGACCTTTGGATAAGTATTTCATAAATCAACTTCAGAGTCTTATACTGATTTTTAACTGTTTTATAAATAAGTCCTCTAACTTTTGGTTTCAGTTTTGTTTAAAACAGTTGGAAATAAATACATAATTGAAATATTTAATAATGAAAACTTTATATTTTAAATATTAGAAGCTTTTGTTCAATTGTAATTACCAAAAACAACACTTAAAAATGGGATTATTTTAAAATTCATCCCTCCAAAATCAAGAAAGGAATGAAACAAATTAAACAATAAATGCTTGAATGGCATCTGACATTTATTTTAGAAATCTCTTAATTGTGCTTTGAAAATATTTCTATGTTGATGAAGAACTCACATTGTCTAGATACCATACTGACCATTCCCTGTGAGTTTGAATATTTTGATGAGTAGAATGCTGAATAAGTGATGCATGTCTCCAAATGGACAGAATTGTCCTGTTTAAAAATCAAGAAAAAAATTCCATTAGGGCTGGTGTGGGTGGTGGTGCCCACCTGTAATCTCAGCATCTCGGGAGGCTGAGTCAGGAGGATTGCAGGTTCGGAGGCAGCAATTTAATGATGCTGTAAACAACCTAGTAAGACCCTGCCTCAAAATTTAAAAAACAAAAAATTAAAAGAGCTGGGGATATGGCTCAGTGTTTAAGTGCCCTTTGGTTTGATCTCTGCTACTACTAAAAAAAAAAAAAAAAGGAGAAAAGAACATAAAAGAAAAATACATTAAAGAGAACACTCAATAATGAGGTAGATAAACATCTATGACTATTAACCAGCCTCTTTCCCTAGCCATTCTACTTCTGTTTGGTAAATTCTTGGCTATAGTGACATTTGCATCAAACATGGAGGATATGTAAGAGCTGAATGCAAGGCTTTACCATTACCAAAGTTGAGTTGGGTATTGCACTGCCAAAAGCCTGCCTTGCCACTTCAATCAAGAACAAATCAGCATAATCTAGGAAATAACCCCATTCCTTGATGAAACCAACCAGACACCTGGAGGCAAGTTGATTATATATTTCTGCTTTTGTTATTGAGTGGGCAATAATGTGTCCTCACTAAAACAGATCTTATTTGGATATGAGCTCTGCTTTTGACACCAGGGATCTGTAAGCATTACCATAATTTGACTTAATGAATGTCTTACCTATCTTCTGATAATATTTTACCATCATTTTGCATCTGATTGAGAATTCAGTTTACAGCAAAAGAGGTAGAGCAGTTGGTTCATGCTCATGGAATTCACTGACCTTCCAACTTATCTCAATAACCAGAAACTCTTGTCTCAATCATTATAATAGCTTAATTGAAGATTCACAAGACACCCTAACTGGTAGACAAAATCAACAAATTTGAGATGCTGTCTCATAGGATAAGGTGTATGCTTGGAAATAGCAAACTATTCATGTTATTTGGGATCAAGCAGTAGAAAAAAGGGTGAGTAAAGGGAGAAGAAAGTTATTAATACAACTGCAGTCTTATAACCATTTGGTGAAATAAAAATTATAGCCGTGACACATTTTCTCTTTTTTGTTCCTTTTATTCATATACATACAAACATATCCTGTATACATTTTTGTGTACACGTATATGTTTGCATATGTATATATTCCAATTTTTTATTTTGCTCCTTCCCATTTTATTCTTTTGTTTATACTTTACATAAAGTAGACAACCTTAAAAATTTGTGTGTAAGTTACAGAATGTGTGTGAATTAAAAGGCAAATTAATACTGCCTCTGTAGAGATGGTCACAATTACTGGCAGGATGTATTTCTAGTCTTGGCCATTATCCTCCATGGCCCCATCTACAGTGAGAGTTGAAGAAAATTTCTTTCCTGGGTGCAGTTAAGTTTTTATCATGTTTTCTGATGGTATTGGTCTGTTAAACTAATTGTAGCTGAAAGTCTGTCTTAAGGTTTCTTTGGCAGTGGAATTCCTCACAAATTTAGTTAAGCCTCTGATATATTCTCTTTATTATTGGAAGTTACCATTGCCATTTTGTTTTTAGGCCAAAGAACTCTTCTCAGGGTTGTGACTAAAATTATTACCCTGAGATGGATGTGGTGTCTGATTAGGTTGTGTGTTTTTTGGGGGAGCATCTTTGTATGACTGATAGTTGAAACATGTTAGGCAAAAAGAGGATGATATTGTTATTTATTTGGTATGGAGGTTTAAATATGCAGTGAAGGGTGAAAATGAGTTCCAAGTAGGCTCAAGGGAAAGTTCTGCAAAATTTTTTGCCTGGGGGCTATAAACTCCCCTCATGAACTCACTCCTATTTACCAGTGGACTGGCAGAGTGAGTGTAAAAACGACATGCCTAGAGAAAGCTGTCTTATTTCACCTAGATGTTGCCACTGAAGGGATTGTGGCAATAGATGTAAAAAGGGGCAGTGGGAAGCCTCTAGTACTTTCTGCTTCTGTTGGCGGTTTTAGCAAAGGAGCAATGCTGGATGATTGAAAATTCCTGGATTTAAATTTGGGAGTTAATGTGATTCCATCAGCAGCAATGGAGTACTGTGCAGCAGCACTGTGCTCATGGGGTCTGTCTCTGGCCTGCAAGAGCAGCAGAAGCAGGAGGTGACTGAGCTGGTTTGCCTAACATTAGGAAGAATGTGGGCTCCTGTTTTCCTGAAAAACAAGGTAGTGAGTGTTGTTCCAACAGGAGCATCATAGCATAAGGTTGTGCTCAAGCAATCTTTCAGGGTTATCTTGAGTTTTAGTTAGTAACCACTTTCCCTTTCATTCCAATAAATGTATTACTTTTGGAACCATTTCCTGACTATATCAACTTATTTTTGGCTAAAAAACTTAACATGATTATTTGTACACTGAATGATAGAAATACACATAGTATAGAACCATTTCAATACCCTGTGTTATTTACATTGAATAAGTACATTGTGAAAGTACACAGAAATGGTAAACTTCAAATGCAGAAAGCCGGTTATGGAGGGGAGAGACATACATGAATTTGAATTATGTTTGGTTTCAACAATTCTGAGAGCATTACATTTTCAATTCAAGATGGTGGATAAACATTCATTAAGGTATTTATAAATGTTTTAATAATTGAAATGTAACACACTAAAATAAAGATCAGTTCTACTGAATAATACAATAAGAATAATCTTCAAGAAATTACTCATAGAGGTAGTTAAAAAGTAACTTCAAAATGCAGCTAGCAAATATTTCTTAAAAGTTAACACCAATTAGTGCCAGAAAAATAATCACTAATTATGTCTATAGATTTTAAACATTCAGAAGAGTGTAAAATAAAGGTAAATCAATATAAATTAAGTTTGCTTTGAAATGTTTATAATGTGATCTATTTTGTTTCTTAGATGCATATCATTGTCTTCATTTTTCTTTTTATATTCTAGGTATTATTTTTGGTCTTATAGACGTGAGCGCTAACAGTTTTCAAGAGCACTACACTCTGAGAATCATGCAGAAATTAGCCTTGAAACTCAGTTATGATGTTTCCTCTTGTGTGGTAGCAGTATTTGTAGCATATTATGGAGCAAGAGGATACAGACCAAGATGGGTTGCACTGTCCTCCTTTTTAATAGGAGTTGGATCATTTTTACTTGCTTATCCATACTTGAGTGTTGAAAATCTTCATTTAGAGGAAGAAGTTTCAGGTAATATTTTCAAATATACTGTTGTGCCTCAAATCAATATTCATTTAAATCATTGGCTTGGGGACTCGAAATAGTCTATGATGCCTATCTGTTTATATACCGATACATTAATATTGATTTATATAATTAAGTTTATTGACTAATTACTTGAAGTTTCCTAGTGAACAGATATGTCATGATCATATACCCTTCATATTAACAAATGGGCTTGGGAAGGAGAGGAAAGAACATTTGGAATAATTACTTTATGAGATTATTTCTCTTTTGTTAATTTTCATATATATAACTATGAATCTCTTGAGAATTTTTCATGATTCCTTATGTCTTCCACAATATGGTTTAATTAATCTCTTCCTTCTCGCCTCAACAGACATACATACATGAAAATGCACACACAAGCTCAAATATAAACAAGCCTACACACAAATAAAGAAAGGTTAAGCTTTTTGTAGTTACTCTCATCATTTCAAAATGGGACCTGCTCATTGACTTAGTACTTGAATCGGGAAAAGTGGTGGCCTCTTCCCTTTGTTTATTTTTTTTAAATGTTTGTTTTAGTTGTAGTTGGACACAAAGCTTTATTATTATTATTTTTTTATGTGGTGCTGAGGATTGAACCTAGTGCCTCCCACATGCTAGGTAAGTGCTCTACCACTGAGCCACAATCCCAGCCCTTTGTTCATTTAAAAAAAAAAAAAATATTCTACCATCTTTTCACTATTCCCACCAGAAAAAGGCATTTGAAGTTTCCTTGAATTTTTTATGACAGTACTGTATCAGATTCCTTCTTATCATGTACAGGTTTATATATGTGATGGAATTCATTTGCCCATTTTGGCAACTTTAAACTGGGTTCAGCAAGACATAGCGAAAAAAGGTAGGAGGAGGTCTCTGTGTACTGTACAAGTGTATAAATGCTTGTGATATGTACAAAGTGTTTTATAGTATATTTATGATGTGTGTTTGTGGCATATTAAATTCAAAAATAGTTCATATTAATACAACAAAAGTAATATATAAATATGGTTATATACTGTATAATTTATTTATATCAATATAAGAAATATAAAATATGCCTTTTTTATATTTATAGAACAGACTTATGGTTAAATGAGAAAATGACTTAAGGCAAGAAGGGAATGGAAAACATTTAATTCCTAACTTTTCTTTAACTTTTATTCTGTTCAGAAGAATAAAACCTTAGGAAACAATTGCTTTATACATAGTAAAAATTCTGATCAGTACTCAGTAGGAGTCATGGCAGTAAATCAGTATGATCTTTCTTCCTTTTATGTCTTGTTTATACCATGTATATAACATATTTTAGTTTTTGCTTGTGATTAGATGCATACAATTCACATAATAATACATAATGTATTTACTGGGTGACTCTGCTTGATACCACAGAAGTTGAAATAAACTGAATAAAAGAGAAATAAATTTATTTGTAGAAGTGCTCTTTTCAAGCATCTGTCTAAACAGATATTTTTCTTATTGCATTTGAAAGTTTATTTATTAAATAACAACTTTTAACTCTAAGTTCATATCTAGTTCACGTACACACACAGTGAGTTCTGTATTCTTTTGTTTTGTCCCTTTCCCACATCCTTCTTGTCTTGTCTGAATATCTCTCCTACTCTGTCCTCTGTGTACCCTTGAGTTAGTTGCTTTTCTTCCCTTTTGAGTGGTCTGAACCTCTTTGGTGCTGTGCCTCCCATTTACCAGCACTTCCTATTCCCTGGCTCTGCTTACCATACCTATCACAGATATCTCTACTGATGACATGCCAATCCCCAAGACTGTGCCTCAACCAGCATGCAGATATTGTACTTCACACATCCTTGAAAAGGTAGAACTGAGTTTTCTCCATGAACTCGTGGAAACACTTATTCCACATTCTCATCTTTAGTTACTAAAGCTTTATATTTCAGGGACCATCCACATGTGCACTGTCACTATTATGAGAACTTCTTCAGCATGTATTATCCAGCTCTCTGATATTACACCCCCACTTCTTCCTACTTACTCATATGTTGAAGGCAAAATTCACTGGGACCTCCAGGATAGTGACACCTACTTTCTTTGTCAGATCCTCATTATAATTTCCCTTCATTTGTAGCTTGTCTTATGTTCCTCAACATGAAATATTAGAAGTATTTTATGTACACTTGAATCAAATTCCTAAGCTCTCTTTTTTCATTTTTCTGTTTTTGTCCCTGGCTGGAAAGCCTTTTCACTGAACCACATAAATTTCCTTTAGCTACAACTAGACTGCCACCTATGAATCCTACAATAAATTCATTGATGTCAACCTCAGTTGTTCATTTTGCTCTCAAATGGATCTGCTCAACCTGAAAACAAGTTTTTGTATTTTAGTCCACTGTGTTCCATAATTCACAAGCAGTTTAGACTTTCCTCACTTAGCTCTGATGTTCTGTGTTGGATGGAAAGTACACTTTCATAAAGGAAAATTGCCTTAATTTATTTTCAGAGGGTTTATAATTCCACATGTATTCATTGGTTGATATTCTTTACTTCGTCTTTCCTATGGAATAAAGGTATGACTTCTGCTAACCATTCTGTGCTCCCTTGTCTCTCCGGAGACTATTCCTCTTAGTGATCTCCTTCCCCGCTTTTCTGCAAATTTTTCTTCTCAATCATCCCACTCATTGGCACTGTAATTTGTTGAAGTTTCTTCCTAGTATTAAACAATATCAGCAATAATAGACATAACTGGTAGTTCTCTTTTTTCATCACTTTTCTCAACCTCCTGATTTTCACAGGTGAGTCTTCTGAAAGAAATGTACTTGCTCTCTGATTTAATCTCCCATTCTTTCTTCAGTCCACTTTAACATGGCTTCCACTCTAAATGCTGCAACAGAATTATTTTCACAAACGTAATTCATGCTATTTAATATAATGAAATTTTATGTGTTTTGATTTGAACTTTCATCAGCATTTCATAATATTGATTATTCCTTCCTATTTGAAATTCTCTTTTGCTTGCTATTTGCCATAGCCACCTAGTTTATAGTCCTAAATAGAGTTTTTATGTTTGTTTATTTATTTATTTTAATATGATGAATGTCATTAAAAGATTAGCTTCTTTCTATTGGTCAACAGGAAGCTCGGGAGTATGAACCCTAGGAGAAGGGAAATGAACAAGTTGAATTTTCTAGGAGAAGGCAGGGACAGATTTTATGATTATCAGGAGCCTGAAGGACCTCCTTGAATTTATTTATCATGAATTCAGTGTGGGATTTCTAATGGATGTGTGTGTTTCTCCAGTCATTACCAATTTCAAAATGAAAATATAGAGTAGGGAAAAAAGTAATTTGACCAGGGTTGCAATTTTACTAAGGGATTGCATGATGTAAAAGATAGCAAAGGACTACAGAGATTGAGATGATTATGATAGAAGGAATGTGACACTGGGCTAGTGAAAAGGAGCAGGGTCAATAGATTACCAGTCCTGATGAGTTTTAAGGACTACAGAAATAAGGTTGCAAAAATAAGTGAGCTGGGAAGACAGGGATGATTAGAGTATAGATGCTTGAAAATCCAATTATGAAAAGTTTTTACTTAGATTTGACTTTTAAAATGAGCATCCTAAGGCAGGTAGGTTTCCATAAACAACAGGAGTTCGAGAAATTAAAAAGCGTGTTGCAAATATTCCAAACTAATACTGTTATTACTGCAAGTCAATTTGTCCGTATAAAATGAACCATCAACATTTTCATCACAATCCTAGAGCCTTTTCCCATTTGCTATGGAGTCGAATATCATTCCATGGAAACTAAGTCAGATGAAAAGGTGATGTTATACCATATTGCAATCTGTACTTCACTAGGTTTTTCACTAGGTTTTTCAAAATATTTTGAAAGTATTTGTTAAATTTCAACCATAATAATATGATTTAGTAATGATTGCCTAACTTGACCAAAGTAAAATAACAAATGAAATCACACAAAAATTTATTTAGCATTTTTTATAACCTAATGAATTTAAAAAAAAATTATAAGAACTATCCTGTGAACTAAAGGATCTTTAAATCTTATGGATGAATGACCTTATAATAACTCTAGCAACAAGAAATTTTTATCATGTTATATTCTGTCCTTATGATCCTATGTTCTGGAAGTTAGTTGGTCTAAAATGGGACATTATTTTATCAGAATGACAAATTTAATATAAAGATCACTAAAGAAATGAATATAGAACTGAACTCAGAAAGTAAGCTTTAATGATTCAGAAAATTAGAAGTTTGCATCTTATGGAACAGGATGCAAAATTAATAGGAAAATGACTGTAATATTTGTTATATTGTGTATAAATGTATATGTATAAAAATGCCTAGGCACATATAATTGTGTGAATAAAATCATGTGTGAACATTTAAATTCTGGTTTATAATATGTTCATCTCTTCTGGCATTCCCACAAATTTTCTTTTATTATAGCGGTTTTCTGAGAATATAATTAATCATAGGAATACATTCAATACAAATAAAGTATATCTAAAAGATAAAAGCATAATGGTGGCAACAGATTGTAGAAGAAAAATGTTTGATAAAGAATATTTCATATTTCTTGTATATTTAACTTTTGAATTAATTTAACAAAATACAATTGTCTTTTTCAAAAGATATTTGCAATCCAATGAAGATTCTCGATGCTTGCACCAGATCCGAATCATTCCAATCAAAATATGTGTATTTCTCCACCTTCGGGAAGATTGTGCTGGGAATAGCAGGAATGCCTCTTTATATCCTTGGAATTACCTTCCTTGACGACAGTGTTCCTTTGCACTCCTCTGGCTTCTATTTAGGCAAGTTCCCCTGATTCTAATATTATTGGCCCATTTACTTTCTGCAGTTTAAAATATATATTTTAACTGATATAAAAATACTATCTATTGGCCCTGTTATAACATTATATATGTTAAGTGTTAACTTGTATGCTTATTTTCAAAATTACACTGAAAGCTGGGAATGTACTTTAGTGGGTAGAGCACTTGCCTACCATGCATGAGGCCCTGGGTTTGATTCCCAGCACTACAAAAAACAAACCAAAACAAAAAATTCCACAGTGAAACACTTAATTCTGAAGAGTGACTTGAGATTTGAAATTCTAGACAAGTCATCTGAATGTCATTGAAAATATATAGAAAAATGGAAAACTGCATACTTTTAAAATAATAAAAACTGTTATTTATCCATCTATTGTCTGTCTTTTCAGTTCAGTCTATACAGGCTGATGTTCATTTCTCCAAGGAAAAAAGTCTAAAAAACATTGGATTAAATTGCCTGATTAGTTGTTACTTTTAAACTTTGGGGATACAGATGGGAAGCTGTTGCCTTATGTTCATAATGAGAATAGGACATTATTAGGTGCCTCTTTAGCACCAGATTCATTGTGGTGCTGAAAATAATCGTTGTATTAAGTTCTTTTAACAAAAATCACTTTTAGGTCTTTTGATATTTTTAAGGTAATTTAAAAACATAATCATGTTCATCATAGGAGACAAATGATATGCCATTTAATAGAACATCATATAGTCAACCCTATTTATAGCATTCCAGGCTTCTATGTAACCCTAGATATTTCACAGGAAAATTTATCCATTTTTATAATGAAATAGATTCTGATCCTGCTTAGATCATCTATTTTTACAGGGTTATCTTAATATCATTTTTAAGGAAAAATACAAAATTATTTTTATATACTTTATGTGAAGGTGACTAAGTAGTATTTTGCACTGGAATAATGATTTTCCATGAGAGACAAAAAAGTGTATAAATTATTAAATATGCTAATAAACTAAAGTAGAACATATTCATATTTATATCTACTTTCACCAAAAATATTTGCAATAATTTACTAATGTTAAGAGTGGCAGCAAATATTTTAGCTTTATTTTTAATTATATTGAATAGCAACTAAAATACATTCCTTTGTAATGTAGCAACAAGCCTACTGTATTTCTACTTCCTTCCACCCTGGCAGCTAAGGTGAAGTATACAAAGGTGATGGTATAAAGTATTGTCTTCCTATAGAACTTTATTAAGGGAAACATACTAAATTTATGTTTATATTCAATATAAATATGTTTGTGTTATATTAAATATATTATGTTAGATATAATGAATTATATAATTAAGTTACCTGAGTGTCTCTAATACTTGATTGGATGATATGTGTAATGGTCACATTTTGTGCCAACTTGTCTAGGTTATGACACCTTGTTGTTTGCTCAAACATTAGTTTAAATGTTTCTATGATAATATTGATTTAGATGTGATTGATGTTATAATCTGTAGACTTTGAATAAAACAGATAAGCTCCATGATGTGGAGAGGACTGACCCAATCAATTTAATTCTGTAACAGTAAATACTGAAGCTTCCTGAGGAAGAAGATATTCTACCTCAAGACTGCCATGTCAACTCTCACTTGAATTTGCAGCATGTTGGCATACTCTACAAATTTGTCACTTGCTCAGTCCTATAATTATATAAGCCAATTCTTTAAAATCTCTTTCTTTTTTCTCTCTTTTATCTTTCTCTCTTCTACCCTCCTATATATAAAAATATCTTTTATTAGTCTGTTTCTCTGGACTAACACAGAATGTTATTTAAAAAAAAAACTACAGAAGTAATCCATTTAGGTCATTCTTATTATCTCATGACAAAGCTGGTTTGTAAAGTTGCTTCATATTAAGTATTCATTTTCTAGGTTTTGGGGATGCTTCATCAACATTGGGATATGGTGTGGGTTATGTAATGGGAGCACCACTACTTAGGGCCCCTAAGAATCACAGCTTGCACGAAAGGTAAGCCATTTTTTTCCTTTTCCTTTCAGATTATGTTACATAAAATGTTTGTTGAGTAGATACCATAGCTTATAACAAAACATATATATTTAATTAGTAATAAACATCTTAGAAATGTAAGCAAAAGTGACTGATATGCACATGTATCTAAAATTAAGTACATTTAAAATACACATTTATATATTTTACTGCTTGAGATATAATTAAAACTAGTACTTATTATGAAAACCTTACAACTAATTTCTCATGTGCTTTTTTTATGACAAAAGAACCCACAACATCTTAACCACTTTTAAGTGTACAATACAGTAGTGTTAAAAATATGCACACTGTTTACAACAGTATCTAGAACTTTTTGTCTTGCAAAATTAAATCTATATCCATTTAACAACTCCCTTTTCCCCTACTCTAGTCCCTGGCAACCATTGTTCTACTCCTCTTTCTAAAAGTTTGGCTGCATTAAATACTTCATATAAATGGAATCACGTAGGATGTATTTTGTGACTGGCTTGTTTTACTTAGAAAAACAGGCTCAATTTTTGAGCATGTTATAGCATGTGACAGTATTTCCTTCTTTTTAGAGGATTAAGAAAATTCTATGGCCTATCATTATTAGATCATTTGGTAATTTTCTTTTAATTTTTTGAAGATCTTTCACATTACTTTTGTGTAGTGATTGGGCCATTTTACAATTGCACCAACTATAAGCAGGGCTCCAGTTTCCCACATTGTTTCTAATACTTACTACCTTCATGTTATCATTTTGTTGTTTTGATAGCTTCCATCCTATTGGGTGTGAGGTAATATCTCATTTTGGTTTTGGTTTGCATTTCCCTGATGATTAATGATGTTGACCATCTTTTCATATGCTTTTTGACCATTTATATATCTTCTTTTTTTGCCATCAGTATATAAACTATTTATTAACAGAAAGGGCCTACAGACTCATTTCTTCTTAGATACGCCCATAGTGCGGCCACTGGGCCCAGTGGTCTTAGTGTGCTGGCCTGGACACGAAGTCCCCAGAAGTAGCGCAGTCCCCTGTTGGCCCTAATCTTCTTCAGTTGCTCCAGGTCCTTCCGGAGTTTATTGTCTAAACCATTGGCCAGAACCTGGCTGTATTTTCCATCCTTTCTATCCTTCTGTTTGTTCAAGAACCAGTCTGGGATCTTGTACTGTCGTGGATTCTGCATAATGGTGGTCACATGTTCAACCTCATCTTCAGTGAGTTCTCCTGCCCTCTTGGTGAGGTCAATGTCTGCATTCCTCAGCACCACATGAGCATACCTTCGCCCACACCCTTAATGGCAGTGATGGCAAAGGCTATTTTCCACTGCCCATAGATGTTTGTGTTGAGTACTAGCAAAATGTGCTGGAACTTTTCAGTAATCACTAGAGACATGGTGGCAGCAGAGCAGCAGTGTGTAGGCCTCCTGTGGAAGAGCTATATATTCTCTTTTGAGATGTATCTATTCAAGTCCTTTGCCCAAGGAGTTCTTTATGTATTTTGGATATTATTGTTATCAAGATATGGTTTGCAAATATTTTCTCCCATTTTTAGATTATTTCTCTACTCTGATTAATGTTTTCTTTACTACATGGAAGTTTTTAATTTGGATTTATTGCACTATTTTTACTTTGATGCCTGTGGAAGAAATAATGCCCTAAGATATTTGCCCTGTGCTTTGTTAGAGGATTTCTATAATGTTGTTTCATTCCATAAATATAGACATCTTTCCAGTATATGGAACTTCTTCAATTTCTCATGTCAGTGTTTTGTGATTTTTTTCACAAATAAAATTACAAGATGTTTTGTGTCATTTACCTTTTGCAACATTGCTAAGTTTGTTTACTGAACAGTTTGTATGTATATGTGTGCAATCCTTAGATTTTTCTACATAGAAGATCATGTTATCTGTGAATGAAGATAATTTTGCTTCTTCCTTTCTAGCTCATATGCCTTTTATTTCTTTTTTTGCTTGATATCTTTGGCTCAAACTTTCAGAGGAAATTATTTCTGTTTTTCACACTGAGTATGTTAGCTGTGGGCTTTTCTTTCATGGTTATTATTCTGTCGAGGCAATTACCTTCTATTCTTCATTTAATATTTTCAAAATTTTTCCTTAACCAACGGACATGATCTTTGGCTTTTTCTTCCTTTATATTGTTAATATGATTATTACACTGATTTATTTTTATATGTTGAGCCTTTTTTGCATTACAGTAATCAATCTCAAATGTTTATGGTGTATAATCTTTTTAATATGTTATTGAATTTGGTTTATTTTTTAATATGTTATTGAATTTGGTTTATTTAGCATATTGTGGATAGTCTTTCCACCAATATTCATCAGAAATATTATTCTAGTTTTTTTGTAGTGTGGTCATATGATTTTTTGTAAGGGTAATAAAATATTATGAATTTAAGTGTTCCCCCTTAAATTTTTTGAAATGTTATAGATGGATTATTGTTAATTCATAATTAAATATTTGATAGAATTCTCCAACAAAGTCATCTTGTCCTGGGATTTTCTTTGGAAGGTTTTTTGATTACCAACTCTTCTTTTTAATAGTTACAGGTATTTCCAAATGTTTTTTTTCTTCATGATCCAGATTGGTAGATTTTTATGTTTCTAGAAATTTATCTAATTCTTCTATGCTGCCCATTTTTTTGGTAAGATAATTATTCACAAGCCTTTTATATCTGTGGAATCAATCCATTGTAGTATCTCTATTTCACTTCAAATTTTTATTATTTGAGTCATCTTTTTTTAAAATTTATCTATCTAAAGTTTTACTAATTTTGTTGTTTTTCAAAAAATCAATTCTTCATTTTGTTGACTTTCTCTTTTTTTAAACTCCTTGTTGCATTCATTTATGCTCTAATTTTTATTTTGCTCATTCTGCTACATAAAATATATATTTTAAGATTTTGTTTAATTATTTATTGGAGATGTATTAATGGTGACTTCAGTGAAAGCTATACTGAAAGAAAACCAAAGGTCCCTATGTTCAACCCAGAGCTAAAAAATAAAAACCCTAGAACTACCCCAACATCATTCAGAAACCTATGAAACTTGTGCCCTTGTAGAATAGTGTCCTGTTTCAACCTACATCAGGTTATTATCCTTAGAATAGGCCCGAGTCATGCCCCTCTACAAGACAGGGTAGGTCCCTACTTTAGTGAGATTTATGTATGATCCAGCTTAGCATCAGCCTTGATGGCATAGAAACTGCCTTCCTCAGCACCCCTTCAACCTTGGGCAGCATATAGTGCCCAAGATTATGTCAAATGAGATCCATTTTGGAAAATTAGACAGGACTTTGACTTGAAATTCAGTGTCAGAATAATAAAATCAAACACTATCAAGATCCTAATAGCTATATGCCCAAGTCAGTGCCTATGGATAGAGCCTAGAACAGCTCTATGCCAGCTATATGAATATTTTAGTTTATTGGAGTTTTATTACAGCCAGAATTTACCTGTGACTGGTTGCAACAGTCTTGGGGCCATGAGTCCTCCACAGCAGTTGGCATTCATATTTGTATGGTCCTTGGTCCTTTCTGCCCTATTGACGTGGGGGTATTGGCAGGCTATTGACTAAAGGTGGAATCAAGTTTTGAGGTATGGAGGGCCACTGGACTGACCACCACATTCCTACCTAAACCCAGGCAGCACAATACAGAGAGAATAATTGAGAGAGGAAAAGGGAAATGGGTGACCACTCATGAAATAGGAGCCCAGAGCTATCAGAACTTTATAGTGCCTGACCACAGGCTAGTAGTGACTATGGACAATGCATTTGGGCCTACCTTGACTCCAGGGAAAGGGTTGTAGTGATGGATTATCATTTTGAGATATTCCCCAAATTTATGCTAAACAACACATCAACTGCAAATTTAGGACAATACCAGGTTGGATTGCCCTAAAACAGCTACATCACAATAACAATGGGCTCTTGGCAAACTTGGACTTCGGTTGCCATCTAGTGTTCAAACAGGAGAAGTGACTGTTGACTCAAACATAAACACTGGTTAGAAACTCTGGAAAGATGGACACAAACACAGCCATATTAATAAAGTTGGAATAAATATCTAATCCTTCAATGCATAGATCATGTCACACACAAAGAAGCATCAAAAAGTTCCAGGGAAATATGACCTAACGTACAGGTCAAAATAAAACACAGAATCTGGCCATATATAGCTCCCAATATGGATGAATGCTCAGGTGGAGAATTTTGTGTGTGTGTGTGTGTGTGTGTGTGTGTGTGTGTGTGGTGCTGGGGATTGAATCCAGGGCCTTGTGTATGCAAGGCAAGCACTCTACCAACTGAGTTATGTCCCCAGCCCTCAGGTGGAGAATTTAAAACATCTGTTTTAAGGAAACTTAATGAACCTCAAGAAAACACAAATACATGATCCAGTACGCTGACAGAAACTTAAGGAGAGATTGGAACAAACAAAATAAATTCTTGAGCTGAAAGCTAAATTAAATGAAATTAAAAACATAGAAGACATCAAGAGCAGTATAGGTCAAGCAGAAGAGTTAGTGAGCTTGAACATAGGCTATTTGAATAGACAGTAGGAATAGAAGAAAAAGAATTATGAGAAAATGAAGCTTCTGAAAAGTTTGGGACATGATTAAAAGAGAAAATATTAGGTTTATTGGAACTCAAGCAAGACTTGAGAATGTCAAAAGTGAAGAAAACTTACTTAAAGATATAATAAATACTACTCAAACCTAGAGAAAGATACAGTTATTCAGGTATGGAATGGTCAAAAACCATACATCAGATTTCATTCAACCAGGTATACACAAGATATATTATAATCAAGCTCTCAAAGGTTTTGTAGTTAAAGAGAATATTCTCAAATCAGCAAAAGAAAATAAATAACAGACAAGTGTGTCCCAATTTATCTGATAGTATAATTCTCAGCAGAAACCTTGTAGGACAGGAGAAAGTGGAATGAAATTTTTACAGTACTAAAAGGAAAACAAAAAACACTCTTCAGATACTTTAAGAAACTATCCTCTCGATACCTACCAAAGCTATCCTTTAGAAATGAAAGAGAGAGGAAAAAAATTTCCAAAAATCTGAGACAATGTATGACCATCAGATATATCCTTCAAGAAATGCCAAAAAGTGTTTCTCAAAGTAAAAGAGATATTAATGAGTAAGAAAAAATAGGAAGATATAGAACTCGTGTAAAAATAATTATATGGACAAGTTCATAATGTTATATTATTTTAAACATGGCATATTAAATATTTATATCCTTAGTACTAAGACTAAAATGCAAAACATTTAACAATAATAACTGCATTAATATATTAAGTATTAAGCAACATAGATGTAAAATGGGACATCAAAAGTTCAGAATGTAGAAGGAATGGAGCAAAAAATGTGGAGATTTTTATTTGTACAATTTTTCTTTTGTTTCCTTTCTTAACTTTACAATCATGGTAAGTTGCTCTCATTTCAAAATAGCTTGCTGTAATCAAAATATATTTAGTATAAACCTCATGGTTAAAAGCAAGGCAAAAATCTGTATTAGACAAACAAAAAATTATAAACAAGCAAACTAAACACCTGACTAGAGTAATTCACTTAAATGAGAAGGAAGACTAAAAAGGGGAGAAGGAAAGGAAGTATAATAAAATTAGAAATCAAGTTGTAAAATTATTTTAATAAGACTTTATCTAACCAATTGTTATCCTAAATGTAAATGGACTCGATTGGACAATTGAAAGACAGCAAATGACAGATAAGATAAAACAAAGTCAAGAAGAAGGAGGAGAAGTAGTAGAAGGATAAAAGACTCAAGTATATGTGTTGTTTACAAGAAATTATCTCTGAGAACACACATATAGACTGAAGGTAAAGACACAGAACAAAATATTACATGCCAAATGGGAATTGAAAGCAGGAGTAGCTGTACTTACATCAGATAAAATAGGTTTTACATAAAAAGAATAAAAAGAGAAAATCATTTTACAATGATAGAGGAATCAATTCAATAAAGGAAATAACAACTCTAAATTCATTTGCCTCCAATATGAGTGAATCCAGATATATAAGGTAAATATCAATAGATGTAGAGGGAGAGACTCAAATAGAATAATAGTAGTATATGCTTAACATCTCACTCTCAACAATAGACAGTTCATCCAGACAGATAATCAGTGAAGAAAAAAATGAGTTAAATTGCACCCAAGACCAAATGGACCCAACAGACATCTATGGAACATTTCATCCAACAACTTCAAATACAGACTCTTTGCAAGTGAATATAGACCATTCTCCACTATAAATCATATGGTATATCATAAAACAAGTCTCAAAAAATTTTAAAAATTGAAATCATACCAAGTATCTTTTCCAATTACCATGCAATAAAACTAGAAACAAATAACAAGAAAAAAATGGTAAACTACAAAAATAAATGGAAATACTTCATTCTAGAACAACCAATGGGTCAAGGAGAATCAAGAAGAAAAATTTTAAAAAATTGTTGAAACAAATGTAAATAGTAATCCAACATACCAAAACCAATATACTCAAATCAATATGCACAGTTCAATATAGCCAAATCAATAAATATACATCAATAAAATAAAGGAAAAAAGACATATGATCACCTCTCAAGTGCAGAAAAAGCATTTGATAAAATTCAACATTTCTTTATATAATAAAAATTCCGAACAAATTAGCTATAGAAAAATGTACTTAAAGATAATAAAGGCTGTATATAACAGACTAACAACTAACATTGTACCATATAAGGAAAAAATGAAATATTTCTAAGATATAGACCAAGGCAAGGATGCCATTTTACCAGTTTTATTTCATGTTATACTGCAAGTTCTAGTCAGAACAATCATGTAAGAGAATAAATAAAGGGTGAACAAAGTGAAGAAATCAAATCATTATTGTCTACAAATGACATGATCTGACAGAACTGTCCCAAAGATTCCACGAAAAGCAATTCTAACTAATGATCTAATTCAGTGAAGTTGCAGAGTACACAATCAAAACACAAAATTTGGCAATATTGCAATATGCCGATAGCAAATTATCTGAATTAGAAATCAAGAAAGCAATGCCAAGACAATAGCTACAGAAATACCTAGGAATCAAGTTAACCAAAGAAGTGATAGATCTCTATGATTAAAATGATGAAACATAATATTAATTATGCAATAGAAAGGTTCAGAAAAATAAGTGAGAATACATTGTAAGTTCATGAATTAGAAAAATCAATGTTGTTAAAATGTACATACTACCCAAAGCAATCTATGAAAACATATCCAAATACCATAGAACTAAAAAGGCAATCCTAAGTTTATATGGAAGCACAGCATATTTCCAAATGTCCCAATGTTGGGCAAAAAGAACAAAGCATTAAACTACTTTCACTTCTAAGTACACTACAAAGCTATAGTAATTAAAGCTATAGTATTGATTGAAAAACAAACAAATGAAAAAGAATAAAAAGCCTAGAATACACTTACATGTTTACTGCCAACTTTTGACAAAGGTGTGAAAAACATGCATTAGAGAAAGGACTGTGTTTTCAGAAAACGTGGTGAGAAAATTGGATATCCATATGCAGAAGAATGAACCTAGACTCTTACCTCTTATCAGCTATAAAAATCAACTCAAAATGTATAAACGATTTTAATTAAAGACCTAAATGCATGAAACTACTAGAAAAAAGGGAAAGTCTTCAGTATATTAGAATGGGCAAGGATTTTTAGGAAAAGACCCCAAAAGCACAGGAAATAAAAGCAAAAATTGACAAATGGGTTTACATAAAATTAAGAAGCTTTTACACAGCAAAGGCAATAATCAATAGGGTAAATAGACAACCTATGTAATAAGAAAAATATGTACAAGATAAATATTTGGCAAGTGGTTAATATTTAGAATGTGGAATTAACTCAATAGCAAAAAGCAAAACTAAAGACCAAATATGTCTAAATAGACTATTTTTAAAAGCAGACCTATAAATAGCCGATAGATATATGAAAAACTGCTCAGCATTTCTAATCATCAGGGAAATGCCAATCAAAACCACAATGATAAAGCATCTCATCCAAGTTAGATAGTTATTACCCAAAAGACTAAAGATAACAACTGCTAAAGATGTGGAGTAGAGTGAAGCTTTATGTTATGGTTTGGATGTGAGGTGTTCCCCAAAAACTCATGTGTGGGACAATGCAAGAAGATTTAGAGGAGAAATGACTGGTTAACTCGGATGGGATTAATTGAGTGGAAACTGAAGGCAGGTAGCATATGGCTGGAGGAGGTGGGTCATTGGGGACATGCCTTTGGGGTATATATTTTGTATCTATTGAGTGGGCGCTCTCTCTCTCTCTCTCTCTCTCTCTCTCTCTCTCCCCTTTCTGATCATCATGTGAGCTGCCTTCCTTTGTACTCTTCCATAACCATGTTCCACCTCACCTCAATTCCCAAGGAATGTAGTAGTGCAAGCTGGGAATGTTTGGATTATAGTAAACAGAGGTTAATGGCTGATTATGGTGAGAGCTCAGAAGACCAGAATACCAATAGGACTGTGAACAGTGAAGACAGAGCTCAAGAGGATTTAGAGGGAAGGGAGAATACTATCAGTAATTGAACTAGAGGCCTTTTGTGTTACATTCTGGCTGAGAAGTTATCTGCGTTTTTCCTGTGTCCTGAGACCTTTTGTGAGGCTGATTTTATTTTTTAATATTTTTTTTTAAGAGAGAGAAGAGAGAAATCGAAAGAGCGAGAGAGAGAGAATAGAGAATTTAAAAAAATATTTATTCTTCAGTTTTCGGTGGACACAACATCTTTGTTTTATTTTATATGGTGCTGAGGATCAAACCCAGCGCCCGGCGCATGCCAGGTGAGCTTGTTACTGCTTGAGCCACATCCCCAGCCCTAGGCTGATTTTAAAAGTGATGGACTTCTTAATCTGGCAGAAGAAATTTCTAGACAGCATAGCATTCAGGTGGTAGTATAGCTATTGCTGGCAGACTTTTAGCCAAATTTGTTATGATATTCAGAAGCAGAAAGCTCAGTAAAACTGGGGCTAAGGAATTTGCAGTCACTGAATACATTATTGACACTAAAGAAATGCAAAAGACTTTGCTCAGGGATATTAAGAAAGATGGCTTGAGGGCATCTCAGGAATTGGCAAGATCATATCCATCTCAGACTCAAGAAAATAAAAGTAAAAATTCTTTTGAGGAGATACCCTTCTTTGCACAAGGTGGCCTAGGAAGTTTTTCAATGTGTTTAGCCACCCAGACATTCAGAGGCTGCTGCAACCAGGGTCCCTGAAGGCTTGAGATGACAGCAGACCTTGGCATCAACCATGTGGTGCTAGTTCTGCAGGAATGTAGGATGCTGGAGTTAGAGGGTCCTGGAGGCTTCTACCCAGATTTCAAAGGAAGGCTTAGGAGGCTAGAAAAAGTGCCCCAGGATTGAAGTCCTTGTGGGTAGCCCCTGAGAGAGCAAAGTATGGAAATGTGAGGAGAAGCTGAAAGCTGCAATAGAGACCCCCCCTAGATTAAGAAGTGTCAGTAATGTGGAACATTGTCCTAGGAAAGCTGCAGGAATTGGAGACAACCCAACAGAAAGGGTACAACCAACAAGTCCAGAGGGGTGGAGTGGAGTACACAAGCTCTTCTCTAAATGCTGGACACATAACTACAGGACTTGTTTGCCCAAGGGTTTTTCAGCCTTGCTTTGGTCCCAACCCTTCTTTCTATGCTCCTATTTTTTTTTTAATTTTTTTTTTTGTAGTTGTAGATGGAAAGAATGCCTTTTAAAAATTTCTTTATTTTTAAGGGGTGCTAAGGATCAAACCCAGTGCCTCATACACTTGAGGCAAGTGCTCTGCCACTGAGCTACAGACACAGCCCTCTATGCCCCTATTTTTGTGAATGGAAATATCTACTCTGTACTTCATATATCAGATACTTGCAAATCACCTTTGATTTTTACAGGAACTCCCAATACAAGCTTGCCTTAAGTCTCAGAGGAGACTTTGGGCTTGAACTTTGGGCAATCTTGGAATGGTTGAGACTACAAAGACTCTCGGAAATGGATAAAATCTATTTTTGCATTGTGAGATGGTTATGAATTTGGGGGGCCAGGTGTGGAATGTTATGTTTTGAATGTGAGGTGTCCTCCAAAATCTCAGGTATGTGACTCAGAGGTTTAGAAGAGAAATGATGGTTTATGAGAGCCTTAACCAATCAGTGAATTAATCCCTTAATGGGATTAATTGAGTGGAAACTGAAGGCAGGTAGGGTGTGCTTAGAGGAGGTGGATCATTGGGGTCATGCCTTTGGGGTATATATATTGTATCTGGTGAAAGGAGTCTCTCTTTGCTTTCTGATCAGCATGTGAGCTGCTTTTCTCCGCTACACTCTTTTACCATAATGTCCTGTCTCACCTCAATCCCTGAGGAATGGAGCCTCTTCTATGGACTGAGATCTTTGAAACCATGAGCCCCCCCCAAAACTTCCTCCACCAAAATTGTTCTTGTTGGGTCTTTTATTCACAGCAATGAAAAAGCTGACTAAAACAGAATGTAAATCAATATAGCTATTATATTGATTATATTTTTTTTTGAGAAAACTCCAAGTAGTTTTCTCAAAAAAAAATAATAATTGCCATGTGATTCTACAATCCCATAACTGGGTATATGTCTGAAAGAAATGAAATCAGCATGTCAAAGGAATATTTGCACTCACATGATTATGGCAGTGCCAATTTGCAATATCCAAAAAAATGGAAACAACGCAAATGCCCATCACCTATTGAATGAATAAAGAAAATGTGGACCATATAGAATGCAATACTATTTAGCCTTTACAGGGGATGAAATTCTGGCATTTTAATTTACATGAATAGAACTAGAAATCATGTTATTGAAATAAACCAGACCCAGAAAGACATGTACCATATGATTGCACTTATGTGGAATATAAAAACTTGACCTCATAGAAATTAAGTGTATCATATTCGTTATCAGAAGTTGGGAAACATAGCAGAGAGGAAGTGATGGCAAAAGTTTGAACAATAGATGCTAAGCCCTAGGACTTAGATATTCTGGTGACTGCAGATAATGAAAATGGACTGGATATATCAAAAACTAGAAGAAATGATTTTGAATGTATTCACCTTAAAGAAATGATAAACATTTGAGATGATAAATATTTTTACCCTGATTTAAACATTACACAAAGTATATATGCATCAAAATATCACTTGCAATGCCATAAATATGTTATTTTTACATTTTTGTATGTCAGTAAACACAAATTTTTAATTTTATACTTTTTTAAAAATTTTGATTTAGTTTTAATACTTATTTCCTTTCTTGGCTTTATATTTGCTCATTGTTTATATAGATTTATAAAAGTTCTTTATAGCCAGATATGGTGACGGACACCTATAATCTCAGCAACTCAGCAGGCTAAAACAGAAGGATCTCAAATTTGAGGTCAGCTGGATAATTTACTAAGAACCTGTCTCAAAATAAAAAATAAAAAGGACTGGCGATGTCGCTTAGTGATAAAGTGACCCTGGCAGGTCCAACTAATTCGTTAATTTATAAAAAAGTTCTTCAAGAGTCATAGATATGACACAAGACAGAACTTTTTCCCCCTCAATCTGTCTTTATGCTTGTTGTATAGAGTCTTTTATTATGTAAACATTAAAAGCTCTTACATAGTCAAATTCAGCTATTTATTTGTTCTTTTATAAAGTTTTAGTATTTTCATCTTGCTTAAAAAGTTCTTCCTTTACAGAATCATTAAATAATTGATTATATTTTCTTCAGTACTTTTGTAATTATGCTTAAATTCCATATTCAGTTGAAACTTATTTATATATTTATGTATATGACATGATACACAGTCCAGGCTTCTATTTTTCTGTCAAAGGGCAAATTGTACTGATATTCATAAACCATTTTGTTTCTTAACTGATACTAGAAATCACCTTTATCAGAAATTAAACCTCATTGTATATATGGGTTTCCGTCCTATCTCTCCAGTCTGTAAGCCCAATATAGTTTTCAATTTTTCATGTCAAATTACAGGTTTTTGTAATTTCTAAAATTTTATTTTTAATTTAGTATTTGAATATACTCCCAATTATTGTTTTTAATCAAATATCAGGGACTTTTTTCTTTCAAAATTATCTTCTAGGTAAAGACGATAACCTCAGACTACAACTAAAACATTTTTATTTGAATTGAATTAATGTATCAGACTACAACTAAAACACTTTTATTTGAATTGAATTAATGTATCAAGTTGGGAATAATTATCTTTTCCATGCATAAAATAACATGTTATGCTATTATCTCTGTTCTTGTTTTATGCCATTCAGTAAAGTTTTATTATATTTTTACTGAACTTATCCCATTAACCTTATTTCTAAGCATTTTGTATATTTTGTCAGTTTTATGTATGGATTCATTATATTATTTCATTTTCCAATCAATTAGTTCTGGCAGAAGAAAATTCTATTGATTTCTAAATTTATCTGATAGACACAGTCATCCTATCATGTTTTGCTTATACGTTGTATTTTTTTTAAGTTATGGCCCAGATTCTTTTAGGTATACTAATCAAACACAAAAGTAATAATCATATTACATATAATATACTATATACAGTTGGAGTACATAGCTGGGTTCAAAAGTGGAAAAGAACATTATGAATATTATAAACAACAAGGGAACATACAACTCCAATGATGATCTGGAGTTAAAATTCCCTGGGTGTAGCATATTCAAATAGAGATGAAAAGAGGATAATGAAAGTAAGGATTGAATAATCCCATATTATTTCTTGCTGGAATTTGTATTCAGGAATATTGTTAGCATTGGACAAGAGAGTCAGCATTTTCCATATTTAATGGAAAGCAAGTTTCTATGAACTAGGACTGACCAGGTTTTGGTTGGCAGTAGAGTAACCTGTGAGACACCAGCTCCTCCCAAACTGGGGTTCCTGTAGACATGAGCATTTTCCAACAATGACTGGTTGAAGAAGGTCTTCAATGTATGAGGAGTTGAAAACATTGGTGGTTGTATAATCAATCAACTTTCTCTAATCTCCCTAAGTGATACAAAAAAAAAAATCACAACTATGAAAATTCTTGTTAAAATCATGGCTTTAGCAATAATTGAAGACAATAAATGTTCAAACCTCAAAATCACTGTGGGAAAGAAGAGAAAGCCAACAAACCCCACTCAGGATCTTTCTCATTCCATTCCCACCCTGTCCGCTGCAAGATCTGTGAGAAGCAAAGAGAGAGCAAGAAAAACCACAGGGAAAGCAAGAGACAGATTGACTAACAGGTGTTCCGAAGAGGATTTGTTCAAACCACTGGAAAGATAAAATCATACCAAATATGAAAGTTCAGAGAAGGGACTGCAGAAGTAAGTGATTTTAAAGTACATGGGATTTAAAGGGTCAAATGCTACATAAAAAATCAATTGGGCAACTTAAAAGGGAGGCTTATCCTAAAGGTCTAAGTGCAAAATTTAAAGGGGGTAGGAATGAGTTTTAAGGACAGATGAGAGTTAAAGGGACTCTCTTCTAAATGCATAGTTTCTGATGGAGAAAACAATTAAATAGGGACAAACAAGAACCTTTCCCTTCCTAATTGCTGTAGGACAATGAAAAAAATTAGGATCCTGGAAATCAAAAAAGAGTCATTTAATTGGGAGACTACCAACTACTCCCTGTTAACAAAAATTAACAGACAATAGTGACAGATTACAAATTAATTAATTACAAATTAATAGAAATTTTTTTCCGTGTGTTTGTGCATGGTTTTATTTTTAATAAAATGCACAAAGCTGAAAATTAAAGCATTTTAATTTTTTATTAAATTTTCTTTATTAAAGCATTGCAGAAGATGACAGTGATAGAAAATGGCAGTTTATTTGGTTGATTGATTTTTTTGCTGCCGGTCTTCTTGCATGGTCTGCTATAATACCACTGTTATGCTTTCCACATGACATACCAGGTGAATGTAAAAATATAATTCATTAATTAAAGTTTAGTAGTTCCCACCCCTTAGCTCCCAAGAGTTTGGAGCATGGCTGAGCTACATCTCCTACTGGTAGTGGTCTCTCCATTGAGATATAGTGTCTTGTGATAGTATTTTTTGAACAAATGAAACAACCGTACAGCCAAATATTTTATTTGTCTACCACAATTTGAGTAATAAATATTTTTGCTTCTCATTATTTCCTTTTACAAATGCTTTATGTCTATAGTTCATAATTTTAAACATGAAGTATATATAGATCTGTTTACCTAGCATGATTCAATATATGCACTATGTCATAGGATGTTTTTAAGATTAAATTACTAGTAAAGTGATGTGGAAGCACTAAAAAAACCTGTAACATCAGAGAAATCTGATTCTTGATTATGCATTTCATGGGCACAACATGTTTTTAGAAACATCAAATATTTTTTTTCATGTTTTATGACTGTGCTTTCAAACATGTTAGCCATATGTTAAATGTGCCCATTTAAATTTTAAAACAAATTAAATTAAAAATTAATTTACTTGGTAATAGGAACTATATTTCAAGTATTTATTAGGCAGATATATAACTAGTAGTTATAGTATTGGACAGTGTTAATATGGAAAATTTTCATTATCACAAAATGGTCTTTAGGACAGCATGTTTTAAAAGATGTGTCTTTTACTTAATAGGATTAACTTTAGATTGTTTAAAAATAATTCATGTCCCTTTTCATTACAAACTGGATTTATCTGTGTATGTATGTGTTATATATGTATTTAACTTATTTAAACATGTCATAAAATTCTGTTGCTTGTTAACATATAGGTACAGCAAAAATAAAAGCTATAAAACGTAAACAACAGACTCATTTGTTTGGTGACAAGCTTAAAAATAAGAAATTTGGACCTGGTATTAAGGACTTGTTTGCTGCTATTGGGGTAAAGTAAATTACTTTATATGAAAAATGAATTAAGTTGATCTTTGCAATTTTCTAATAGTGGACTTAAGAAAGTAGCCATAAAGTGTTCAACTTAAGTCTGGATGAAACTTTTGGAGTCTTTTTATTAAAATATTCCATTTTCATATAATGGGAACCAGGACCCATCGCACTCAACTGTCATTACCAAGAGTATGTTGGTGTGAGAAACTGATATCAGGTATATTCTATTTCTTTTAATTTTGTTTTTATATGATTTTGTGTTTATTTTTCCCTGAAGAAATAAATATGGCATTTAATGAGATGACAAGTAGTCATCAACATTATATTTTATTATGTTTAATTCAGTGAGAACAAATCTAGAAGTTAACACATACTACCACAAGTACCATGTTCCATGGAAAATGTCTCATCATGATGTGAAATGGAGCACTCATACCTATCATACAGTCATCATGATGGCATAAAACATGCCAACTTTCAAATAGTGAGATTCTACTTTTCTATTATTATAATTTTATATTTTAAGGCACTTGCATAATTTTTTATACATTTATATTATATCAAGTCCTATATCAGATTATTCTGTAGATAAAATTCATTCTCTCTCTCTCTCTCTCTCTCTCTCTCTCTCTCTCTCTCTCTAAATTAGAGCATTATATTTATACATTGTAGTTGGGTTCATTTTAACAGAATCATACATTCAAGGAGTTTGGCTTCAATTCCCCACTGCCTTGCTTTCACTCCCCTTATTTTAATTCCTCTCAAATACTGTTCTTCTTTGTGTTCACTTATCTATTGATTTCTTTAACTATTTTTAATAAATTTTATTTGTTCTAGTTATTTATACATGACAGAATACATTTATGCACTTTGTTATATTATACATAAATGGGGTATGATTTCTCATTTTCCTGATTGTACATGTTGTAGAATCACAGTGTTCCTGAGTCATATATGTACATAAGGTAATTATGTCTGTTTCATTCTGCTATCCTTTTTATCCTCATACCTCTCCCCTTCTCTCTATTCTACCTAATCTAAAGTAACTCTATTCTTCCATAGTGCCCTCCCCTATTGTGAATTAGCATCTGAATATCAGAAAAAAACAAAAAAAAAAAAACATTTGGCTTTTGTTTTGGGGGGACTGGCTTATTTTACTTAGCATGCTATTCTTCAGTTCCATTCATTTACCAGCATTCTCTATAGCTTAGTAACATTCCATTGTATGTATGTATGTGTATATATATATCCCACATTTTCTTTATCCATTCATCTATTGAAAGGCATCTAGGTTGGTTCCTAGTTCAGCTGATGTGAATTGAGCTGCTATAAACATTGATGTGGCTGCATCACTATAGCATGCTGATTTTAAGTCCTTTTATTATAGACTGAGGAGTTGGATAACTGGGTCAAATGGTGGTTCCATTCCCAGTTTTCAGAGGAATCTCCATACTGTTCTTCAGAATGGTTGCACCAATTTATAGTACCACCAGTAATGTATGAGTGTACCTTTCCCCCCACATCCTCAGCAACAGTTATTGTTGACTATATTCTTGATGATTGCCATTCTGACTGGAGTGAGAAGAAGTCTTAGTTTTGATTTGTATTTCTCCAATTGCTAGAAGGCTAACCCCAAGGCCAATATAGTTCTAAATGTAAAAAAATTGAAAGCATTTTTCTCTAAAAGCTAGAACAAGACAAGGATGCCCTCTTTCACCACTTTTATTCAACATTGTCCTTGAAACTATAGCCAGAACAATTAGAAGAAAGAAACTAAAGGGATACAAATAGGTAAAGAAGAACCTAGATTATCACTATTTGCTGATGTTGTGCTTCTATATTTAGAAGATCCAAAAAATTCCACTGGAAAACTTCTAGAACTAATAAATGAATTCAGCAAAGTAGCAGGATATAAAATCAGAACCCATAAATCAAATATGTTCTTATACATCTGTGGTGAATCCACTGAAAGAGTAATTTGTAAAGCTATCCCATTAAAATAATAAAATACTTGGAAATCATTCTAACAAAAGTGGTAAAAGAACTGTACAATGAAAACTACAGAACCAGGGGCTGGGGAGGTGGCTTAAGCAGTAGAGTGCTCGCCTGGCATGCGCGGGGTGCTGGGTTCGATCCTCAGCACCATATAAAAATAAAATAAAGATGTTGTGTCCACTGAAAACTAAAAAAATACATATTTTAAAAAATCTCTCTCTATCTCAAAAAACAAACAAACAAACAAAAAAAAACCTACAGAACACTAAAGAAAGAAATTGAAGAAGACCTTAAGATGGAAACATCTCCATGCTCTTGGATAGGCAGAATTAATATTATCAAAATGCCCATACACCAAAAGCATTATACAGATTTAATGCAATTTCTATTAAAATCCCAATGTCACTCTTCATAGAACTAGAAAAAAAAATCATGAAATTCATTTGGCAAAATAGGAGACCCAGAAGAGCCAAAGCAATCCTGCAAGAAAAGTGAAGCAGGAAGCATCACAATATCAGAACATAAATTATACTGCAGAGCTATAGTAACAAAAATGGCTGGTATTTACACCAAAACAGACACATAGACCAATGGTACAGAATAGAAGACATAGAGACAAACCCACATAAATACAGCTATCTCTTACTATACAAAGGCATCAAAAACATTCACTGAAGAAAAGATAGTCTATTCAATAAATTATGCTGGGAAAAATGGAAGGCCATATAATAAAATGAAATTAAACCTCTGCATTAAACTCAACTCAAAGTGTCATCAAAAAATAAAAGTAATTTGATGTTTTCTTTTCCTATTTGTATCACTTTAATTTTCTTCTCTTCCTTTATTCCTTTGGCTAGAGTTTCAAGGGCCTATATTAAATAGAAGTGATGAGAGTGAATATCCTTGTCTTGTTTCTGATTTTAAAGGAAATGCTTTCAGTTTTTCTCTGTTTAGTATGATATTAGTTTTGGGTTTGTCACATATAGTATTTAAAATATTGAGGTAATTTCTTCTATCACCAGTTTCTCTAGAATTCTTAACATGAATGGATGTCAGATTTTGTCAAAGGACTTTTCTTTATTTGGATGATCAACTGATTCTTATTCTTAATTATATTTAATTGGTGAATTCCATTTATTGATTTTTGTATGTTAAACCAACCTTGTATCCCAGGGATGAAGCGCACTTGCTTATGGTGTTTTATCTTCTTCTTCTTTTTTAATTGTTGGTTGTTCAAAACATTACCTAGTTCTTGATATATCATATTTCACACTTTGATTCAAGTGGGTTATGAACTCCCATTTTTACCCCGTATACAGATTGCAGAGTCACATCAATTACACTTCCATTGATTTACATATTGCCATACTAGTGTCTGTTGTATTCTGCTGCCTTTCCTATCCTCTACTATCTCGCCTCCCCTCCCCTCCCCTCCCCTCTTCTCTCTCTACCCCCTCTACTGTAATTCATTTCTCCCCCTTGTATTGTTTTTTCCTTTCCCCTCACTGTAATTTTGTATAACCCTGAGGGTCTCCTTCCATTTCCATGCAATTTCCCTTCTCTCTCCCTTTCCCTCCCACCTCTCATCCCTGTTTAATGTTAATCTTCTTCTCATGCTCTTCGTCCCTATTCTGTCCTTAGTTACTCCCCTTATATCAAAGAAGACATTTGGCATTTGTTTTTTTAGGGATTGGCTGGCTTCACTTAGCATAATCTGCTCTAATGCCATCCATTTCCCTGCAAATTCTATGATTTTGTTATTTCTTATTGCAGAGTAATACTCCATTGTGTATAAATGCCACATTTTTTTTATCCATTCATTTATTGAAGGGCATCTAGGTTGGTTCCACAATCTTGCTATCGTGAATTGTGCTGCTATGAACATCGATGTAGCAGTGTCCCTGTGGCATGCTCTTATTAGGTCTTTAGGGAATAGACCGAGAAGGGGAATAGCTGGGTCAAATGGTGGTTCCATTCCCAGCTTTCCAAGAAATCTCCATACTGCTTTCCAAATTGGCTGCACCAATTTGCAGTCCCACCAACAATGAACAAGTGTACCCTTTCCCCCACATCCTCGCCAGCACTTGTTGTTGTTTGACTTCATAATGGCTGCCAATCTTACTGGAGTGAGATGGTATCTTAGGGTGGTTTTGATTTGCATTTCTCTGATTGCTAGAGATGGTGAGCATTTTTTCATGTACTTGTTGATTGATTGTATGTCCTCCTCTGAGAAGTGTCTGTTCAGGTCCTTGGCCCATTTGTTGATTGGGTTATTTGTTATCTTATTGTCTAATTTTTTGAGTTCTTTGTATACTCTGGATATTAGCGCTCTATCTGAAGTGTGAGGAGTAAAGATTTATTCCCAGGATGTAGGCTCCCTATTCACCTCTCTTATTGTTTCTTTTGCTGAGAAAAAAACTTTTTAGTTTGAGTAAGTCCCATTTGTTGATTCTAGTTATTAACTTTTGTGCTATGGGTGTCCTATTGAGGAATTTGGAGCCCGACCCCACAGTATGTAGATCGTAGCCAACTTTTTCTTCTATCAGATGCAGTGTCTCTGATTTGATATCAAGCTCCTTGATCCATTTTGAGTTAACTTTTGTGCATGGAGAGAGAAAGGGAGTCAGTTTCATTTTGTTGCATATGGATTTCCAGTTTTCCCAGCACCATTTGTTGAAGATGCTATCCTTCCTCCATTACATACTTTTAGCCCCTTTATCAAATATAAAATAGTTGTAGTTTTGTGGATTGGTTTCTGTGTCCTCTATTCTGTACCATTGGTCCACCCGCCTGTTTTGGTACCAGTACCATGCTGTTTTTGTTACTATTGCTCTGTAGTATAGTTTGAAGTCTGGTATTGCTATACCGCCTGATTCACACTTCCTGCTTAGCATTGTTTTTGCTATTCTGGGTCTTTTATTTTTCCATATGAATTTCATGATTGCTTTCTCTATTTCTACAAGAAATGCCTTTGGGATTTTGATTGGCATTGCATTAAACCTATAGAGAACTTTTGGTAATATCGCCATTTTGATGATGTTAGTTCTGCCTATCCATGAACAGGGTATATTTTTCCATCTTCTAAGTTCTTCTTCTATTTCTCTCTTTAGGGTTCTGTAGTTTTCATTGTATAAGTCTTTCACCTCTTTTGTTAGGTTGATTCCCAAGTATTTTATTTTTTTTGAGGATATTGTGAATGGAGTGGTTGTCCTCATTTCCATTTCAGAGGATTTGTCGCTGATATACAGGAATGCCTTTGATTTATGCATGTTGATTTTATATCCTGCCACTTTGCTGAATTCATTTATTAGCTCTAATAGTTTCTTTGTAGACCCTTTTGGGTCTGCTAGGTATAGAATCATGTCATCTGCAAAAAGTGATAATTTAAGTTCTTCTTTTCCTATTTTTATGCCTTTAATTTCTTTTGTGTGTCTAATTGCTCTGGCCAGTGTTTCAAGAACTATGTTGAACAGAAGTGGTGAGAGAGGGCATCCCTGTTTTTTTCCAGATTTTAGAGGGAATGCCTTCAATTTTTCTCCATTCAGAATGATGCTAGCCTGAGGCTTAGCATAGATTGCTTTTACAATGTTGAGGTATGTTCCTGTTATCCCTAGTTTTTCTAGAGTTTTGAACATAAAGGGATGCTGTACTTTGTCGAATGCTTTTTCCGATTCTATCGAGGTGATCATATGGTTCTTATTTTTAAGTCTATTGATGTGGTAAATAACATTTATTGATTTCCGTATATTGAACCAGCCTTGCATCCCAGGGATGAATCCTACTTGATCATGGTGCACAATTTTTTTGATATGTTTTTGTATCCGATTCGCCAGAATTTTATTGAGGATTTTTGCATCTAGGTTCATTAGAGATACTGGTCTGTAGTTTTCTTTCTTTGAAGTGTCTTTGTCTGGTTTAGGAATCAGGGTGATGTTGGCCTCGTAGAATGAATTTGGAAGTTCTCCCTCTTTTTCTATTTCCTGAAATAGCTTGAAAAGTATTGGTATTAGTTCCTCTTTAAAGGTTTTGTAAAACTCTGCTGTATACCCATCCGGTCCTGGGCTTTTCTTAGTTGGTAGTCTTTTGATGGTTTCTTCTATTTCCTCAATTGATATTGGTCTGTTTAGGTTGTCTATATCCTCCTGACTCAATCTGGGCAGATCATATGACTTAAGAAATTTATCGATGCCTTCACTATCTTCTATTTTATTGGAGTATAAGGATTCAAAATAATTTCTGATTATCTTCTGTATTTCTGAAGTGTCTGTTGTGGCCTTTTTCATCCCGTATGCTAGTAATTTTGAGTTCTCTCTCTTCTTCTCTTTGTTAGCATGGCTAAGGGTCTGTCAATTTTATTTATTTTTTCAAAGAACCAACTTTTAGTTTTGTCAATTTTTTCAATTGTTTCTTTTGTTTCGATTTCATTAATTTCAGCTCTGATTTTAATTATTTCTTGCCTTCTACTTCTTTTGCTGTTGTTTTGTTCTTCTTTTTCTAGGATTTTGAGATGAAGTATGAGATCATTTATTTGTTGGTTTTTTCTTTTTTAAAGGAATGAACTCCAAGCAATGAATTTTCCTCTTAGAACTGCTTTCAGTGTGTCCCATAGATTCCGATATGTTGTGTCTGTGTTGTTTTATATTCTTGATGTGTTTTTTACTATGGTTTGTAGTATTTCATTAAGGATTTTTGCATTGATATTTATCAGGAATATTGGTCTGTAGTTTTGTTTCCTTGATGTGTCTTTGTATGGTTTTGGAATCAGGGTTATACTGACTTTATAGAAGGCACTTGGGAGTGTTCTTTCTCTTTCAGTTTCATAGAATAATTTGAGAAAGACTGGTGTTAGTTCTTTAAACGTCTGGTAGAACTCAGATAAGAATCCATCTTGTCCTGGACTTTTATTTGTTGAAAGGCTTTTAATTGTTGCTTCAAATTTGTTATTTTGATATTGGTCTGTTTATGTTTTCTCTATCTTTTCTGATTCAATTTAAGCAGATTATATGTGTCTAGAAATTTGTCAGTGTATTTTAGATTTCCAGTTTATTGGAGTATAAATTTTCAAAATAGTTTCTAATGATTCTCTGATTTCAGTAGTGTCTGTGGTGATATTTTCCTTTCCATCTCTAATTTTGTTTATTTGGGTCCTCTATATTTATTTTTGTTAGTTTGGCTAAGAGTCTATTAATCTTGTTTATCTTCCAAAGAGCCAAGTCTTTGTTGTATTTATCCTGTGTATTGTTATTTTATTCTCGATTTTATTAATTTTGGCTATGATCTTTATTATTTTATGTATTTTACTTATTTTATAGTTAGTTCTTTCTTTTTAAGGTCTGGAGATAGAACATAAAGTTACTTATTTGGAATCTTTTTTTTTTAAATGATGACACTCAATGTTATCAATTTTCCTCTTAAAACTGTGTTCATACTGTCCCAGAGATTTTGAAATGCTGTATCTCCATTCTCACTTGTTTCTAAGAATTTGATTTCTTCTCCCTTTTCTTCTTCGATCCATTCTTCATTTAAAAGAGTGTTTTTCAATCTCTATGTGTTTATGTGGCATCCATTCTTTTTCTTGTTATTGATTTCTAGTTTCATTCAGTTATCATCTGATAGAATGCATGGGCATTAAATCAATCTCTCTCTCTCTCTCTCTCTCTCTCTCTCTCTCTCTCTCTCTCTTATTTTTTGTGTTTTCTAAGATTTATATTGTGACCTAGAATATTATCCATTGTGGAAAATGTTTCATAAGCTGCTAAAAAGGTAAATTCATCTGTTTGGGGTGACATATTCTCAAGTTTTTATTAGGACTATTTGATTTATAGTATTATTTAGGTTAGAAATATCTATATTGCTTTTATGTTTTGATGACCTATTGGTGATAAAGGTACATTTAAATCAGTTAGTATTATTGTAGTAAGATATCTCTGAGATGTAGTATCAAGGAGTATTTTTTATACAATAGTACACACTGACATCCATGGCATATGTAATTACTATCATTATATCTTCTTTTGTTGGATGGATCTCTTTACCAGAAGGCAGTGGCCTTCTTTTCTTCTTCTGAATATATATATATATATATATATATATATATATATATATATATATTTTTTTTTTTTTTTTTGCTTGAAATCTTCTTAGTTACATATGAGATTCTTCTGCTTTATTTTTGCCTGGACTATTTTTTCCCATCCTTTTACCTTCAGCTTATGAGTGCCTTTGCCTATGAGATGAGTCTTTTGAAAATGGTTTTTAATTAGATCTTGTTTTTGACCCATTCTGCTAATCTGTATCTTTTAATTGGGGAGTTGAGATCACTTACATTCAGTGTTATTATGAATATATGTTTGTGGTTTCCTGACATTTTGATTTTTTTGCTTTATTAAATTCTGTCCTGATTCTAATGCAGTTGATTAATATTGATCTTCATATAGTTGGGAGCTTTGGGATTAGTTTTGGGATCTTTTGTGTGCAGTATATCTTTGAGTATTCTTTGTAGCGCTCATTGGTAGTTTTATTCTCCCTTCATAATAAACATTAACTGATTTTTCTTGCCTCATTTTTTTCAGATTTTATTCCTATGTTCTCCACATTCTAATCACTTTCTTGGTCCTGATCATATCAAGTATGTTATCATACTGCTTATTTGTACATGCTAATCTTTTTATTTAAACTGTCCTTCTCTCTTTTCTTCATTCCAAAACAAACAAAAATCCCTTTTTCACATCTTGTCTTAGTTTTCTAGGTAAAATGACTTTCTCCTTAATGCTCCAGAAAAAAAAATACACACATGTGCACACACACAAACAATGTTTTTTAGGACAACACTATTTTAGTAGAATGTGTTAATACACACACACACACACATATTTAACACATATACATATATATATATTTGTTTTAATTTTTATATTAGTCTAGTTCTTCCTAAGACAAATGACTATAGTTGTATAAAATAAGAACATTTTAACTTGTTTCTGTTTGCCAAGTGTTATTTTGTCAAACCATAAATAATTTCTATAATTAATTATATTTCATTAAGATTCTATCAAATTTTAATTTCATCAGAACACTACATGAATAGTGTTCACAATTAGTCACAACCTCTTTCATTAAAAAAAAATAAAACACAATCATTAAAGTGCACCTAAAATTTGAGCATAAGTGTTTTAAGTTTTTTTTTCCTTTTTAAAAGAATGCTTTTGTTTTTGTTTTTTGTAATGGGATATTTAATAACTGGGCCACATCCTCAGGCTTCTTTAATTTTTTTTAAGATAAGATCTAAGTTGCTAAAGCCATCACTAAGTTTCTGAGGCTGGCTTTGAACTTGCAAACCTCTTACCTCAGCCTTCCAAGTTGCTGGGATTATAGGTGTATACCATGAAACCTGGTCTCCCTCATATTAAATACCTTAGATTTAAAAAAGCAATATTAAAAAAGAAAGACTATTTTATAACATAGAAGTGTGAAAATATTTGTTAGACAAGATTTAAATAATGTAAAATGTACATTCAAATTTTACAGATTAGATAATATCAAGTTGAAGATTTCTGTTCTAAGAAGAAAACTAGACAACATTAATAAATTAGTAATAGAAAACTAAATCCAAGAGATTTTCTAGAATGAATATGGAATTCTTGGAAAATCTGCACAAAATTTATGACCAAGTCAGAAGTTATGTAGCCTTGTTTACCTGGTTGAGACAGTCATAGGCCTTTCCAAGATCAATGACTGTTAGTGATAGAATAGTTCTGGAAGGACTTGCAGAACCCAAAAAATTGCTCTAAAAATTTTGGATAGTGTAAGTTGATACATGAAGAAATTGGATCTTGTTTATACTGAGATGCTATCGCAAACAGATACCTCGGCAGAATGATCTGGATATTAGAGAAATGAAGTATTTATTCTAAGTCCTAATATCCTAGTAACTCCATTCAAGGATACATAATTCCAAAGATATTCCCTCCTTCAGATACTACACTAAAAGTTCGTGCACAGGAGTTTTTAAGATAGCCACGCTTATTAGAATAGGAAATTAAAGGCAATATAAATATTCAGTCTTATGGGGATGGATACATATAGTGATATCACACTATCCCAATTAAGATAGCACTCAGAAGCTGAACTAGATAAATATGCAAAATATATCAGTGAGCAGAATTTTCCCAAATCTTTGCAACTAGCTACTAGGCCCACAAATAAAACTTATAGGTGGTATGGAGAGCACATAAAAATGAAAGTGTACATTTTATAGAATGGGTATATGGGTTAATTGTACATTGTATAATTGCATATATATATATATATATATATATATATATATATATATATATATATAAATCTTTTTTTTGGTGGGGTTCTTTTTTTGTCTTTTTTGGAACTGGAGGTTGAACCCAGGGCTTTGCGAATGCAAGGCAGACGCTTTGCCACTGAGCTACATCCCAGCCCGCATATATATATTTTTGATAATTACATATATCTATTTCCCTTTATATTGGGGGAGGTAAATTTTTATAGATCCTTAACATGCATGGGCATATCTATTTGTCTTAACTAAAAAATGTAATAATTACTATATAACTTATTTCTACTTCAGATCCTACTGAAGAATCCAGTGTTTTTATGCAAAGCTGTGTCCAAAGCCTCAGAATTCTTAGTTTTGATTGGAGCTTCTGAATTTACACCTATATATTTAGAAAATCAGTTCATAATAACACCCAGGATGGCAGAAACACTTACAGGTAAATTTTCCTTCTCACTGTGCTGATTTAAAAAAAATATGTATGAACTCTACATATATATGTGTGTGTATATATATATATACATATATGAAATATTTAATGTAATTAGAAAATAAAAAGAGCAATGTATGCAAATGTTGCAAAAGCACCATTTGCCAAAATTTAAGAATTTGAATTCTTTGCTATCACCAATAATTTTTAACGCATCAAATTTTAAGGACATCATTACATCACTGTTTAATCCATTTCTCCTGCTCCTTTCCCTTAGATAACCACTCTATTAAAGTTACAGTGTGTACTTTTATACATGTTTGCTCACATTTTCTGCTTCTCAGAAAATATATATTCAATATATTTCTAAAATTTGTACATAATTTATACAAACTCTTCTACTTTTTTCATCAGAAATTATGTTCTTCAGAATCATGTTGATCTGTAGCTATTTAATGCATCTCAATTGTGCTATGGAATTATATTCTATGAATACATCACTTTTTGCATTATCATATTAACAAATATGAAGTGGCCTTTAATTTCTTACCTTTTAACCAATGTAATAATAGGTTTGTTGATATATGCTCATTTATCAATGTTGTTCTATGTTTCAACATTAAAGAACAATCACTATTGTATACATCATAAATTTTATTCGTTATTGAGAATTTGGCTCTCCAAAAGTGATTGCTAATGGAATTCATTGTTATAAGGGTCTAGAAGTAATGGGAAAGTGGTAAAGATAATCAGTTGTTTCAGGCTGTAACTTTTAGTGTAACAAATAAAAGAAAAATAACAAGGTATTTGTTACTAAAATTTGGTTAAAATCAAAACTAGAAAAGAAAGAAAAAAGACATAAAATATTTGGCTAAATAAAAAGCAAATTTTAACCTGTGGAGAAAACTTTTTTAAATTAAAAATTTCAGTAGATTTTTCTATTAAAAAATAGCATTGTTGAATTACATATTTTCCAAAAAGCCTAAACATGATGCAACTCTGTTTCCATGGCCATTATGAAAAATTTTTCCATGAGTATACCACATTATTGATTTGATTAACCTAACCAACAGAAATTGGGACTAAATACATTCAATTTGTTTCTTATAGTATTTAATTCAACCTAACAGTTTCAAAGACATAGGATGAGACCACCTACTATATTGACCTCATCCATTGACCTTCAAGATTCTGGACCCAGTCAGCTGAACAAATCCTTTAGCACTAGGCTTCCCCTTAATATTCTATTATTAACCTTTTCATGTAGCCTGAGGTGCTGGTTCAAGTATAACAAAATACATTAACAATAGCACATTCCATATTGGCCTACAATGAAGAAGTTTTGGGTAATTCTGTAATTTGTAACGTTGATCAGTGAGTGAGGTTTACCAGAGTGCTTTCCAGGGCTGAGATGGTGTCATTGATTATTTCAAATAAAATCAAAGACAAATTTTGTACCACCTTTTCTAATTGGATAACTCTAATTGTAGAGATAATTTCTCTCAGAATTAATACAAATAATGTGTCATTAATTCCTATGTCAATAATTCCCCTGGGTAATCAAGGGCAACTTCCTTTCAAAGAGATTTCTATGGACTTCTGAGACTACATGATCTACTTGTGTGTTTATTTGAATGCTAGATCATCTCTTTTGACTACCCCTGTGTTCTTGATTAAATAATTTCCATTGGGCAAGTAAATATTGTCAAATAATTTTGAGTCTGATTTGGTCTATCCCAAATGAGAATATTAGTCCCCAGAGCTATTGGGTCTCTAGATTTCAAGGCTTCAGTTTCAACAGGAGGCCAGTGATAAGTTAATAGTTGTTTTGCAGAATAACTGTTTTAGAGTGTCAGTTAGTCCTAAACATCAAGTGGAAACTTCCTCTCCTTCCCTCTGCACAATATCATCAGTCATTAGGACTTGTAGCTCAAAGGGTTCATTTGACTTGTAGCACCTCAGGGTAGATAGTATGCTATAGCTTGTTGATTGGCTTTAATGTAGATTTGTGGGTTATACACACTGTTGGTTAGGTAATAAAAGACCAAGTGGAATGCTAAAGTAAGACATCTAAAATCTCTTAATTTCTAGCGCCTGAAAAAATGCTCTCAACCTTTTGTTTGGAGAGAAGAAAAAACATCAATTTCTTCTTGACTGCCAGAGAGATAGAACATTGTGAATCTTTCAGGATAGTCTTTGAAAAAAGGACTTGTGGATTTTTGCCACAGCCCCATCTCTCAGCTGAGGCCATCAATTCAGGAAATCACTGGCAAGGGGGCAAGGGGGGATTGAGAGAAGACAAACAAATAAACATTTAGAAAGAAAGCTGGGGTCAGGTGGGACAGTATCCTTTGATAAAGGTATAATGCCCCAGAGCTAGCTTGGCACATTTATTATATAGGGCAAAAGGCTATTTTGGGGAAAGTTTCAGCAAAGCAGGCAATCTGAAGGGCATAGGACTGGTGAGACATTAGGATTATTTATCTTGTTATGTTCAGAATTCTCCATCCCCAAAAGTTGGTGTCTTAGCTCAAGGTCCAGAGTGATAACATCTGTGCACCTTTGCACAGAGCCTTCTCAGGCTGGGTGTCACCATTGCAACTGGGCCATCTTGACCTGCACCTTTGCATTGGAAGTTCCCAGTTCAAAGCAGCCTTGAGGCAATCAGAGAGATTCAAGTCACTGCTCTAAGGTATAAAAAAATTAAGTCAGTGTTATTGAGTCTGAGGCTTCTGATCCTCTAGCCAACCAAATACCATCTGTTAGTGTAAGGTCCAAACCAGCATATAGGGGTACTCAGACTAAATCTGACCTGCTCCCTTGTAGCAAATGGCTACAGACAGTTTAGGTACCTCCGAAGGTGTACTGAAACATGTATTTGAGGCCTTATAGCATGAATGATAATTGATCTTTATCTTCAGGTAGGAGTGGGATCCCAAAGCAGGCTTTGGCAATGTCCAAGATAGCATATAAAGTGCCATTAGTTGGTGAACTATATTTAGTCTTGTCACTATGTCTCAAATAACCAGGGCTGTAAGGAGCAACCCCTGAATTCAGTAGGTTGTCAATTTCCTCAAACCTCATGTTCCTCTTACCATTTTTAATTGAACATAGAAACTATTAAATCAATATATTTCGTGTTTTCCTACTCTTGCTGCATTTTAGTTAGTATGAAAATCTGCAACTTCCCTTTTTAGTTATTATAAATTGTTTTTCATAGACATACACAAGGAAGTCACTCTGAGTAGCAATTAATGAGTTATGATATCATTTGAAGTATCAGAAGCTTTTAAAATAGAAATACCAATTAACATCAGTGTACTAAAACCACAAGAAAAGTACATTGAAATTTTCTAAAGAACCACCTACAAGATGGGTGCCCCTTCTTTTCAGGTGCAGTAAGAATCTAAATTCTATTCAATGTGTAATCTATGACTTCACATAGGAGTTTATTTATTTTATGGAAATCTTTCAAATAGGATCAATGAATACTTGTAGCACACAGGATACATGGCATAAAACTCTGAGATAATTTATTACTATTTTATAATAGATCAATGGTTAAAATGACCATAAGATACATTGAAATTTAATTTTAACAGAAATTATACACTCCATTCCCTCCATACTCTAAGCAAATCAACTAAAGTTCTGATGGATCTCCTGGTCACTACACATAGTGACTGTAAATTTCTTTTCTTTTTTTTTTTTTACACTCAGTCTGGTTGCACAACTTTGTTAAATGTTGTGTGAAAGCAAAAGGAATCTTAATGAATGTTAATAATAGTGGTTACAATGGGGTCAGACCTCAGGTTATGGTCAGATTGACAAGGAAGTGCTTCTGTCTGTCTTGCATTATTTTAATAATAACATAGCATCTTCTGTGGAAAGAAAAAAAAGAAGGGAACAATGGAAGAAAATAGTGCCATAAGAACCAAAGTAGAAGACAAACAAAGCTTCCAAAAACTAGAAAAAAATAAGAATAAAAGTTACTTCTTTGAAAAGATTAATAAAATTGACAAAGCATTAATAAAATTGAGCAAGAAACATATACAGCATAAAATAAGTGAGAAGATTAGATGGTAATGCACACTACAATTGTTAGAAGAATAAGACCATCTTTGAAAAAATATTTCATGTGTAAGTCTAATAGTATCAGGGGAATGGAAAACTTACATAGAAACACAATTTAAGAAAACAGAAAGTATAAATGATGTTAAATTTTTAGTGAGATGACATCCATCATTAAAGAGCTTATTTTATAGTCAACCCAAATGTAAAATAGCCTCACCAGTGATTCATTTTAACGTTTAAGAAAAAAAAAAGTTGACACACATTTTACACAGTGCCCTCCAGATAATTAAATACATAGCAAAAACTTTCTTCCTGTTTTGTAAATCTACCATAAATTTGATAGACAACCCTATCAAGAACAATATGACAAAGGAAAATTTGATTTCTTTTTTTTTGGTTTCCAGGATTTCTTTTGGTGATTTTTTAGAATCTCACCTTTTGAAATGCATTTTCATATCCTGCATTTTCTCCCTCAGTTCATTCCTTAGATCTTTCTTCAATTAATTTATCTTTTTAACAATTAATTTTTAAAATCTTTACCCATCATTTCCTCCACTTTGATATTTATGTGATCAAGTATTGGAGAGTTATGAACTTTTGAGTGCACCTTGTTTTCTCATATAACATGTATCTATCTCTATGTCAATTTTTTGTATGTGCACTGGAAGTATTATATGTTTTAATCTCTTCTACTGTCAAACAAAGGACTTTTTAGTGAGCTCCTTTCTTTTTTGCTACATGCCCTGGCCTCGGTATATATCTAAGTGTCAGTACTTCTCAACTTGATTATGCTGCGATGTTCAGTCTTTAGCACCACTGTGAGATCAAATAATCTCTAGTAACTGAAACCACTTCAGAATGAAGCTATATACTAACAGACCTTAAAAAACTTCCTGAAAATATTCTTCTTGACTTTACTAACCTAATTGGAAAATGGGAATCATGCTCTAAAACCAGCTGAGAAATTAGGTATTAAAGAAAAAAAATATATTATTATACTATATAGGGCATGAAAAGGGAGAAAAAAAAACAGGGGGTATAAAGAGGACCAGCTGCTGTAAAAAGAAAACAGACAAAGGAAAAATATGATAAAAAGAAGGAATAATTTCAATTAATGCTTCAAAATGTTAAAAGAAACACATAGAATAGGATTAAGGGATATAATATGAAATAATAAGGACAAATGTATTAAATCAATACTGAAGGTAATACCTGTAATATCAAACACAAATTCTAAAGATATGTAAGTTATTCTGTGCTGAGCTATTTGAGATGAAGAGACTTGTTGGTCCTTTCTGGTTCATGAGGTTTGGGAGCCTTTGTAATTGCCCACACCTCAGCTTTACCTCTAAGTTTCTGTGGACTGGGAAGTAATAACCTAACCAACACACTTCTGACACAAATCTAGGAGGCTCCCTCCATTCTTTGGTGTGTCTGTGCACCAAATAGCTTTCTGGTGGTGATGGGTCAGAGGGAGTAACCCCTAATTTTCTGTGGCCTGGCATCCAGGTCTCTCCCTGGTTGGATATGCAGTCTTGTGGTATCACTTTATGTAGAAATATTTCTTCTTCCCAGAGCTGTCAGTTCAGGTGTGAACTTGCCTGAGTAGATTTCAGAGTATGTGAACATAACAGAGATGTGGTATTCAGTGGTAGTGGCTCTCAGTTGCCTCTGGGAGGTGTGGGGTGTCTGCCTCTGGTGGGGGCAAGTGCATTGGTGGGCATGCATCTGGGAGTGTTCAAAGGTGGCTGGTGTCTGAAGGGCATGTAGCTGTGGGCTGCCTGGGTATGTGTGACTTCTGCCAGCTGCTGTGGAATGCACAATGGCAAGCTCACTTATGAGTGCTCTTGGCAGTAGCCATGTCTATGGGATATTCATCTGTAGGCCACTTCTGTGATGCATGGGCCACTACCAGGACACAGGGGTTGGAGTTGGACTTCTCCCACTTGTCAGGGCACACCATTGTTGGCCCTCCTCTGAGTACACTGGACAGAGGCTAGCACCTTAAGGCATACATCTTTAGGCCATTTCTGTGGTGCACATAGTACTGCCTGAGCAGCTTCTGCCATCCACTGTGGCTTGTACAATTATGGCTAACTACTGGGACTGTTGCTGCTCCCTAGGTGCTACACTCCCTGAGAGTGAATTGCTCTCTGTTCTACTGCACCCCTATGCCCTTGTAAGTGAAGGGAGGGGAAATGGCAACCTGTAGCTATGAGTGATCCTTGTACACATATTGCCCAGACAGCCCATTTCAGTGGTACACCCTATGGTAGTGTTTGATGCTGTCTGTAGATGGGATAAAACTGATTAAATATAATTGCTTCTAATGAAGTTGTTTAGGTGTGGTCTCTTCAAAATGACTACATGGCACAGGTTTCACCAGCAATTTGAGATAATCTGTGCACATTTCACAAAGTGTCCTTGTAGTCCTTGCCCTAGCTGAACATAGTGTGAGTTTCTACCATTGTTGCCAAAGTAAGTTTGTAAGCTTTGCCCTTCCTTTTTCTCACTTTGTTACTCTACTCCACTGACTGCCCTGGTCTGGATTTGGGATTAGCAGATTCTTTCCTGTTTTCTATACCAGTAAGCAGAATTTCCAAGTCCCTCCAAATCTCTGACTGTCTAACTTTGTGTCTTAATGGATTTCCTCTGTCACCCACCTCTCTGCTCATCTGTTCACTCACTGCTTTGATTCTAGACTCTGGAGTACTTGATATTTTCTGCCTATTTCCACTCTAACATCTTTATCTATGTTACATAAAAATAAATGATTGCTGGGTGCAATGACAACTGCCTGTAATCCCAGTGGCTAGGGAGGTTGAGATAGGAGGATTTTGAGTTCAAAGGCAGCCTCAGCAAAAATGAGACGCTAAGCAACTCAGTGAGAACCTGTCTCTAAAAATACAAAATAGGGCTGGGGATGTGGCTCAGTGGTTGAGTGCCCCGAGTTCAATTCCTGGTACCATAAATAAAATAAATAAATAAATAAAATGGATTATGCTGGGGGCAGTGATTCAAGCCTGTAATCCTAGCTGCTCAAGAGGCACTGAGGCAGGATAATCACAAATTTAAGGCCAACTTCAGTAGCTTGGTGAGAACATATCTCAAAAGAACAATAAAAAAGGGATGGGGAGGGATGTAGTTCAGTAGTGGCACCCCAGGGTTCAATCTCCAGTACTAAAAATATAAAAAGCAATAAAATTTCAAACATGATGTTGACTGAATAAAACAAAAGAGTATGCATACCACATAAAACAGTTTTTAAGAAGACTGCAATAAAGATCCTCTGGGCATATGATAATGTTCTATTTTTATTATATGCTGATTATATAGGTATGTTCACTTTGGGAATTCACCATTGTGTACAATTATTATTTATGTACTTTTATATGCATCATGAAAATATTTAATTTAAAATGTAATCTGAAGTTATGTGGATTATTGAATTTTCAACTCTTTGGTTTTTGTTATGGCATTGGTCTGGGTGTCCACGCCCCCCCTCCCCCGCCCAATAAAGCTCATGTGTTAGGTGATGAAGCAATGTTCAGAGATGACAAGACTGAATTATGGGAGCTCTGACCTTATCAGCGAATTAACCCATTTTATTTATTAATAATTGGAATTGGCTGCTGGGTAGTAACTATAACAGGTGATACATGGCTGTAGGAAGAAGGCCATTGGGGGTGTGGCTTTGAGGACTGACTGTCCCTGGACTCTACTCCCCCCCCCCCTGCCCTATGCATCTACTGAAATTGCTGAGGGCCATTACCAAGTAGAAATGACGCATCAAAATTTCCTTGCTAGCGTACCCCATGTTAATGATTTCGCTGTTGACATTGCATGTAAGGTGACCTTGCTCAAAGACCAAGGCGGATCCGGGTTTAGAGCTGATCAGGTTTGAGGAAGTATCCCGGTCCTTGGGTTTAGGGCGTTCCCAGTTTAAGACCTTGGATTTTAGGGAAGTTCGATGTTGAGGATTATTGCTGCTGGAATTAGGGCGTTCCTGCTGCCTGAGCTCCCATTGAGTTCTTGTGAGATTCAGAGAGAATTTTGGGAAGAAAGCCTCGTGGAGTAGGTGAATTGGGTGGCAGAAAAACAGGATTGCCCCAGAACGTGTATGGAGGCCGGTGTGAGTTCGGGGATAAAGATTTGCTGTTTGAATCTACAAAGCTGTGTGGTGGCTCGTGATTCTGTGCCCAGCCAAGACTGCGGCAGAAGTGATCACATTTTTTGCTTTTTTTTTTTTTTAAAGAGAGAGTGAGAGAGGGGAGAGAGAGAGAGAGAGAGAGAGAGAGAGAGAGAGAGAGAGAGAGAATTTTTAATATTTATTTTTTAGTTCTCGGCGGACACAACATCTTTGTTGGTATGTGGTGCTGAGGATCGAACCCGGGCCGCACACATGCCAGGCGAGCACGCTACCACTTGAGCCACATCCCCAGCCCACATTTTTTGCTTTGATAGTATTTATAAGTTGTATTATATTTATTGACCTACGTATGTTGAACCATCCTTGTATGCCTGGAGTGCAACAAACTTAATCATGTCATACAATGTTGTGCTATTGAATTTGTTTTTTAAGTATTATTGATAATTTTTGCAGCTATGTTCATCAGGAATATTAATCTATAATTGTCTTTTTTGTTGTGTCCTTATCAGGTTTTCATAGCACAGTAATACTGGCTTCATAAAGTAATTTTGGAAGGGTTCTTTCTCTTTCTGTTTTATGGAATAGTTTGAGAAACGTTGGTGTTAGTTCTTCCTTAAAAGTGTAGTAAAATTCAGCAGTGATGATATCCAGTTAAGGGCTCTTCTTTGATGGGAGATATTTTATTACTGATTCAATCTTAGTACTTGTCATTGCTCTATTTCAGTTTTTTGTATCTTCTTGGTTCAATTTTGGTTGGCCATATGTGGTTAGAAATTTGTCCATTTCTTCTGTATTTTCTAACTAATTGGCATATAGTTTTCAAAATACTCCCTATTTACTCTTTGAATTTCATTGGTATGTGTTATAATGTCATCTTTTTTTGTCCCTGAATCTGAGTCTTCTCTCTTTTTCATTTAACTAGTTTGGTTATGTTTGCACATTGTGTTTCTCTTTTCCAAGAAACATCTCTTTGTTTCATTATCTTTTGTATTCTTCCTTTAGTCTGTCTTTTATTTATTTTTGCTCTTTATTATTTCTTACCTGTATTGATTTTGTTTTATTCTTATTTTTCAAAGATGTATCATTGCATTATTTATTTGAGATCTTTCTATTTTTTGATGTAGGCTCTTAATGCTAAAATAATTCCTTCTAATGATTGCTTTTGCTGTATTCCACATGTTTTGGTATGTTGCTCTGTTTTCCCTTGATTCAATGAATTTTAAATTTCTGATTTTTTAATTGTCCACTGTGTGTTTTTCAGTCTCTTGAATTCATACAATTTCTGTTTCTCTTGCTTTTTGTTACTTGTTTCACTTTCTTGTGATATGAAAAGATGCAAGAAATTACTTCAATCTGTGGCCTAACACATGGTCTATTTTGGAAATTTTTCCATAGGTTGAGGAAAAGAATGTGTATTATATTGCTGTTAGATGGAAAATTCTGGAGATGCCTGTTAATTTCCTTTGATCTATCTTGTAATTTTATGTGCCTTTGTTGATTTTTTTTTTTGGTCTGGTGAGAATCTGTTGGTGAGAGTATTATTGTATTGGGGCCTATCTCTCCCCTTGTACCTGGTAATGTTTGTTTTACAAAATTATGTGCTCCGACATTTAGCGTTTATTATCATTATACATTTTTGATGAACTTTTACCTTGATCAATATTTTAAAGCCCATTTTATCAGATGTAAGTATAATTATTACTACCACCTTCATTTACTTGTAATATTTCCCTCCTTTTACTTTAAATCTATGTTTGTCTTTGCAGGTGAAGTAAATTACTTGTAGGTAACATATTGTTGGATCCTGCTTCTTAATTTACCCAGCCGGATTGTGTCTTCCACTAAAGAAATTAAGATCATTTACATTCAGGGTTATTCTTGTTGCCAACTTATTGCTTTTCTTAAGGTTGTTTTGAATATTCTGTGTTCATTTATTTTTTTCACTTATTCATCTCAGAAGATGGATGGTTGAGTGTACTGATAATATTTGATTCTTTCCTATTTTTCATTTGTGTGTCTAGTCTTCTAGTAGAATTTGTTCTTTCATATGCTGTCATAATTGTGCCCTTCTTTCTTCCTCTTCTGGGTGTAGAAGTTTCTTAAATATCTTTTTATCTGCTAGTGTTCATGAATTCCTTTATTTATGTTCTTCTGGAAAGATCTTTTTTCTTTCAGGGTTTTTTTTTTCCTTCAAAAACTTTAAATACATACCTTTAGAGTTTTTGCCTCAAAATCCGATTTTAGTCTAATGTCTGCCTTTAAAGGCAACTTGATGCTTCTCTCTTGCAGATTTTGTTGTTCTTTTCTTGTTCTGCACTTTTGGCACTTTAACTATAGTACCTACAGAAAGATACTTTTCTTTTCATGAGCACTTGGGTTTCTAAATGCCTCCTGTACTTTAATGTCCTTGTCTTTCCCAAGATTTGTGAAACTTTCTGCCAGTATTTCATTGAGTAAGTTTTCTTTGCTATCATTCTGCAACTCTTCTCACTTGTCTATTCGGATTACATATATTTTGGTCTTTTAATTATATCCCAGAGAATATGTACGCTCTGTTTATTCTTTCTTATTTTTTTCTTTACCACTGTCTGGATTTGATATTTCATTAGACATGTCTTCAAGTTTTGATATTCTTCCTTCCATTCACTCTAGTCTATTTGTGAGGCTTTCAACTGAATTTGTTTTTTTAAATTTGAATAATTAAAGTTTACATTTCCAAGATTTCTGTGATTCTTTTTATAGTTTTTCATTTAATTAAAAATTTCATTCACATCCTGCATTATGTTACTTGATTCATTCAGTTGTCTATCTGTATTCTCTTGAAATACATTGAACTTTTTTTAAAAAGTTTTTTAGTACTTTATGTATAAAGAACGATCATGTTCTCTTTCATTGGGAAATCCATTCGAGGAAGATCACTTAGTTCAATTTAATGAAGTCTGAATCCTTCGAATACTGACAGAAACACTGCCAGCACACATTGAGGCTGTATTTTCAGATCAGACCTGGCGGGTTCGGGCATCCGCAACAAGAGAGAGCTCCCTAGCCGAATTTTCATGGGTGGCTTCAATAGAGCTGTTGGTAACCCATCTTGCATTCAAGGGTGCAAAGGTACATTGAACTTTAAAAAAAAATCATTGCTTTTAATTCTTTATCAAGAATTTCAGTCACTTTCATACTTACTTTGGTAATTCTGAACTTTAGGTGATGACATATTCCCTTTTCTTATTTTTTTTTTACCTTGGATACTGTTTGTTGTTGTTTTGTTGAGTATCTTCAGTTAAATTTCATACTAGATTCCCTAGTTTAATATCCCTGTAGCTTCTTTGTGATTTTTGGTTTTTTGTTTATTTGTTGTTTTGTCGTTCAGAATATATTTCATTGAGGTTTCAGAGACCTTCTGTCTCTGCATCTCTTGAAGGAATGGAAACCCTCTGGTTCTTCAGGAGATATGGTATTGGCAGCAAAGTATATGGGTTGTATCCTCTGTGATTACTCCTATTATGGGTAGCCACTATCATGGGTTAGAAGTTTACATAGGTCCTGCTTCCAATAGCTCTAGTACTTGAAGGTGACTCTGATACTGGTTCAGTTGCATTGAAGGGTCCAGAACTCTTGTCCTATGACTGGAGACTCTTATAGATCTAGTTGCTTTATGGGAGAAGCAAGTGCTAGAAATCTATCTCCCCCTCTGGGGGACTCACCTTCAGACTTATCAGCTCTAGGCAATCTGATCTGGTGCAGATGCAACCAATGTAGAGTATCCACATCCATCAGGTCATACACCACTTTGTTTTCCCTTTATGCTGCTGCTGTGGAGGTAGCTTCCATCTATGTAAACCCATCTGGGGCAGGTTGACCACTAGATGCTCATGTATCCCATTTTCTTTAAATAGAATTGTCCTTTAGGGTTTCAGTGGGACTGATTTTGGCTGAAGCAGGGTTTAATTCTTCTCATCTGATCTGTGAGGAAGCTCAAAGGCAGAACACCTACCCAGTGGCATGAAGCCTTAGACTCAATACCTAGCACTGGAAACACACACACTTACAATTTAAAAATAAAAATATATAAGAAAGAGAATGAAAGGGAAAAATAATAGAAATCAAAAGTAAAAGAAAAAAAGGAAAGTGGAAAAGAAAAGAAAAATCCAACTAAAGAATGAAAAATAAGATAAAATAAAACTGAGAAATAAAAAAGCAATCATAACAAAAGATAGAATAGTCAGAGGGAAAAGCAAGTAAAAAAAAAATTCTTCTAATTGAGGTGCTTTGAATACCTTTCTCTGGGTCTCCTAAGAGTGTAATCTGCTAGGTATGGAGGTGGGTAATGGGTTGTAGCTGCAGCTCATTTTCCTTCCACTCTGGTCTTGCCAAACTAGCTGAGGCAGAATGAGGGCTGTATCCTGAAATTACATGTTAAGAAAATGTTGACTCAGCCCAGGGTATTTTGTCTCCAGACGCTTTTAGTCTGTGCACCTGGGGCATGGCTGAGGTCCAAGCTGCTGTGAGCCCATATCACTGACCGAGTTTTGATGAATATGAAACCCACTGGATATATATTTGCTCTGGGTGATTTTAGTCTGTGCATGCACCCAGAGGCATGGCCAATTTCATGATTATAGCAAAACCTTTTTAACCAATTGAGATGTGGTAGAATGTGACTGCACTGGGTGGGCATATATTAGCCCTGAAGGATTTTAGTAAGTGCACCTGGGGGCGTGGCAAATGAACAAGACATGGCCAATCCCCAGAATGTCTCCAAGGATTGCAAGGGCAATTGAACCCCACCAAGTTCTATGTTTGGGGGAGGCTGTGTTTGAGTGATTTGCCAGCCCTGATTGTGGCACTTTCAGACTTGTCCCCTGCTTGAAGCAACACCATTGCTGAACAGCTATGCCCTGCTCTCCACTCCCCTTTCTCTTGCAGCCTGTGCTCCCTATAAAATAAAGCTCTCAGTGAATTTGTGTCAAGGAATCTCCCCCAAGCTATAACTGTCCTGTATGCCTCTCATCTACCCAAAGTGGCCATATGTCAAAGTGGTTCCTGAGATGTGATTATGCTGTTTTAGGATCCCCAAAGCAGTTTAGGCCTTAACAGCAGAAACTTCCTTAAGATGATTCCTGGCTATAGCACTCTGAGAGAAGCAATTTCTTCTTTAAAGATTGTTGTGTAGACTTCATGTCACCAATTTATTTATTTGTAGGGTGCAGTGTTCTGGGCTATACTCTTTCTCTTTCACCTCTGCCCCCATTGAGGGAAGAGTCCCCTTTCCCCAACCTAGAAGTGTTGCCAGGAGTTGGGATATTCCACTTTTCTTGTTTTGTTATTCTCTTTAGTCTTGGAATCTACCAAGTTTCATTTCCTGTGCCATCATTTCCCAGTGCTAACCCACAGCCCCTTATCTCCATGAGAAGTTCCATCCTGTGGAGGAGCAAACCATTGCTGGTGTCTCTATATACCACCTTCTGTCTCCACCTGAGTTTTTATTTGAACAATTATGTTTCTTAATGTCCAGGTTTTTTATTTGTTCTTTCTTTATACACCTGATTTATTCTTCCCCATTCTTCATTTTTATGTCATTTACTTCTCCATTGTTATATCTTTTTGAACATTCTGAAGTTGTTTACTATTTTCTGGTCATTATTAGACCTTCTATGACATAACTTTTATCTGATGGTTTTGAATTTTTTGGTATTAATTTTCTCTTGCTATATTCCAATTTAATTGCTATATATTTGTAGCAGAGGGATTGCATCAATGTATGCATTTACTGTGCTATCCTCATGGATAATTTTCTAACTATTTCTCTTTCTTCATTCCCTACTTTTTTTCTCCTCTTTCTGTGTTTTCCCTTATCTAATTGTTATGTTTAAATGGAAAACCATATCTTATGGTGGCTATTCTAGAGTCCCACTTTCATTGTCAATATTGAATCAATTTATAAATACAATGGTAGCTTGGTGAAATTTTTGTTCACAAATATCTGTTTGAGATCTCCTGTCACTTTAGTCATGCCTCTTGAAATAATACATAAACACAGAGAGTAGCTAATAATAGTTTTCAATAGGACAGCTCCCCACTTAAGTTTGGCATGAGTTAAGTTTCTGGTATATCTTAAATGCCATTAGTGTATAGAAGTTTAATATTACCATATTGTTCAAGAGCCCGTTACACCCATGCTTTAACCCTATCACAAGTTTGTATTTTTCATAAGGTTCAGGTTTGTTAAGGTATTTATCATAACTTTAACTTTTTCTCTTTTAATTTAAAACTATTCTTGATGTATTTTAGAACAGGTGGGAATTTATCAATGTGTGAATTTTCTATGATATCAGCTGACTATTTTTTAATGGTATTTTCTCCTCCTCTTTTTAGGTGTTATATTAATTCCAGGATGTGCACTTGGCCAGCTTCTGGGAGGTATCATTGTGTCCAAATTACAAATGTCTTGTAAAGCCCTTATGAGATTTATCATCATTACATCTCTTTTGTCAATTATATTTCTTGTACTTATAATTTTTGTACACTGCCATCCAGTCCAATTTGCTGGAATCAAAGAAGATTATGATGGGTAGATACAATTTTGTATATTATATTTTTAAATAAGAAACCATAAGCCTATTTCTCAGGCAATCAATTTTACATCCAGTAATGCTTACATGTTTATATCACTCTTATAATTATTAGGTATGTAAAAGAATTATAAGTCACAGTTTTAATTTTCACTTTAAGGTCACAAATATTATGAGATCTGGTGATGACTGCTCATTTAGTTATAAATTAATAGAGAAAATTCACATTGAAATCACTCATACACTGCTAGTAGGACTGCAAATTGGTGCAGCCAATTTGGAAAGCAGTATGGAGATTCCTTGGAAAGCTGGGAATAGAACCACCATTTGACACAGCTATTCCTCTTCTCAGACTGTAGAATCCTTTCTTTTAGATATTTTAGATATATAGTACAGGATCACTACCTATAGTCACCCATCATAAAATAGCATACTACAACTTCTTAATTTTATGAAAATCCAATGTTGTACCCATTGATCAATCTTTTTATTCTGTCCTTTTGGACAAAGCAAAATGATCAGCAATTTTATTTTACTCATTGCTTTTCATTAAAATTGTTTATTGGGCTGGGATTGTGGCTCAGCAGTAGAGCACTTTCCTTGCATGGGCGGGACCCGGGTTCGATCCTCAGCACCACATAGAAATAAAGGCATTGTGTTGTTTCCATCTACACCTAAAAAATAAATATTAAAAAATTGTTTATAATCTATAAACACAATGGGCAATATTCACAAAACTTGTAATAGGGTAGAAGACAGCCTAACTAACTTCATTGAGATAAAATCAATTAACCCATTTTGAGAGAAAAAAAAAGAATTAAAAAGGAAAAACCAAAAAAGTTTTACAGGATGAATGGTACCCTGTTAGGCATACAAATATCTGCATTGTCAGAGTTCCAAGGGAGGAGAGAGAAAAATGCACAGAAACGGTATTTCACAGAGTGATAATTGAAAACGTTCTGAGCTTTGTGAGATATATGAACATTCAGTCTGGGAAGCGCAAAAGAATCCCAAATAGATCCAACCTATAAAGTCTTCTCCAAAGCACAATATAATTTAAGCTGTCAAAAGTCAAAGACAAAGATTTCAAAAACATCAAGAGAAAATGTCAAGTCATATAATAAGGAATCCCTATTAGAATAGCAGCAGATTTCTCCATAGAACCTTCCTTGTAGGCCAGAGAATGGGATGATATATTGAGAGAATTTAAAGAAAAAAATCCTGTCAGACAAGAATTATGTACCCAGCAAAAGTATTTTTCAGAAATGAAGAAAAAATAAAGTCTTTCTCAAGCAAGCAAAAACCAAGTGAATTCATCACTAGAATTGGCTCACAAGAAATTATTAAAGGAGCTCTATATCTAGAAGTGAAAGAATATTAACTTCCAACAGAAGGAAGTATAAAATTCACTGTAGATATATAAATTAGAACAGGGAAAAAATAAAAACCTATCATTACAGAAAACCACCAAACCACAAAGATTCACAATAATAAAAAAATAATGGATATACAAAACAGTTATTAACAGTACAGAAAATATTTATGTTATCTTGTTAACTATGAATAGTTATTGAATGTAAATGGGTTTAAACATCTTATTAAAAGAATAGAATGGATGCATCTGATAGAAGAAAAAGCTTCAATAGATGAATGGATAAAAAATGTGGCATTTATACACAATGGAGTATTACTCTGTACTAAAAAATGATAAAATCATGGCATTTGCAGGAAAATGGATGGCATTAGAGCAGATTATGCTAAATGAAGCTAGCCAATCCCTAAAAAACAAATGCCAAATGTCTTCTTTGGTATAAGGAGAGCAACTAAGAACAGAGCAGGGAGGAAGAACATGAGAAGAAGATTGACATTAAACAGGGAGGAGAGGTGGGAGGGAAAGGGAAAGAGAAGGGAAATTGCATGGAAATGGAAGGAGACCCTCATTGTTATACAAAATTACATATAAGAGGAAGTGAGGGGAAAGGGAAAAAAACAAGGGAGAGAAATGAATTACAGTAGATGGGGTAGAGAGAGAGAAGATGGGAGGGGAGGGGAGGGGAGGGGGGATAGTAGGGGATAGGAAAGGCAACAGAATACAACAGACACTAGTATGGCAGTATGTAAAAACGTGGATGTGTAACTGATGTGATTCTGCAATCTGTATACGGGGTAAAAATGGGAGTTCATAACCCACTTGAATCAAATGTATGATATATGATATGTCAAGAGCTTTGTAATGTTTTGAACAACTAATAATAAAAATAAAAATAAATTTTAAAACAAGAATAGAACGGAATCCCAACTATAGTCTGCCTGCAAGAAACTCATCTTTCTGGGAAAGTCACATTTGATTTCCACACAAATGAAAACCAGAAACAAATAGGAGTAGTCCTACTCATATCAGATAAAATAACCTTTAAGGGAAAGACTATAAAAATATAAATGTTACTATGTAATGAAAATGGATCAACTGAGCATAAGGTTATATCAACTGAAATGTATATACATACAATACTGTACCACCTAACTCTGTAAACCAAATATTATTAGATATAAAAGGAGTGATGCACTCCAATATAATAATAGTTGGGGACTTCAGTAACCCATGCTCACCAGTGGACAGATCATGTAGACAGAAAATCAACAGAAATTCTAGTAAACTATATACCAAATTGGAATAAAATAAAGAAATATTTTTAAAAATTAAAATTGAAATAAGCTATACTATATACCACCGACATTGTAGAACATTTCATCTAACATATACAGAACATGCATTCTTCTTATCAGAGGCAACACTATTTAGGATAGACCCCATGTATTTTGTTATGTCACAAAATACAGCTCAAGAAATTTTATATTAATTTTAAAAATTGAAATTATATATATCTTCTTTAAGTACATGAAATAAAACTGGAAATCAATAATAAAAAATATAGACAATGTCCAAATACATGGGAAGTAAATTACATTGTTCTGAACAATTAATGGACAATAAATAAATTATAAGGGAAATTAAAAGTTTCTTGAAACAAATGAAAAACTGTAAAAACAATTCCAAAACCTATAGGATAGAGTAAAAATGTTACTGAGAGAAGTCTATAGCAATAAGTATCAAAAACATAGATTTCAAATAAACAATCTAACGTTCCAATAAAAAGACCTAGAATAGCAGGAATAAACCAACAAATGTGAACAAAATTGGTAGAAATAGGGCTGGGCCTATAGCTCAATTTGTAGAGTGCTCACCTAGCACATGTGAGGCACTGGGTGTGATCCTCAGCACTACATAAAAAATAAAAATAAATGAAATAACGGTATGGTGTTAATCTATAACTAAAAAATACATTTAAAAATTGGTAGAAATAAATAATAAATAATAAATCAGAGCACAAAAAAATGAAAATGAGACTAAAAAAAATCCAAGAAACAAAAAGATTTTGAAAAGAAACTGCCAGAACTTTCAGTATACTGAAAGAGAGAGAGAGAGAGAGAGAGAGAGAGAGAGAGAGAGAGAGACATGCAAATAAATAAAATTAGATATCCAAAGGAGACATTGGAACAGATATCATAGAAATACAAATATTATTAGTAACTATTATAAACAACTATGCACCAACTATTTTTTAAAGTTACAGAAAACAATGAATATATTCCTGGACTCATATTACAATAAAATTGAGCCATGAGGATACAAAAAATAACAAGTAATGAGATTAAATCAGTTAATAATATTTTCTCAAAACAGACAAGTCCAGGATGAGAAGACTTCACTGCTGAATTTTACCAAAGTTTTTATTAAGAACTAATGCCAATCTTCTTAAATTGTTCCAAAAAATTGAAAGAGAAACTATACCATGAGGACAAACTACCCAGATGCCCAAATCAGATATGGATACAATAGAAAACTATAGAAATTCTGAACAAAATAAAAAATTGAATGCAATAGCACAGAAAAAAGATCATTCAATATGATCAAATGGGATTTATTATAGGAATTCAAGGAGAGTCTGGTGCATATACATCAATAAGTGCAATACATTACATTAACAGAATGAAGGACAAACAAAATGTTCTTCTCAGTAGATGCAGAGAAAGTGTTCAATAAAAGCTGACATAGAGTTTTACATATAATACCAAATACATAATCCCGAAAGAAATAAATTAATAAATTGGACTTGATGAAAATTAAAGCCTGCTTTTTGAAAGATCTTCTTTAGGGAACAAAAAAGCAAGCCATAGACTTCAAAAGGACATTTGAAATTCAGATATCTAACAAAAGATTTGTTTTCAGAATATATGAAGCACTATCATTGCTTAGAAATAAAGAAAAGAACTAGTCAAAATGGACAAAAGAATCAAACAGATATTTCATCAAATGATATACACAGATGGAAAATAACCAGATGAGAATAAAATCAATATCATTAGTTACTAGAAAAATGTATATTAAAAACACATTTTTAATATGCTAAAATGAAAATGTTATAACCCTATTAAAGTGTCTCAAGGTAATAGAAGATCATACGAAATGCTGAAGAAAAATGTGGAGAACAATCAAATTTCTTGAATATTGCTGGTAGAACTGTAAAATAGCACACCACTTTGGAAACTGATAGTTTCTTAAAAAGTCAAACACCTATAACATGATCCAAATATTTTACTCCTTAATATTTTCCCAAGAACCATGGAGGTATTTTACCATAAAATGATGAAATAAAGATCCATTGTAACAAATTAAAATAAATAATGTTTTAAAAAACCAATTTAATGGGAAAAAAGAACCACTGTGTGAAAGAAGCCTAGGAATTTATACATATTGTGTGATTCCATTTCATAAAATCTTAGAAAATCCAAACTAATGAGTAATAACAGAAGGTTGGCCAGCCAAAGTCATGTGTAAAGTAATTATAAATGGGCATAAGGAAACTTTTGGGAGTGATAATTATGTTTGTCAATATGACTACAATGATGGTTTCACAAGCATATGTATCTATCAAAAAATTGCAAATGGTACATTGTAAAATGTGCTTTTTATGATATATGATTTTTACCTTAGTACAATTCTTAAGAAAGAAATTATTTCAGTAAGTATATTTTATGGATCTCATTTATATCTTGATATATGCATTAATTATAAAATAACAGTATTATAATTATATTAAATCTCATTTTTATAGAACAGGTCAGTTGGGAAACCTCACAGCTCCGTGCAATGAAAATTGTAGATGCTCATCTTCATTATATTCTTCTGTCTGTGGAAGAGATGATATTGAATATTTTTCTCCCTGCTTTGCAGGCTGTACTGATTCTAAAATGTTTAAAAACACAAAGGTAATTTTTAAAATATTTATTCTTCTCCAGTAACATGTTCAAATTTTAGATAGTCTTTATATTGTACTCGTGACTCTATAAACTTTCTGGTTTCTTGTTTTCCTCATTTTTAAATTTTAAAAAGAAGTAAAAAAAAAAATCTGTTTTTTATTTCCATAAACACAAAAGTCTTATGGGAATTGAGTGTGGAAGAGATATTCCTATGCTACACTCTGCCTCTATACATCCTAATTTTGTGCATTTAAAGCAGTGAGTGATTGCCATTTACCTCCATGATAGCAAAGTGGGAAGAAACCACCCAAGAAGAAGAGCATTTTGTCTTCAAATTTCACAGTTTGCCTCAGTGATATGCTACACATTAGTCCCACCTTGTCAGATCAGGCGAGGCGGGCAGCAACCAAAGGAGGCAGATTTAAAAAGGCTTTATTGAGATATCACTCCCTGGCGGAACTCCATCAGACCCACAGAATGGACAGGAGAAGGGTCTGAGGAGAAACCTCATGGAAGCTTGACCAGATTGGACTTTTATGGGGCTTACAGCAGGAAGGGAAGGGGTTGGGACAGAAAAAGGTGTTTTTAGGGTTTCTTGTCCTGCTGGAGTTGGTCAGGGGAGTTGGCTGAACTCCAGGATTGGCCAGCGGGTCCTGATGATTGACAGGCATTAGTCAGGAGGTCTCCTTGATTGACAGGCGTTTTCACCGGCACTTGATTGATGTTCCTTTCCCCCATGGGCTGCTTTGTTCTAAGTCGCCACCAAGTTGCCACCACCAACCCAACACCACCCAGCCCCCAAAACCCTCAAATACAATCTTTATTATACCAAGGGGTTAACCAGTGCTTCCTTTTGATGACCTTTTGCTCAGATTTTGTTTTTGCCAAGGAATTCAAAATTCCTACTGTATACATTTTTGCTATTTGTCTAATTTTGCATAACACTAACTCACATTTGGAAACTAGTCCTTTAATTGTTTACCAGAATTCGCCATACACATGAGAAATCTTATAAAACCTATCAGACATTCCAGAAGTATATTTGAGTTAGAAAAAGTTCATATGGCAGAAATGTAAGTGACTTCAAATTTACTAGATGTTTTCCTTCCTGTCCTTTGGTATTTCATGAAGTAAAACCATTTTAAAACTTCCATATTTGCTAATCTTTGCTGTATTAACATCAAATTTACTATTGTCTGAGCCATCCCCCACCCAGTCTTACACTGTCATGAAGAGCAGGTGACTACCGCCTATTTGTGGATTAATTTGTTTTTAATCCAAAATTGCATAAAAAGCTTTTTCAATTTTCACCTTTTAAATGTCACAGAATTGGGAGATTTGAGAAAAATGCTGCACTAGAAGAATCCATATAATAGCTACCTTCCAAGATTGAAACAAAATAACTTTCATAGCTATATGATAAGTGAGGTAGGAAGAGCCAGTAACAATGAAAAGACCAGAAATACTGATTTTTAGAAGAGAAAAAGAATTAAGAAAAGGAATAGTTTGCACCAGTGCCAAGTGCATCGTGGCTTGGTGAGGACAAGCCATTCTTCTCCTGCGATCTGTAGATTTCCCAGTGAGTTTCAGAAAAGCAGGCTCTGCTGTCTAGTACAATTGCAAAATTTTTTTTGAGGTTGTTTGAATGCGATAGTTTTCCTAATTTCAGTTTCAGCAGATTTGTTACTGCAGCATAGGAAAGCAATCACTTTATTTATGTTGATCTTGTAGCCTGTACTTTGTTAAATTTGTTTATAAGTTCTAGAAGTCTTATGGTGGAGGTTTCTTTCTGAGAGGGGTTGGTGCCTTCTAAATATAGGATCATGTCATCAGCAAACAGAGATCATTTTACTTCTTCTTTTTCTATTGGCATTGCTTCAATTTCCTTCTCTTATCTGATACTCTAGGGCTAGAGTATCAAGGACTATATAGAGAAGGAGTGGCAAGAGTGGGCATCCTTGTCTTATTCCTGTTTTTAGAGGAAATGGTTTCAGTTTTTCTTGACTAAGTATGATGTCGGCCTTGGGTTTGTCATAAGTCATTTTTACAATGCAGAAATAAGTTCCTTCTCTCCCTAGTTTCTGTAGTGTTTTAAACATGAATGGGTGCTGGACTTTGTCAAGTGCTTTTCTGCATTTATTGAGTTAATTGTGTGGTTTTTGTCTTTAACTTTGTTTATGTGGTGTACATTTATAGATTTGTGTATGTTGAACCAACGTTGCATCCCTTGGATTAAACCCACTTATTATGGTATACTATCTTCTTAATGTGTTTTTAAATGTGGTTTGTCAATATTTTATGAAGAATTTTTTTATATGATCAGTGATATTGGACAAAAACTCTCTTTCCTTCATGTGTCTTTGTCTTGTTTTGATATCAGGGTGATAATGTTTTCGGACAATGAATTTGGCAGTGTTCTCTTTTCTATTTCATGGAGTAATTTGAGAAGGATTGACATTGGTTCTTTGTTAAAGTTCTGGTAGAACTCAACTGAGAAACCATCTGGTCCTGGACTTTTTTTGTTTGGAGATTTTTAATAGCAGCTTCAATTTCATTGCTGTTTATATTTTTTATAGTCTCATGATTTCATTAGGTCATATGTCTCTAGGTATCTGTAATTATCCCTGAGTGTCTAGTTTACTGGAGTATAAATTTTCAGATAGATTTTTATGATCCACTGAATTTCAGTAGTGTCTATGTTGATACTATTTTTTGTTAATTTGGGTTTTCTCTCATTTTCTTTTGATTAATTTGGCTAAATGTTTATCAATCCTGCTTATCTTTTTATTTAAGGAACCAATTCTTTGCTGCATTGATCCTTTTGTTAAATTTTCAGATTCATTAATTTTGGCTCTGATTTTAATTATTTCCTGTTTTCCACTGATTTTGGAATTAGTTTTATCTTGTATTCTATAGGGATGGAACCATTGCATATTAGAGATTCAACCATTTTGAATAGTAATGCAATTCACAATAGCCTACCTCATAACTTTCCCATGTTCATAAATTAAAAAAAAAAAGAAAAAGAGGATGAAAAAGAATCTAAGAACTCTTCTCTATACGTATATTTCTTAGTCTTTGTCTTTTCTCGTACAATTTACTACTTCATGTTTTAAATTTTATATTGTTAACATTTTATTCAAATGTGCCATTATTTTAAAGACATTTAAATAATACAAACATATTTCTCATTAAAAAAAAAAACTAACCTATGGAACCAACCTAGGTGTCCATCAAAGATGAAGAAAGGGGTTGGGGGTGTAGTTCAGTGGTAAAGTGCTTGCCTAGCACACATAAAGCACTAGGTTGGATCTGCAGCACCACATAAAAACAAATAAATAAAATTAAAGTATAAAAAAAGATGAATGGATAAATAAAATGTGGTATATATTCATAGTGGAGTTTTATTTAGCCAGTAAGAGGAATGAAATTATGGTGTTTTGTGGTAAATGGATGCAGCTGGAAAACATCTTGCTAAATGAAATGAGCCAGGCCTAGAATATCAAGAGTTGAATGTTTTCTCTCATATGCAGAAGATAAACAAAAATAAGGAGGAAATAAAGGGAAAGAATCACATGAAAATAGGAGACAAATCAGTGAAGTAGAGGAAGAGGTTATGAGAGGGAGAGAGGAGGCATAAGGGAAGGGAAGAATGGTAGAATGAGACTGACCAAACTATCCTATGTACATACATGAATTCACAGTGAATTTCACCTTTATGTATATCTACAATGCACTAATGAAAAAGAAAAACTATAAATAAATAGAAGAAAGACCAGTAGAAGAACAGAAAAGGGAGCAGGGGGAGGGAGGATGGTGGGGAAAGAGGAAGTATGAGAGACTGTGCCAGAGCCAATTATATTGCTCTTTTAACTATGTCAAATGAACCCAATATTGTGCACTAACACGTTTTTTAAAAAGAACATGCTTAAGAATAAGACTAACCAAAAACATGAAAGCCTTCATCAATGAAAATTACAGAAAACAGAGGAAACAAATCAAACACAAAAAATTTGAAAACGCCTTCAATGTTTACGACTATGAAGAATTAATTTTGTCAAAACAGCCATACAAACAAAAATATCTACAGATTCCATGTAATCCCCATCAAAATTCCAATGATAGGGCTGGGGATGTGGCTCAGCGGTAGCGCGCTCGCCTGGCCCGGGTTCAATCCTCAGCACCACATACCAACAAAGATGTTGTGTCCGTCGAGAACTAAAAAATAAATATTAAAAAAAAAATTCTGTGCCCGCCGAGAATTAAAAAAAATAAATATTAAAAAAAATTCTCTCTCTCTCTCCTCTCTCACTCTCTCTTTAAAAAAAAAAAATCCAATGATAATCTTCCCCAAACCAAAAAAAAAAAAAAAAATCCTAATTCATATGGAAGAACAAAAGATCCAAAGCAATTATGAGGAAAACCAATAAAGCTAGAGGCATTACAATATTGATTTCAAGTTTTAAATTGATAATTACAGTAATAAAAACAGCTTGGTACTGGCATCAAAATAGACACACTGAGCAATGGAGCAGAATGGGAGACATAGAGACAAACCCACACAGCTACATTTATCTGGTTCTTGACAAAGGTGCCCAAAACATTAAAGAAAAGACAGTCTTTTAAATGGTGCTGGGGAAACTGGATATCCACATGCAAACAACTGAAACTTAATCCATATCTCTCAAACTGCACAAAGGTCAACTGAAAATGGTTAAATAGCTAGGAATAAGACCAGAACACGAGCAACTTCTAGAACAGAATACAGGGGAAAGTTCCAACCTATAGGGGTAAATAATGACTTTCTCCCTGGGACTCCTAAAACTCAGGAAATAATACAAAGACTCAACAAATAGGATGGTATCAAACTAAAAAAAGAATTCTGCACAGCAAAGGAAACATTTAAAAGCATGAAAAGAGAACCCACAGAATGGGAGAAAATCTTTGCAAGCTACTACTTTTCTGATGCAGGATATCTAGACTATATAAAGAACTAAAAATACTCAACACCAGAAAGAAAATAACCCATTCCATTAATGGGCAATTGAACTAAACAGATCCTTCTCAAAACAAAAAATACAAATGGCCTTCTAATATATGAAAATCTATTCAAACATTTAACCATCAGGGAAATGAAAGTTAAGACTACATTGAGATTCCATCTCACTCTAGTCAGAAGGGTGATCAATAAAAATACAAGTAACAATAATTGCTGTCAAGGATATGGGGGAAAGGAAACCTTAATACATGGCTGGTGTTCAATCTCTGGTACAAAAAATAAAAAATAAAAAAAACCCTCTGATGTCCTACTATATAATTTCTGAAAGTTTTAATTTTTGTTCTTAATATTTTATTAATGGAATGTGTTATTTTCTTTCTGGTGTTGAGTATTTTTAGTTCTTTATATAGTCTATATATAATATAATGCTTTTCAACTGCCTTCATTTTCCCCAAAAGACTTTATTTCATTTTTTTTATAACTACATAAAATTACATTGTGTATTATACAATATTTTCTATCCATTCATCTAATGACAGACATCTAGGCTTATTCCATAACTTAGGCCATTGTGAAATGGGGATGCATGTACCTCTAAAGTATGTTGTCTTTCAATCTTTTGGATGGATACTAAAGAATGGTATAGCCGGATCATATAAGAGCTCCATTTTCAGTTTTTTGAGGAACTTCCATACAGATTTCTATAGTGACTATACCACTGAGCCACATCCTCAGCCCTATTTTGTATTTTATTTAGAGTCAGGGTCTCACTGAATTACTTAGGGTCTCGCTAAATTGCTGAGGCTGGCTTTGAACTCAAGATCCTCCTGCCTCAGCCTCCCAAGCCACTGGGATTACAGGTGTGTGTCACTGCACCATGTGACAATGATATTTGATAGAAAAACAGCTCTGAAATAAAACTGACAATAATGGACTCTATGATTATTAACATGAGGTATGAATAGAATTCATTAATAGGTAGAATTATCATTAATCTCAAATGGGAAAGAATTGACACCACAAAAAATAATGTCAACAAAATGAAAATTAAAAGAAATACAATATACTTAAAATGATCAAGTACTGAAATGACAGTAGTAGAATTCCTTCTAGAAAATATTTTCTCAAAGAAAATATGTCAGCTTTGACATCATTGTGTGAATATTCTTATTCAATATATGAGCAGGGCTAAAATGCTAGAATTGGATATCTTCATTTAAAATTTTGCAGAAGTTTGCAGGAAGAGCGGTAGGAAATATTGTAACTCTGAAAATTTTAAAGTTTCTGTAGAAAATTGTAGCTTCATTGAAACTGAAAATAGATATCTGATATTAGTATGGTAATATTCCTGGGCAGTTTTGCCTCTCTGAAACCCGCATGTACTCCATGCTTCTCCAAATCCTCAAGTTTCCTCATATAGATTTTGTGATACATTGGGCTTTTCTTTATGATCTCACTGGCTCTGGTTCTTTTCAGTGCTTTCATTATAAAATAGCAGGGTTGGGGGCTTCTGTCACAGGCTTTTGTAGTCCAAGGGGCACCTTACTCATTTTCCATGGAGGGGAAGTTAGTCTCATTCAAATCATTAAGGATGATAAGAAACAAGCCTTCGGGTCTCTTTACGTTGAAACATCCATAGAATATTGGATTTAATTTACTCACCTCCTATCTTTGTGTTGTTCTGTCATATTTTTTCACATATTTTAAATGATGCATGCTATTGTCAATTGTTCCTTCCTGCAGTCAATATTCACTTATATTTGCCCTTTATCTCACATTTCCATACTTTTGTTTAGAAATACTTCTTTCTGCCTGAAGAATTTTATTTCACCTTGATTTCTGAAAACTTCACTGGGTATGGAGTTCTAGAGTAGTAATTATTTCCCCCAAAGCAGTATATTGTCTTCAGTCTCTGGCTGCTTTTAAGATTTTTCTCTTCATTTGTTGTTTTCAGCAGCTTTACTTTGGTGAGCCTGGTTGTGGTTTTCATTTTATTTATATTACTTGGGTTTCATGAAATAAATCTTTGAGTGTGTGATTAATGTCTATCAGTTGGAAAATTCTCAGCTATTAGCTTCTTCTCTCTCTCTCCTGTTCTTTTTGAGACCATTTGTTAGTTTACTATTAATAAATACATAACAAATTACCAGTGCCTTGGTGGGTTTAAATAACACCCAGTCATTAGCTCACATTTCTAACATCAGAAGTTCAGACCTAGCATCACTGAGTCCTTCGCCCAGAGTCTTACAGACAGAAATCAGGTGTTACTCAGACTATGTTCTTTCTGGAAGAGCTGGGAAAGAATTTACATCTAAATTCATCCAGCTTATTGGCCACATCCAGTTCCTGTTGGTCGCAAAAAAAAAAAAAATGAAGCCTGTGTTTCCTTGCTAGCTGTCTGCTGGGGTACAGTCTTCATTTTTACAAGCTACTCACATTCTTTAGCAAATGACTGTCTCTGTCACCAAGTCCAGCCACAAACAATTTCCCTTATGTAGTATACTTTGAATGTTTCACTTCAGGAAGAACCTTGTTCGTTTTGAGGCTCACTTACTCAGGTTACCCAAGACAATTTATCTTTCTTTAAATCAACTATGCCATATAACTTAGTAAGGAAGGGAGCAAAGTCTATCAGTTCACAGACCCTGCGATTATGCAGCTATGCACAATAGAGGGAGGGTATCTTTGTTCCATCTTAGAATTTTGCCTAACACAGATTAAATAGAGTTATCTCCAATTCTTTCTTTAGATACTTTCTGTTTTCCATCTCTTTTTATGTGTATAAGTTGTTGAAATGTAGATATTTTCCACTGATTGATTTTTCAGCTACTAATCTGCCATTATTCAGTGTTCCCTTTGTCATTAAACCTATTTTTTGAGATTTTAATTTCACTTCTATTTTCCAATCCTAGCATCTATATTTTTATAGACTACCAACCTCTGGTTAAATTCTACATACTTTAAGCTATTTTATTATCCTTATATTTTCTGAAACATATTGATCATTACTGTTTTCTTGATCTTAAATCCACTAACTATGTCATTTAAGAGTCTATTTAAATTTTTTTACTTATATCATAATTTTAAGCCAGTTTTCTTGTCACTTTGATTTGCTCATAATATTATATGAAATGATAAACACTGCATGTGAAAAAAAGTTTCCTAATATAATTGCATAATTTTCTATTCCTTTGCTTTTGCTTCATGTATTTGAGATTCTGCTATTTGCATCCACATTGATAATTGTTGTATCTTCTTAAGGGGTTATTTCTTTTGTCTTTGTAGAGTATTCCTTTCAATTTCTGGTAATACTGTTCTGTGTCTTCAAGTCTATTTCATATGATGGGATATAGTTAACTCTACTTTTCCTTTTATAACCGCTTCCATGGTATATCTTGTTCCTATTCTTTATTTCTTCCTTTATATTTAATGTGTTTTCTATAGTCAGCATGTGGTGTGGTTTTTCTTTTATCTCCATTGCTATTCATCTGTCTTTTATGTGTAGTTTTTAGACTAATAACATTTAATATAATAGCTGATATGGTTGGATTTAGATCTGTCTTCCTTTTTATTGTTAGAGTTTTTTTGGTGATTTTTGCTTGGGTATTCACTTTGTTGGTTTTTCATTTATACATTAATGATAACATTTTTGGATGTGTAACATTTATATGGGGGTGCATGATTCTATACATGGTGTAAATACAATTTTTTATTTAAAAAAGGCAAAATTAATGAATAGGAATACTAAATATTTTATCATTAAGAATTTTTTGTGCATTAATCTGACCATAATTTCTCTGCAGATTATGATCCTATAACTTGAGTCTGTAATTTTTATTAACTAGATCAAGTTGCCAGAATTTTTTGGCATAAATGATGTCACAGTTATCCTGATCTGATTTAAAGCCAAATACATGCACACAAAAGGGTCTTTCTGTTAATGGAAGATGGTGATTTGGGGTGTAAGTTAGAAAAAGACTAATCATCTTATGCTCATTTATGTTATTATGTTTTCTTGGTTCCCTCCCTGAGCTGTGGACTGGCGCCTCCCTGGATTGACAGAGTTTATCTCAGGGAGGCCCTCACTGCATGACTGCCTCCTTTTGGTTACAATTCCCACTCTAAAACCTGTTGGTAATTCCTTTCAAATCCATTTTCTAACTAAATGATGTGTCTGACAATTGTTATTTTATCTTACATTATCCTAGACCTGAGAACTATTGTGTTGTACCTTATTTCAATTGCTTATTAATGATTTGTCAGTTTTTATCCTTGTCTTCATGGTTCCTTCATTGTATTTCATAGTGACCAGAGTGATGCTTTAAAATGTGTCATTTATATTCACATCCCTTTAATGGCTTCTCATCCTTAAGAATAAAAGACCAAAGTTTTTTTTTATTTGTTCTGATTAGTTACATGAGAGTAGAATGCATTTTGACATATCCTACATAAATGCAGTATAACTTCTCATTCTTCTGATTATACATGATGTAGAGTTACACCAGTGGTGTAATCATATATGCAACATAGGGTAATAATGTCCAATTAATTCTATTATCCTTCCTCCCCTTCTTTAATTCCCCTCTGTCTAATCTAAAGTATCTCTATTCTTCCCTAGCATCCACATAACAGAGAAAACATTTGGGTTTTGGTTTTGGGGGGTTTAGTTTATTTCACTTAGGGTAATATTCTCCAGCTCTGTTATACCAGCAAATGCCATAATTTCATTCTTCTTTAGGCTGATAATATTCCATGTGTATATTTTCTTTATCCATTAATCTATTGAAGGGCACCTCGGCTGGTTCTATAGTTTAGCTATTGTGAATTGAGCTGCTATAAGCATAAAAAGAAGAAATGGGACCAAATAAAGACTGAAATCCAGCTAGATAAACAAGTTCTATAGCTTCACATCCAGCATCAGGGTGCCTGGCATTTTGATATTCTCCCCAATGTGCCTGTATCACTCCACCTCTATGGCCTTTGAATGTTATATCACATATGGCCTCTCTTTTGCCTGGTTTCTTCTCAATTCATGCAGTTTTCCTTTGCAGATGTTCCAGGGTACTGGCATCTCTTAACCTTGAGATATCTCCAATGCAGCTTCAACTTTTTTTTTTCACATATTCACATACTTCCATTTCTTCTTTTTATGCCCTTATTTCTCTCTTATAGAATGGAAATGTTTATTCTGTACAATTGTATCTGGGAGATATATATAAAACTTTCTTTTGATCTTTATTCTCACAGTTAAGAGTTTACCTTGAGGGCTGGGGATGTGGCTCAGCGGTAGTGCACTTGCCTGGCATGCGTGCGGCCCGGGTTCGATCCTCAGCACCACATACCAACAAAGATGTTGTGTCCGCCGAGAACTAAAAATAAATAAATAAATATTAAATATTTCTCTCTCTCTCTCTCTCTCTCTCTCTCTCTCTCTCTCTCTCTTCTCTCTCTAAAAAAAAACTTAAAAAAAAGAGTTTACCTTGAGTCTCAGATACATTGCTGATTTAAACTTTGTGGCAATGCTGGAACCATTGAGACTATGGGGACTCTTGAAACTGGATTAAACATATTTTAACTTGTGATATAGGCATGAACTTGAGGAGGCCATAGTAAAATATTGTGTTTCAGATATATGGTTTCCTCAAAAAGCTTATGTGTGATGCAATGTAAGAATGTTCAGAGGTGAAATGATTAGATTATGAGGGGTATAGCCTAATCCATTGATTAATCCACTGATATTTATTAACTGGTTGGTAACTGTAGGAAGATAGGGTGTGGCTGGAGGAAGTCAGTCACTGTGGGTATGCCTTTGGGACTTACATTTTGTCCTTGATGAGAAGAAATATATGTTTCAATCTACACACACACACACACACACACACACACACACACTCCTTCCTGGTTAACATGTCTTGAGCTGCTTTCCTTTGCCAACCCTTTCTTCCATATGCTCTGCCTCAGCTCAGGCCCAGAGCTGTCGAGATGCCTGATCATAGACTAAATCTGTGAAATCATGAGCCAAAATAACCTTGTTCTCTAAGTTGTTCTTATTTGTCATATTGGTTAAAGCAACAAAGAGCTGATTTAAAACATCCAGTAATTGTTTGCTGATGATATCATTCTATATTCAGAAGACCCAAAAAATTCCACCAGATGACTTCTAGAGCTGATAAATGAATCTAGCAAAGTAGCAGGATACACAATAAACACTCATCAATAGCTTTCCTGTACTCTAACAGTGATTCATCTGAAAAAGAAATCAAGAAAACTACCCTTTTTATAATAACTTCAGAAAAAAAGAGAAACATTTGGGAATTAATATAACCACAGAGATGAAAAATCTCTACATTTAAAAATATAGAAAACTTGCCTGGCATGTGTGAGGCACTGGGTTTGATTCTCAGCACCACATATAAATAAATAAATAAAGGTCCATCAAAAAATATATAGAAAACTGAAGAAAGAAATTAAAGACTTCAGAAGATTGAAAAGACTCTCACATTCCTGGATAAACAGAATTAATATCATTAAAATGGCCATACTAACAAAAGAAATAAACACATTTAATGAGATCTCCATAAAAATTTCAATGACATCCTTACCGTAACTAGAAAAGAAAAACAGTCTTACCATCTCACTCCAGTAAGATTGGCAGCCATTAAGAAGTCCAACAACAACAAGTGCTGGCGAGGATGCGGGGAAATGGGTACACTTGTTCATTGTTGGTGGGACTGCAAAATGGTGCAGCCAATTTGGAAAGCAGTATGGAGATTTCTTGGAAAGCTGGGAATGGAACCACCATTTGACCCAGCTATTCCCCTACTCGGTCTATTCCCTAAAGACCTAACAAGAGCATGCTACAGGGACACTGCTATATCAATGTTCATAGCAGCACAATTCACGATAGCAAGATTGTGGAACCAACCTAGAAGCCCTTCAATAGATGAATGGATTAAAAAATGTGGCATTTATACACAATGGAGTATTACTCTGCAATAAGAAATGACAAAATCATAGAATTTGGAGGGAAATGGATGGCATTAGAGCAGATTATGCTAAGTGAAGCTAGCCAATCCTTAAAAAACAAATGTCAAATGTCTTCTTTGATATAAGGGGAGTAACCAAGGACAGGGTAGAGACGAAGAGCTGGAGAAGAAGAATAACATTAAACAGGGATGATAGGCGGGAGGGAAAGTGAGAGTTAAGGGAAATTGCATGGAATTGGAAGGTGAGCCTCAGGGTTATACACAATTACATATAAGAGGAAAGGAGGAGTAGGAGGAAAATTATATAAGTGGAAGAAACGATTTATAGTAGAGGGGATGGAGAGAGAGAAGGGGAGGGGAGGGGAGGGGAGGGGAGGGGAGGGGTGAGGGGACAGTGGAGAATGGGATAGACAGCAGAATACATCAGTCACTAGAAAGGCAATTTGTAAATCAATGGAAATGTAACTGATGTGACACAGCAATCTGTATACGGGGTAAAAATGGGAGTTCATAACCCACTTGAATCAATCTGTGAAATATGGTATATTAAGAACTATGTAATGTTTTGAACAACCAACAATAAAATTAAAAAAAAATGCATGTGGAAGAATAAGAGACTTAAAATAGCCAAAGCAATTCTGAACAAGAAAAGTGATATAGGAGGCAACAGGGTACATGATCTCAAATTATATTACAGAATTATTTTTTTTAAAGAGAGAGAGAGAGAGAATTTTTTTAATATTTATTTTTTAGTTTTCGGTGGACACAACATCTTTATTTTATTTTTATGTGGTGCTGAGGATCGAACCTAGCCCCCTGTGCATGCCAGGTGAGCACACTACAACTCGAGCCACATCCCCAGCCCTATACTACAGAATTCTAATAAAAAAACAGCATGGTATTAGGATCAGATTAATACAACCATTATGGAAAGCACTGTGGTGATTTCTCAAAAAAACTAGGAATGGAACCACCATATGAGTCAATTGTCCCACTCTTCAGTATTTATCTGAAAGAACCAAAATCAGAATGGTATAGCTATAGCCACTTAAGTACTTAATAGCAGCACAGTTCACAATAGCCAAATCATGGAATCAACCTAGATACCTATCAATAGATGGATGGAACAAGAAAATGTGGCATATATCCACAATGAGTTTTAGTCAGCCATAAAATAAATGAAATAATGGTATTTGCCTATAAATGGATAGAAATGAAAAAAAAAATCATGCTAAGTGAAGTAAGCCAGACCAAGAAATTCAAGAGTGAATGTGGAAGCTAGAGCAAAATAAAGGAAAGAAGGTCATCAGAAAAGGAGATCATTGCAATAGAAGGAAAATGAAAGAGGAAGGAAGGAAGGGAAAGAAAACTGGAATGAATTTACCAAAATCCTGTGGTATACATATATAAATGTACAAAAGGAATTTTCACCTTTAAGCATATGTAGTAAATGCCAATCAAAAATAAATAAATCAGGGAGTGAAAGGAAGATCAATAGAGGATAGAAAGAAGAATATGGGGAAGGGGGGAAGAAGGAAAAGGGAAGGATGAGAATTAAAATCAAACTCTTTACATGTATGATGTTGTCAAAATGAATCCAAATACTTTGTACAATTATAATGTTCTAATTTTAAAAAAGCAATAACTTAACAGCTTCCTCCACAATACTGATATAATTTTCATACTAAAATTTTCTGAATCATTTGGACTGAAATCATCTTTAATTCCTTTTATTCTTTCAATAGTAACTTAGTTCCATATATTTATTAAATTTGCTATTTCTCTTATTATTTTGTAACTTAAAATATATTCAATGGATTGGTAAAACGCTTATATCTGTCATCTCTGATCTCCATTAGGTCTTAGAAAACATGACTTACTTACCTTACCGTCCATGAATTATTATCCTTGAAATATCAGAAATTTATATTTTCATTGGTTCCTTATTCAGTGCCACATTATGACTTTGTTTGGCCCTGGATATGTTTGTTTTTGTGCTCCCATTTCTTCACTTACAAAACAAATTTTTTTACAAATGTGTTGGTATATAACATATGTGATCTATTCTTGGTTTATTATTAATTACTTTTCTTATTAACATACTCATATTCAAATTTTTCTTTGCTTTTTAAAGAAACAAACATTAAAATATTTTTATTTGGTCCTGGAAGTCCTTTGGGCCTCAGTCAATGTATGCACTGTGTCTAATAAATAAAAGCCCTGACATCATTGCATACAAAGACAAATGTTATCTTTTAAACATAGTTCTAAAATTTTTACTGTTGGGTAACTAACCACATTTCATATCCCAGTTAAAATTTAATTTTATTCATTACCATAACTTTAATTACCTTAAGTAATTTTTTTATTTTAAAAAATAAATTTTATTGAGATGTCATTTACATACAATAAATGTATCTGTTTTAAGTGAAGAGTTTAATGCTTGTAACCACCACCATAAGCAAGGCATAGAACATTTCCATAACTAGTGAAGTTCCCATGGGTTTCTTTTTTTTTTCACTTTATTTTATTTTTTTTTATTGGTTGTTCAAAACCTTACAAAGCTCTTGACATATCATATTTCATGCATTAGCTACAAATTTCTTAAACTGGCTAAACTTTTCCTAAGTGACTATAATCATACAAACACACACAAAGACAATAATTCGGGGCTGGGGATGTGGCTCAAGCAGTAGCGCGCTCGCCTGGCATGCATGCGGCCCGGGTTCGATCCTCAGCACCACATACCAACAAAGATGTTGTGTCCACCGAGAACTAAAAAATAAATATTAAAAATTCTCTCTCTCCAAAGACAATAATTGGTTAGGTAAAAGACCTTGGATTTATCCTTAGTGTTTTGTTTCTAAATAAGTAATGCAAATTTAATGTAAGGCATTTATTAGTAAAACTGCAGTAGCCCTACATTTATTGATTCAATTTTTATTTCAATAACAAAAGTTTATTTTATGACTATATTTCTGAAACTTTTTTTTAATCTTTAATATTCATAGACGTACTACAATTGTTCTTGCATTAAAGCGGGATTAACAACTCCAGATGTAGAAGGTGATTTTATTGATGCCAGGCCTGGGAAATGTGACACCAAGTGTCATACAGTACCTGTGTTTTTTGCTTTGGTTTTTTCTGCAGTTGTTTTTGCTAGTTTTTCTGATGTACCACTTACGCTAATCATCTTCCGGTATGTATATAGTATTTGCAATTATCTTTAATATAGTACATAAGAAATATGAATTTAGAAATATTTCAGATTATTATAGTAAATTATTTTCTCTGTATTGTATGATAACAGAGGAGAAATTGTTACATTGTCAAAATTTATGTATATGTTTAATTCTTTTAATTTATTTGCATAAAATATACAAATGTAACATTTAGTTTAATTTTTACCTAAAATTAAGAGTATACATTTATTGAAATAGTACTCCTTAAATATGTAAAATTTTAGGTTTTTATGCATCGGGTACAAAAAAAAAAAAACCTTGAATAAACAACCCAATAGAATTATACTTAATCTAACCCATGGAAAATTAATAAATCAGAAAATTCTTAATTGTAACACAGTTGTGAGTTTAAAGTTAATTTGTTGGTTATAATTATTTATTGACTAATTCTATTTTAGCCAATTAAAATATGAGAAAATATCTGTGTCATCAATAAAGGAACATAACTTTTAAAATTTCCATACATAAATATATTATTCTAAATACAACCAATATTTGTTCTCCATGTTTTCTTCCCATATATATGATACCCATTTAATACTCATTTTTATCCTAATCTCAAAATAATTGGGCATTATTTTTTAATTATTGTTTTCAAGAGGTTAACAGGAACCTTTGAGTCATAAAGTACCTGTACGGGTTGACCAGGTAACAAAGTGTGGAAAGTAATAGTTTCTATCTGGGATCATTTGGGAAATAGTATAGAGCATGACTTGAACTTGGTTCAGAACGTAAGTGACTTTTTTATAGTGTAAGCACACGGGACAAGAACTTCACAGGGAAAATGAGCAGAAAAAGTAGAGGCAAAAATGTATGAAATGTGGCAAGGAGTTTGTTAAGACAGGAATAGCATGATGGGAGACAAAAATGTCTAAGCCACTTAAGGGCTGGTCATGGGAAACCATTTATGTAATCTTATTGTGAATGGTGTTATCCTATGCACATAGCTGGGAGCCACTGAAAATAGTAAACCTCAAGGGTATAAATAATCAAATGTGTGTCTTAGATGTGGTACATCGAAGATAGTGTGGAAGATGGAGCTGAGCAGAGAAATGGAGAAAAAGAAATTAGAACTAAAAAGAACAAGTAAAAAATTAAAAGAAAGAAAAGTAATTAGAATTTAGTAGTATTGTTTAGAGATAGATTTAGAACATATTTGGGAATTATCTAGTTTGGTTAAAATCATGAGCATGGGTATCAGGGGAGTGAGGGGCGCAGAGGTAGAAGCCAGAAGGATTTAGAAGATGTTCTAGATGTTTAAGTATGATTTCTCTGATGGGAATCTTCCCAACCCTGCTTTCCCTGGCAAGCATTTGCAGGGCTATGTGTTTTAACCTTATGCTGATATTTACCTTTGGGTGTCACTCTTGTTACCAGCACACTTTTGACCTAACTATAGTACTTTTAGTAGAGGATTTTCACCCATGTGCATGGAAGAGATGTTCATGGTACATTGTAAAACAACAATAAAACCATTTTTTTTCAGAACCAAAAAAATAATAAATAAAATAATGAGTGTTATTAATTTGATGTGCCAAGTATGGAATATACAGAAATAGATGATCATATTTAGACTTCAAGTTTAGAGAACTGAATGAATGATTACTCCATTAATTAAGATTGTAAAGTCAAGGAGAATAGAAAACTCAGATTGAAGGTGATTATTGCAGTGTTGAACATGCCTTATTTAAAGTTGATGTGAAATATCCAAGCAATTGTTCTCAGCAGTAAGATGAAAGAAATGATCATAATATTCCAAAGGCTCAGTTCTGAATCTTCTCACTTCCCTTGAAAATCAGGCAGCACAATAAGGAAAATAACACATAAATACACACAATATTTCCAATACAGCTATGAGATAAACAAAAAAATAGTAAAGTTGAAATTATGTTTAAGTGTTGCTGAAGTTGAAGTGGGACTGAAAGTCATCTTGTGGATTCACAAAAATTTTTATGAAGAATAGGAAATGGGGAAAGGACCTCAGAATTGACAGATCTCAGATTTGTCTGGCACATAATTCTGCTCAGAAAGAGAGGGACACACAATGAGATGGATGTTCAGGAATCAGAGTCAGACCTAGGTAGAAAAGTAAAGGTAGAGTCTCTCTGGATCAACAATAAGAGGGAATCTTGAAGAGTTCCCAGGAGGTCCAGGCCTGGCAAGCAAAAAGTGCCAGCAATATAAACTGAATGAATGCGTAATCTTCAAAAGCAAAAAAGTGTAATGAGAGCTCAGAAACATAGGATTGGCAGTAGAAGTTCTTTTGAAGTAGGACAGATTTGAAGAGGCAGAGGATTTGTTGCTATACTAATCATAATAGTCCTTATTTGGAAATAATACTAACTCTACAATTAATGAAAAAATTTTGGCATCTTCATACAATGGATTACTACAGAGTTGTGCTGATAGATATGGTGATTATTAACCATTTATGCTCTGTAAGTTAAATTCTATCTTCATATATGTTTAATTCAGTATTAAATTGACCTGTTGAGTAATTAAGTTCTTAATTCTAGTTATGGTATTTTCATTATGGAATTCACTTCTTGCTTTTTAACTGAATTTAATTCTCTGATAAAAATTCTCTATCTTGTCATGTAATTTTTGAATATATTAAGCCCAGAAATTTAAGATATAAATACCAGATATATGATATCTGAAGATTCTGCAGGTTTATTTATATTTATTTTTTCCACATTATTGTTTAAACTCCATTTTATTTCTTGGTACTGCCTCATAAAATTTACAAATAATTTTTTAAAGATCATATGTTGTATTTTATGTTTCAAAAACAATAGAGGCTCTGGGTATTATATAACTCCAAAAAATTAAATGTAATTTTAATCAGGCAGCTAGAATAAGGATAGTTCCCTGAATGTAATTGATGATAGATTTAGGATTTTTTCATTTTTATTTTTAATTTCAATTATAATTATAAATTCATATTAGTTGTATAGATTAATGGGTTTTTTGACATGCCTGTAAATGCATATGCCATGCCTTGTTTGAAAATGCACCTTCTCTAATATCCTTTTCCACCCTCCCCTTTCCTTATATGTTAGTCCCTTTCCTACTTTTCAGTCATTGTTTTTTATGTTTCCAAAAATGAGAGAAAACATGCAATACTTATCTTTATATATCTGACTTTTTTTTTTACCTAACATGATGACATTAATCAATAACAACAAAAAACAAGTTAATCTAATCAATCAGTAGACTAAAGATCTGAACAGATATTTCTAAAAAGACCAAATACACATGGCCAATAAATATATGAAAAGATGTTCAATGGCTTTGGCTACCAAGGAATTGCAAATCTAAGCTACTCTGAAATTCCCTCTTATGCCATTCAGAATGGCTATTATTAAAACAAATATTAAACAAATGCCAGTTAAAAATATTGAGTAAAAGAAACCCTTATAGGCTACTGGTAAGAATGTAAATTAGTACAGCTACTATGGAAATTACTATAGAGGATTCTCAAAAAATTAAAAATGTAACTACAAAGTGATCCAGATATACCACTTTTGGTATATTACCCAAAGAAACAAAGCCAGCATACCAAAGAAATACCCATATACATCACAGTAGTCATTATTGCCAAAATAAAGAACCAGCATAGGTATACATCAGCAGATGAATGAATAAAAAATATTGTCTATATGCACAATAAGGGGATATAGCTCAGTTGGTAGTGTGTTTGCCTCGTATGCACAAGGCCCTGGGTTCAATCCCCAGCACCACAAAAATAAAATAAAAATATATGCACAACAAAATATTATTCAATAATGAAGAGGAATGAAGTTGTACCATTTGCAGACAAATGGATGACACTTTGGGTTTAAGTCTTTAAAAGGCCTTATTAGGAGAGATAGATGAAAAAAATGATGTTTTCTATTTTGTTTCAATCACAACATTTTATTGCTGATTGTGGTGATGAGGAAAATGATCATGTCCATAATGACCCCTTTCCAGGATGTGTGTATGTGAAGTGAGTGTCTACTGATGGTCCACTTCTTAAGATAGGGAGCGCTAGGGGAAGAACAAAATGTTGTGTAAGACAGAAACCTATGTCTAGTATTGATGTCTTACAGGAAAGATATGGCCTAAAAAAAAAAAAAAGGTAGCTGTCACATAAGAGATGATGAAAGCTTCCTTTTATCTTTGAAGAGTACCTACAAATGTTCTGTTTACTCCATGAAATTCTTAAACCACAGTGTGACAGGGACACTGCTACATCGATGTTCATAGCAGCACAATTCACAATAGCAAGATTGTGGAACCAACCTAGAAGCCCTTCAATAGATGAATGGATTAAAAAATGTGGCATTTATACACAATGGAGTATTACTCTGCAATAAGAAATGACAAAATCATAGAATTTGGAGGGAAATGGATGGCATTAGAGCAGATTATGCTAAGCGAAGCTAGCCAATCCTTAAAAAACAAATGCCAAATGTCTTCTTTGATATAAGGGGAGTAACCAAGGACAGGGTAGAGACGAAGAGCTTGAGAAGAAGATTAACATTAAACAGGGATGATAGGCGGGAGGGAAAGGGAGAGAGAAGGGAAATTGCATGGAATTGGAAGGTGAGCCTCAGGGTTATACACAATTACATATAAGAGGAAAGGAGGAGTAGGAGAAAAATTATATAAGTGGAAGAAACGATTTATAGTAGAGGGGGTGGAGAGAGAGAAGGGGAGGGGAGGGGAGGGAAGGGGAGGGGGGACTGTGGAGAATGGGATAGACAGCAGAATGCATCAGTCACTAGAAAGGCAATTTGTAAATCAATGGAAATGTAACTGATGTGACACAGCAATCTGTATACGGGGTAAAAATGGGAGTTCATAACCCACTTGAATCAATCTGTGAAATATGCTATATTAAGAACTATGTAATGTTTTGAACAACCAACAATAAAATAAAAAAAAGAAGTATTCACTTTTATGTTATAACATAGTTATGTCTCATTAAAATTTTGATTTTTATGTACATAATTTTCATCTTTAAGTTCATTAAATTGATATATTGGACACTCCTGGGAATCACCAAACATTTAAACATTATTTTCTGTATCAGAAAGATGCTGATGGCTCAAATCAAACTAAAAATACTTCTTATTGACTTTATATGAGAGTATACATATGCTTCAGAGAGAACCACTGCCATGTTACATATTTAACCAAACTGCATATAATAAAAGATGCAGAGAATTATAGTTAAGCAAGTAATCAATACTTGTACTGTATATAAAAAGCTTTATACTAAAGTTTGCTTTTTATAACTTCTTTTTAAGCAATGTACTTGTAATAAAAGTATTAATTTTATGTAATAATATAATTATTAGCAAAGAGTTGGTTAATTTCTTTTCATTTTCCTGTTAGTAAGCATTTGAGATATAAATATATATTTATACTTAATTTATATGGGTAGAATTACATTTGTATTCCTACCCATATCAATTAAGTATTACAAAATACTATGCATATACTACATCTTTATAAATAAGTTATTGCAGATGAAAATATTGGTCATACTATATTGTTCAGATTTTAATACAAAGAAGCAAACAGTAAGCAGAGTTTATTTAAAATGCCCACATAAAGGGAATCTAAAGATTGGAGATGTAGCATAGTAGTAGAGCACTAGTATGCGTTCAATCCCTAATGCCACCAAAAAACAAACCAAACTAACCAACCAACCAAACAAACAAACAAACAAACAAAAAACCAAAACAATAAAAACCTCATAGCTGCTGGACACGGCAGCCCATCCTTGTCATTCCAGGGACTGTGGAGGCTGAGGCAGGAGGATTATAAGTTCAAGGCCAGCCTCAGAAAATTAGTGAAAAAATTTGCCTCAAAATACAGAAAAAGCTGGAAATGCAGCTCAGTGGTAGAGTACCTCCGAGTTCAGTCCCCAGTGCCACTAAATAAATAAATAGGAAAATAAAATAGAAAATGAAAGGAATCTAAGACAATGACATACATGACCAAATGAAGAACATAAAAGCATGGAAGCTAGTTATTCAAGAAAGCAAACAGAATCTGAGGCAGAAAATTTTGGTCATAAAGTTCTTTCTCGTTGTGAAGCACAAAGAGCTTTGGGATTTGTTGGCAACAGGTAAGAAATGGAGAAATGGGAGGAGCTGCACTCCTTTAATGTGTCAGATCAAATTCTGCCAACTGGCCATAGGTTCTTAGTACAACTGATACACAAGAAAAAGAAATTAACATTGAACCTAGCATACATTATGCATTGCTAATAATATCTTCATTATTTTCTTTCAGGGTTGTACCAGGGAAACTCCATTCTTTGGCCTTGGGTATATCGTATGTCATTTTAAGATTACTTGGTATGGACTTTAAGCAGCTATTTTTTATTACATCCAGTTGTTTGAGTTTTGATATGTATGTGTTTATATATGTATTTATAATTATAATTAAATAATTTAAAATGACACAAAACAAGTGAATAGGAGAGGTGTTTTGAAAAATTCAGGAGGCAATAAATGTAAAGACAGAATACCTAATGTAATGCCAGTTCTTTTATACAAAACATGCACCCATTATATTGGATCTTAGGAGTATCTGAGAAATTTGATATAAAGTATATTCCTCATCTCATAAAAGTGGGTTGAGGAGCTCATACAAAATACTTGTATTAACTTTACATTTCTTGCACTTTAGGGAAGTCACTAAACTAGAGTAGTGCTTTTGAATATTTTCATCACCAAAGACACTGAATCTGTTGTTTTTACAGATTTGCTTATTTTCAAGAATAAATTGTTTTTTTTTCTGGGGGTAATGAGCTCCTTTCTTCAGACTTTCTTAAATAACAAGATCTATATTTCAAACCACATTATGACTGTATTATAATTCCTGATTTAAGAAGTTGATTAAAAATATCATCGGAGAAAAGAAACAAGATTGGACTGGATTAAAGGCTGCAAAGTATGCAGTACAAAAATGTAGAAGTTGTATGTTGGGCTCTGATAGGGAGCAGAGAAATAATTTTAGTTCAATAGGTGTGATTCAAATTAGCATTTTAACATGGAAAAATTAGAACATGAGTTTTATGCTGGACAATGACCCAACAGATCAGAAAATATCTGTAACCAAAGAAATAGCACAGGGAACAGCAGTGCATATGCCAGTTTGCTGCTGCAAAAAGAAGTCAGTGAGGCTGATGTATTTTTGAATTGGAAAGATTATATTGTAGATATAAACAAACAGAAGATAGATATTAGCTTATTACATTTTAAGAACTCTGCTGGTATAAAGGCAAATAATTATGAGAAAAAAATGTAGAGGAAAAGAAAAACGAGGCTTTTGGTGAAGTTTAAGAATCATATTAGGGGCTGGGGATGTGGCTCAAGCGGTAGCGCGCTCGTCTGGCATGCGTGCGGCCCGGGTTCGATCCTCAGCACCACATACAAACAACGATGTTGTGTCTGCCGATAACTAAAAAATAAATATTAAAAAATTCTCTCTCTCTCTCTCTCTCTCTCTCTCTCTCCCCCTCTCCCTCTATCACTCTCTCTTTTAAAAAAAAAAGAATCATATTAAATTGGAAATCTGGGGGTTTGGTGGCTAAAGAAAGAAATCAGTATATCCAAGATATGTTTGGAATCTGTGTTACAACATTTATGATGTATTGGAAAAAGATGATGAGAAGTGAAAAATAATATGTGGTAGATGTAGGTTTTTCACTTTGAGCAACTATAAAAAGACTGAGATGGGGAAATTGGCAGACATCAAGAGTCATGAGGCACCAACACCCTAATAATTTCTTAAGAAAGTTGATCAACCATTACCAATGTTTAATTCTGAGAACACAATTCTGGTGACTATGGGAAAACTGTACATGTGACTGCTCATTCACTTTTTGATGAAAGGAAAAAGTGTTGCTGATGAAGAGCTGTTGTCTCTGAATCATGTAAAAGTTTCCCTTGGGCAGCACAGCTGTCCTTCAGGATCTCAGGCCATCTGACTCTGCCACTACCATAAGCTTATCAAGATGTTTTCATTTTCAGTTATTTTTCTAAGTATCTTGATAAAAGATATACACTGCCAACCCATTTTTCAGTCATTCAAAATTTTGCAGTTACATATCTTTGAAGATATACTGAGTTCACAAAAATCAGTACTTGGTATCTCTGTTCAAAATATTTTATTCTAAACTTTTCAAGTAAAACCCAACAAATATTTTGAGATGGCTTTGAAACAAAAGCATGTACAAAAATTCTAAAAAAGATTCCAATGTACAAATATATTTGTACATATAGGGATAAGAATATTTAAAAACTCATATTATTTCCAGTAGTTAACAATCTTAACCAGAAGTGATTCTTTGATGATTTAAGTTATATATTTAAAATGATGATGATGATAATGATGATGATGATGATGATGATGATGATAGTGGTATGTGTGGAAATTCTAAAGGAAATTATTATGATCCTGATCAATGGTGTTTTATGGAGAATTTACAGTCATTAAATATTTTACAGGAACAATTCCTGGACGAGTCATTTTTAAAATGATAGGAGAAACTTCTTGTACCTTTCGGGATATTAATCATTGTGGATGCAAAGGACGTTGTTGGATCTATAACAGGACAAAAATGGCCTACTACTGGTAGGAATATGTAAGTGGCATATATTATAGAAACTTAGAAAAATAAAATTGCTTTAAACACTTATGTTTGTTTATAGTAGAGTGATAATAAACCACAAACTAATAGTTTTATAATTAAAGTAGGCTTATATGATTGTATAGAAAATATTTTGGAAACAAATACTATAGAATTTATATAAATATTTGATCAGTGTGTTAAATACACAATAGTTTCATGTTATTTTTATGGTTTGGATCTGGAATGTCCCCCTTAGTTTCAAGTGTTGAAGGCTTGATCCCCAATGCAGTAATGTTAAGAATATTGGGGAAGTAATTGGATCATGAGGGTTCTGAGCTCATCAGTGGGTTCATCATTTGATTGCATTAGTGGGAAGGGGTAGAAACTTCAGGAAGTGACCTAGATGAAGGAAGCGGTTCCTTGTAGGTGTGCCCTGGGGCAGTATATCTTGTTCCTGGCCTCTTCCTCCCAATCTCTCTGTTTCTAATCTCCATGAAGTGAAAAACTATTTTGCTATACCCTTCTGCCATGGTATTCTGCCTCATCATAGACCCAGAAACAATGTAGCCAATAAACCATGGACTGAAATCCTGAAAACAGTGCACCAAAAAACCTGTTCCTCCTCAAAGTTGTTTTCTTTAGGTATCTGACACAGAAACAAAAGGATGATTAACACAGTTATTCCAGAAGAAAGGGTTATAATCAGTAAAAATTAAATTTAGGAAGTAATTCTGCCTGTGTAGGCATCAGCAACCACATTTCTTGACCTTATGACCTTTTCCAGTTTCACTGTAAATGATTAAATAAATTTGAGCAAAAAAAAAAAAAATTATACCATGAAAGATCATCAAGATACTGTTATCACACTTAAATAACTTCACATTTTCTCTTTTGTTTATTAAGTAAGAATGCTTGGAACATAGCAAGCATTCAATATTTCTTGAATAAATAAGAAATATAGGGAACTGGGATGTTGTGTGGGTGGAAGCTATGGTCATGGTTAGGAAAGTCTATATATGTCAGTATTTGGAAAATTCACTGTGTGATTCTGGATCTTAATTTAGTCATTTAATCATGATATTGTGCTACATAATTTCTAAAGTTTTAATAAATAATCAAAGTATGTCTTAATATATAAATACTTTTATGTAATAAATATTTCAAAGTATTTAAATGTTTTGTGTTTTTACTGAATAGGACCAGTAATTCATGGAGCCACATAATTACAGATTCTAATATTTAATACAAATAAATATATGTTTGATAGACAGTATAGAGCAATGCCTTGGAATTTAGAATTCAGTTACCCAGCAGTTGAACCCATACTGAATACTGGGTAAAACAAGAAAATTAAATTAAAAAGCCACTTGACATTTAATGTGTAGAAATTAACTTTGGTCAGAATTAATAAAACTAGGGATTATTCTTAAGTGTTCTTAAAACATTGCTGAGATTTTTAATTTTTATGATAGACATAATATAGTTAGCTCTTTTCAAACACAACGCATAATTGAGAAAGTTAATGAACTCTAGAGAACCCACTATGGACCTATTAAAAGAAAATACAAAATGTAAAGTACATAATTATAGTCAGATAGAAGGTACAAAGACAGGAAAATGCCAAAAGAATATGTACTGTGACAATTTTGTGTAATCTTATTTATGGTTTTAAAATAGTTTGAATATGTCTCCCAAAGGTTAAAGAGTTGGAGGTTGGTACCCAGTGTGGCAATGTGATGAGGGATAGAACTTTTGAGAAAAGTGACCTCATAGGAGGTCACTAGGTCACTAGGGTCTCTGCCCTAGAATTCATGTACCTCTCCTGGGGCTTTGATTAATTCTCACAATAGGATTGTTATTAAAGAGAGATTGGCCTGTCCTTACTTTGACTTCCAATCTCTCCCTCTCATGTACACTCCCTCCATGATGCTGTTTGCCTATAATACAGGCAAGGGGACCATTGGCCCTTTAACATCTGAAACTCTCAGCTAAATAAACTATCACTTATAATTACAAGTCTCATTTAATAATAGCAATGTTAAATGGATTAACAGAACCAGTACATTTAAAAAATGTATTCTATGTGTGTCTTTGTCTGTTTTATGATACTTTTATAAGAGACTACCAGAGAGTAAATCAATTATTAAAAAAATTATATCTCATAGTTTTGGAGGCTAGAAGTCCAAAATTGAATGCTGCACCTGATGTGGGCCTTCTTGCTGGGTTAAAATATGATGAAAGTATCACATGGTAAGAAAGTATACATGGGAGAGAGGGCGGAAGTGAGCGAGAGAGTAGGTGGGCATAGGAGGAGGCTGGAACTCATGAGTATTTATCACTAACCCACAATTTTAATAACCAACTTAATCCTACAATGACTGCATTATTCTATCCATGAGGATAGAACTCTCATGAACCTATCATCTCTTATTAGGCTACTTCCTAATATGATTACATTGAGAATTAAATTTTCAACACACAAATTTAAGGGCATTGGAATCATACACAAAGTTTCTTTGAATCAGAATTATTTAGAATTCTTATTCAAAATTATAAATTCTGAATCATTAAGTTAAAAATTCACAGTTGTGGAGGATATACCAAAATGACAGAACACAACTTTCCAATACTTGTTCCTTCATAGAAACAATTTGTCTAATTTTCCACACATGAAAATATCTTTGCAAGGGTTAAGGAAACCAGGTAAGAGAACACAGCACCTAGGTGTAACATACACATAACAAAATGCACATTGCACTTTGGAACATCCTGCATTGGGTAAATGAATACTAGGAAAACACCTATTTTTGCTGAGGACCCCAAATCAAGCCTACCTTAATGAAAAACAACTCCAGATTAGCCCCAAAGAACTGGGTCCCAGTCCAACAACACTCCAACTGACCAAGCCTTCAGGCCTATGCCAACTATAGGATTACCTCTAAGTGTAAACTCCAGTTTAGCTCCTTCAGTACTTACCATGTGTCAGACTGGTACCAGGTTGGCATTTATAGCCCCAGCCTCAAGGGTTGATCCTTAAGATACATATTTTAGGCCTAAAGAGCCCCAAGCTGGCTCCTGTTATTCCTTGGTTCAGGATAACCCTAATAGACTTTGGTACTAGCTGGCACCCACAGATCCAGGATCCAGGACCTTTGTAGAGTCAGATTCACAGCCTCCTCTGTGCCAGGTCACTATGAAAATAGCTTGATATATGAAAATAGCTTTCACAGAATGAAGGTTAAAAATCACAATAAACTCAATATAGGCAGAAAAGATATCTGACAAAATGTAATATCATTTCACGATTAAAAACTCAGAAAATTAGATTTAGAAAAAAATGTACCACAACATAATAAAGGCCATATTTGACCAGCCCATAGCTACCATCATAACTGTGATAATCTGAAAACTTTTCCTGTAAAATCAGGAAAAAAGCAGGGATTTTCACTTTCTCCATCCCTATTCTATTTAATATGGGAAGTTCAAGCCAGAAAAATTAGACAAGAAAAATATAATACACACTAGTAAGGAGAAATAAAATTACCCATTTGCAGATGAAAAGGTCTTATATGGAGAAAACCCTTATACCTCACTAAAGACATGATTTAGCTAGTAAATGAATTCAGTAAAGTTATAAGACACAACTCAACATACAAAAATTAGTGGTATTCTATAGATTAAAAATAGCTATTTAAAAAAATAACAAAAGCATCCCATTTACAGTAGTGTCAACAAGTAACAGTGCCCTAGTTTAAATATGGTTTAATTGTATCCCCCCAAAGGTTTATGTGATTGGAGGCCTAGTTCCCAGGGAAGTAGTACTTGGAGATGCTGTGGAGCATTTAAGAGGTAAAGATTGGTGGGAAGTCCTTGGGTCATGAGGGTAGGGCATAAAGTAGTTCTTGTACAACCCCTTCGAAGTTCTCATGTAACCCCTTGATAGTTCTCATGAGAAAGTTGTTATAAAAGAAGGAAGTCTGCCTACCCTACTCCCACCCTGTCCTTCTATGAGATGCTTCCCATTAGACCTCACCTCCTAAACTTTCCATGACACCTCCAAATACACTACACTGAATATGAAGCCTCTAATCACATGAAACTTTTTTTGGGGGGGGGTTGGGAGGGGTGCAGTTAAACTATATCTAAACTGAAGCAGATCTGAACAGACATTTTTTAAAAGAAGATATAAAAATGGCAAATAGGTATATGAAAAAATTATCAATATCACTAATCATCAGGGATATACAAATTAAAACCACAATGAGAAATTATATAATCTAAATTAGAATGACTATTATCAAAAGACTAAAGATAAGTGCTATTGAGGATATTGAGTAAAGGGAGATACTGAACACTGCTGGTAGAAATGTCAATTAGTATAGCTATTATGAAGCTTTCAAAAAATTAGCAATATAGAACTACCATAAGTCACAGCAATTCCACCCCTGGGTGTATATACAAAGGAAATGAAATTAGAATGTTGAAGAAATATCTGTACTCACATGTTTATTCCAGCTCTATTCACAATAACCAAGACATGGAATCAAACCTAAGCTCCACCAACAGATGAATGGATATTAACAATGTGGTATGTGTATACCATGGAATACTATTTGCTCCTAAAAAGAAGGAAAACCACCTCCCTTATGACTATATAGATGAATCTGGAGGCATTATGACTATAGACCATATTCTATTACTATAACAAAAATACTTGAGGCTTGGAATTTTATGAAGAAAAAAGATTTTGGATTCTGAAATTTCAAAAAGCACTGTGCCAGCTCCTGCAAGGGTTCCCTGGTCTGCATCAAATCATGGCAGGGTAAGGGAGCATTATGAGAGAGAGAGGATTGCATGTCAAAGCAGGAAGTTGGAGAGACATTAAGGGGTCACACTTGTTCTTTACAATAATTTGCTCATGAGAATTAATTAGTATCTCATGAGAACTCTCTCATTTCCTTGTAATAACAGTAACCCCTATGTCCTAAGGATCTCCTGCTATGCCTTACCTCTGTCATTGCTACCTTGTGGACCAAGCTTCTAACACATGAACCCTGGGAGGACAAAACAGATTCAATACACAGCAAGTCACTGGAGGCCTCCAAGGCTTTTGCCCTTCTCCTACTAAAAAAAAAAAAAAAAAAAAAAAAAAAAAAAAAAAAAAATCATGCCATCCCCATAGTGACAGTCTTAGCTCATTCTAGCATCTCTCAAAACTCCCAAGTCCACAGTCTCTTTTGAGATGTGTGACAACTCTTTCAGCTGTAGTCTTTATAAAATACAAATGGGGAAAAATTATGTACTTCTAAAATACAATCATGAAATTGTATTTTAAATATTCCAACTCCAAAAGGAAGAAATAATGAAGCAGAGAGAGAAAAAAGAATCAGCCCTATGAAGACTGAGACGGAGGGCAGGAGTGCAGACATTAAATCTTAAAAACCCAAGTCTGGCATTCTGGGAGCACAGTGGTGAGGGCTGGGTTCCCAAAGCAGCCCTGCCCCATGCTTTGCTCTTCAATGGTGAATATGGATCACAAACGGTTTCTCTTTCAGTCTGGTATTGCAGGTTTTCCTGGTGGTGTTCTATGCTGCTGCTCTCTCTGCCTTTCCTATGTCCCCTCTATGGTTTTGCTCTCATGGGTCCAGTAGGCATTACTCCATAGTGACCTTTCTGAATGGTCTGAATGGGCTCTTACACTATAGCAAATTTCTGAGTAGCTTCCCAGGTTTTCCTTTGCATCTTGGTCAAAGCTGCCATAATCTTATAACTTGCATTTCTCATACCTGCAAAACTATCAACATATAGATGAGCATGGTGGTGCACACCTGGAATCCTGCCAGCTTAGGAGGCTGAGGCAGGGGGACCACAGGTTCAAAGACAGCCTCAGCAGCAATTTAGTGAGGCCCTGTCTCAAAAAAAAAAAAAAAAAAAAAAAAGTATTTTAACAGAAGATTTTGATGTTGTCTGGCCTTACCTAATGTCCTCAGATAATTTGCCTGCTACAGTTATTCTCTTCTTGGAAACACAACAAGCCTAATTTCTCAATTTATCCTCCAAAACTGTACCTACAGGAGAATGTTATACAGTTAATTACTGTTTTGTAATCTTAGTATTGTCACAACTATTTCAGAGATAACTCTCTCTTTACAATTGGTATTCCCAGGGGCTGGGGTTGTAGCACAGCGGTAGAGAGCCTGCCTAGCATATGTGAAGCACTGGGTTCGATCCTCAGCACCACATAAAAATAAATAATTATAAAGGTCCATCAGCAACTACAAAACACAAATGGTATTTCTGGGCTGAGGTTGTGTCTCAGTGGTAAGAGTGCTTGCTTAGCATGTGTGAGGCACTGGGTTCAATCCCCAGTACCACATAAAATATACTAAATAATAATGCATATGAACTATATCAATTTAAAAAAATGGTATTCTTCCCTTAAAATACATGAAATATTATTGTCATTATAAGTGATACAGATTCATGAATGTTTCCTATTTTATCTTTTGATATTTCTATACCAGATAATTGGTATTGCTGCCATACAATAGTTAATACTTTAACTGACAGGGTTTTTGCATCCAAAATTTAATACTTTTATATAATATTATGAATAACTATTAACTTTCTGAAAATTTAAGACATAAAAATGAAAGACAAATACCTACAAAATCACTTGCATTTTCCATAGTATTTCTATTCATATTTGGAAAACTGTAAATGTTTCAAAGACTAAAGCTACATGAAGTGATATAAACAGGTTCCAGTTCATATTGATAGTTAAGTTCTGAAAGTACAATTTATTTTGTTTTAATATTAACATATTCTAGTACTAATAATACACTTTGCATTTGGGGGGAGTACATGCATAAACCATCTGAAATGTTTTGGAAGCATATTTTTTATCTCCTTTAAATAACTTTCTATTAGTTTATAACATTAATTACATTCTACATTTGAAGAATTTATACCTTTAGAGATGAACTATACTTTTCTTTGGTAAATGACTTTATTTCCACAAGTATTTTGTTCTAAATAAACTCATAATATGATCCTTCATTTCTAAAATTTCAGGTTTTTTGTGCAAAGTATTCACTATCTGCTTAACTACTATTGGATTTTACTTTTACAAGTATTTTAAAAAGGAAAATGCTGAAGTTATCCAGCCTATACCTGTGAAATGTATAAACCCTAAAAAAACAGGAAAGGAATAACTTGTAACTGGATCTTCATTGTAAGTATTTAACATTTTGATCTATCAAAGTAATATTATAGTAATAAAATTTTAATAATAATAGTTATATGCTTAAAAATGTTTTATATAGTCACAAATTTTGTATTATATTTTAATAACAAATATAATAATACAGTTTGTGTTTCAAATTTTAGAAGATATATTATGAGATTCACATTTAATACTTTTAATAAAAAATTATATTTTGAAAGGGAAGGTTGAAATGGAAATGGGAAAATATACATAGGCTAATTCTGACTGCTGTGATATTCTGTTAGTTACTGGACTTTGGCTATGTGTAGAATTGTAGGATTAACTGTATTTCTTATAGTCTATTTTTTTTACTTCACAGATGGGTTAATAATGTTGATTTCCCAATATTTTTCTAAATAAAATTAGATTTTCCATTGCAGGTAACATAATGTAAATTTAAGCTAACGTCACATTTATTTTCTAAAACTATATTTTAAGCCTTTTGAAAGTTAAAATTGTATTTATTGATGATTTGATGTGGAGAGGTTTCTCCATAAAATTTCTGTGGTCAACTGACCAGTTTACAATATGTATTTTCTTGTTCCTTTTATTTTGGTAGCCGTAAAATTCAAAATGATCATGTGGTAACTTCTAAATTTTTACCTTCACTTGAGTTTTATTTATGAAGAATAACTGATAAGCTGAATTTACATTGTTTTTGTGCTTTTATACTTCATTTTATTATTAATAATATTCCATGTGAGAAAATATTAACATCTGAAGAAAATCTGTTAATCATTTATAGACTCTTTTGTCAGCTAATATGTGTTTCTGAAGAAATATTTTGTGATTCTTTTGTTATATATCATTTTAATTAAATTATACTTTTCAAATATTGGATAAATATATGATTGTTGTAAAATAAAAAATGTTTTCAACAATGTTACCTCATTCTCCTTGGAGAAGCTATAACTGACAAAAATTCTCCTTTGTTAGTTACATTAATCCATGACTGTGTGAAAGGATGATTCTGTTTGTAGTCATATGTAAAGCAGAAACAAATGTAGAACAAGGAATATTCATATTTTGCTATTTGTTTTTTAATCAACATACACTTATGAAAATTTTTAGTCTAGTTTTTTATATTAAACTCTTCTTGACTGCCTGATTCATCTCTCTTTGAACCAGCAGGATTGCTAATATCTGAGGCTCAGAGTGTGAAAACAGGAGTTTCTCCTTTAAAGAATCTACACAATTTGCTGCTGTGCCCTATTCTCAGAAGAGAAAAATCACACATGATATTTATCTAGTTGGAGAAAAGAATTTATGATGATTTGTATTTTCATAATAAAGTAACTTCTTGTGAAACATTTTTGATAATGTTTTTATCGATGTAAGATTTTTACATGTCAGCTTATAATATAGTTCTTATTAAGAAATTAAAGGAAAATAAGGGGAAATAGGAGGGTGTCCCATGAAAGCAGAAGGAAGATCAGTGTCAGTGAAGTAGAGAAAGGGGAGACACGGGGAGGGAGGAGGGACAAGAAAAGGGATGAACTATGGAATAAAAAGCCAAATTATGCTATGTACACATATGAATATACCAAGTGAATTCCACCTTTTATTTATACTTATGAAGTACCAATTTTAAAAACTATAAATAAATTGAAGGAAGACCAATTGAGTGGAGAAGGGAACAGGGGGAGGGAGAAGGGGAGGGTGAGAGGAAGTACTGGGAACTGAAGTGGAACAAATTGTACTTCATGCCTGTATGATTATGTCACAGTGAGCCCCAATATTGTGTATAATACACTAATAAAAACATAAAAATAAGCATAAGTAAAAATTAAGAAGTAAAGTTTTAAATTTTAAAAATATTTTCTTAATATTTTGCTGTCTGAAAATGTATACAAATAGGGCTGGGTATATAGCTCAGTTGGTAGAGTGCTTGCCTCGCATGCACAAGGCCCTGGGTTCAATCCTGAGTCACACACACACACACACACACACACACACACACACACACAAATGTAATACAAATAGAAAATGAGATAAAGATAATAAGATTTAGGTCAACTTTGAAGGTACTTGTAATATGTCTGCTTCTTTGTGTGTATGTATGTGTAAGTTGTCAATATCTTTCTTTCTCTTCAGAAAACAAATGAAGCAAAGGTTTGTTTTAACAAAATTATAGTAAGTTTGGTAGTAGTGCTAAGATTAATACAAAACTGTGTTTCTGTATCAAAAACCATTGTATAGGGGCCGGGATTGTGACTCAGCTGTAGAGCACTCGCCTAGCACATGTGAGACCCTGAGTTCGATCCTCAGCACCACATAAGAATGAAATAAAGATAATGTGTCCAACTACAACTAAAACATAATAAATATTTTAAAAAATTAACAAAAACATTATATATAAGGCATTGGTAAAGAGGAAAGTGATGTAAATATAACCCATCAGTTCCTTTGGTTAAAACCAATGTAAGTGCTTTTAAAATAGAACAAAGTTTCTCAGTATTGAAGAGGAGATGATCAGCAAAAGTTTTAAAAGTGCAAAAAAATACATCAAGTGAATTCCTTTGGAATCAGTTTGTAATAATTTAATTCATTTAAGAATTGTGCTTTTTGGCAATGTATCTAATGAAGCTACATATGAAGATGTTTCATAGATTTTTTTTTAAGAGAGAGTGAGAGGGGGGGGGAGAGAGAGAGAGAGAGAGAGAGAGAGAGAGAGAGAGAGAGAGAGAGAATTTTTAATATTTATTTTTTAGTTCTCGGCGGAGACAACATCTTTGTTGGTATGTGGCGCTGAGGATCGAACCCAGGTCGCACGCACCACACGCCAGGCGAGCGCGCTACCGCTTGAGCCACAACCCCAGCCCTCATAGATGTTTTTAAATATCAGATTTTTTATTTTGATGAAACTGATGTCTTTTGGAAATTCATACCTTGGAAGATCACTATCTTTTTGATTATAAATTGACTACTTAGAGTTGTAAAGCTTTACAGGATCCACTGTGGTGTTATAATTTATGAATACAATGTGGCATAATTAAATCATGCTACTTAAACATATCCTTCACCTCACCTACTTCTTAAAGGCAGATGACGACCTTAGCATTTAAATCTACAAGAGCCTGACTATGATATTGGATAAAAATGCTAGTAGACATTGAACTGTGTTAATTTTAATTAAAACAGTAATTATTTTTGTTACGTTTCTATTTGTAAGATTGCATATCTTTTTGAGTTATTTACATCAATAATATTTTCTCCATAAATTCACTTTTTTTCTGATGCTTTATTTTGCCTAAAGAAATATTGTAAATTAATGCACAAAAATATTTTGGTGGAAATCCTTATGTTTTAAAATCAATGAGAATTTCTGTTTTCTAATGCACTTGGATCAAGTCTTAATGTAGCTGCTATGAAAATGAAAATCCTAGTTTATCAGTCTTTTTCTTTCTTTCTATTTGTTTTCTCTTTCTTTTGGTGGTGCTGGGGATTGAACCCATGGCCTTGTGCATGCTAGGCCTGGTCTCTACTACTGAGCTACATCCCCAGTCTCTCAGTAGTTTTATTTTTTGTTTTTGTTTTTCCTGAATTCTTTCATATTTGTTTAAGATTTTGTGCTTATAGCATTTAGTATTCGATCTTTTATATGTATCCTAGAACAGTTCAATTTTGGGTTTACTAACAGTTTTCTCTCCAGTTCATTGCACTGCTAAGAATTTACTCTTTTTTTAAATTTTTTAATATTTATTTATTTTTTTTTAGTTCTCGGCAGACACAACATCTTTGTTGGTATGTGGTGCTTAGGATCAAACCCGGGCCGCACGCATGCCAGGCGAGCGCGCTACCACTTGAGCCACATCCCCAGCCCTAAGAATTTACTCTTGATTACTTATTTTAGTATACAGTCATGGAGAAATAAAGACATGCTTTTAATCAGTTATCTTATTCCCAACTTCAATTTAAAAGCACTTCTTATAGACTCTCAAGCTAAGTGAAAAAGCAATCCCCCTCCAAAAAAATAAAGGTGGAATGTTTTTTCTGATATGTGAATTGCTAACACACAATAAGGGTGAGGAGGTAGAATAAAAGTTCAGTGGATTAGACAAAGGGAAGGAGAGAAAGAGAAGGTAGACGAGAATAGGAAAAACAGTGGAATGAATCTGACACAACTTTCCAATGTTCATATATGAATTCCACAGTGAAACTCTGTATCATGTACAACCACAGACTGGGATCCTAATTAGAATAAGTTATACTCCATGTATGTACAAATATGTATAACTAAAAAGACAAAATATAAAAGCACTCCTTATGTTTTTAATATTCTCTATTATAATCTTTAATTTGCATATAGTACAATATTGGTTTTAATATCTTAAATCTAAGAATACTTATTGAGGGTCTGAAGATCTGCTATTGAAAACACTGATAATTATTGTGTAGATCTATTACTGATTATTGACAAGGAAGTTTCACTAAATAGTGCCTTGCATAAAAGGTTTTCTATATACCATTGATTATAGCACTTTTCTATAAAATACCAGTTTACCAGTTTAATAACCATGCTAACTTCTAAATGTTTACCTATTATTTAAACTTGAAAGATCTAGTTAAGAAAACAATGGAGAATGTATCCCTGTTTTTATTGGAAAGCAAAGGCACATATCACACAAAATGTTGTATTTAAGTAAGCATTTGAAATTAAAACTTCTGTATTTCATATTTGTAATAGGGGTAAACTAACTTATTTTTCTCTATAAACTATTCTATTCTTAAAACATAACAGTACCTAGTAGAACCTTGTGTTCTTTTTTCCTTTTTCCTTGTGCTCAGATAACACTTTCCATTTTTTTTTGACACACAGAGAAATTACTTACATGATAGTAAACTCACAGGAGGATATTACAATCTTATTATTATGAAAACCTGTAGTCACAATATTTATCTGTTAATTGAAGTAACTATTAACACTGCTATTTGAAAGTACCTTAATGTTTATAATGAAATAAATCTTACATTAAAAACAGCAAAGAGAAAATTATATTTATGTACTGAATTGCCTTTTAATTTCTAGTCACTGGTTCTCAGAGAAACAAGAAGAGTGAAAACAGAAAGTGTGTGATTTTCAATGTGTACATGTGTCTGTTTCAAAGGTAGAAGACAGAGAAATTTCTTGCACAAAATTAAACTGGGGGATAGAGTAGTTGAAAAAATTAAAATGAGCCTTATATTTATTTATAATATGCCAATGAAAGGAAAAATACTAAAAATGTCTCTTTTATCAGAAGAGACAGTTGCTGATAAGAGCAGAGATACTATATAGTAGAACAGGATACGTTTTTCCCACTTAAGTGCTAAGGAGTTGTGTGAAAGTTGTTCTAGAATTATTGACTCTATAATTATACTTAGGGCTTATGAAAGTGGAAAACTCTAAAGCATGTTCTATATAATAGTCTAGAACTTCTCAGAACATTCAATCCCCATGTAATTTCAATAATTATTTGTTCATTAATGCACCATCTTTTAGTTTCCTATCATTCTTTATGTCCATGTTAATTTCTCCTCTGGTTCATCTTCCCTAATCAAGCACTGTACTCAAATCCTTGACCTTGGTTCTGCTTTTAGAGAGATTCAACCTCAGAAAAGTGTGATAAAGTCTTGTACTTACCTATTCTTTTGGAATGTCCAGTAGTTTTAACCTAAAGCAGATTCTTGGTTTTGGTTGTGGAGTGTTAATAAATCATACTTTTAGGTGGTACTTATTTTTACTGTTACGAGTCTTAGATTAAAGTCTCCAAAATCCATTTTGAGTTGACTTTTTATAACAGGGATATAGTTTATTTTTCTAATGTGGACACTCAGTTTTCCTAACACCATTCATTTCCTTTCTTCAATGCTGTTCTTAGCACTTTTTTGGAAGATTAATTTGTCACAGATATGTGGATTTACTTTTGGTCGCTCTGATATGTTCGTTTTGTCTATGTGTCTGTTTTGTGCCAATACCATGCTATTTTGATTACTAGCGCACTTTAGTACTATATTTTTAGGTCAGATAGTATAATGCTTTCTGCTTTATTCTTTTTATTTAAGATGGCTTTGGCAATTTGGGGTCTTTTATGCTTCTGTATGAATTTTGGGACTGCCTTTTCAGTTCTATGAAGAATACTATGAAAAATGTCATTGACATTTTGAATGATAATATTGAACCTGTAGATCACTTTTGATAGTGTGCACATTTTTGCAATATTGATTCTTTTAATCCATGAAAATTGCATATCTTTCCATTTGTGTATGTGTGTTTAATTTGGTTAATCAATATTTTATAATTTTTAATTGTAGAAATATTTCATATTCTTGGTTACTTTTATCCCTAAGTATTATTTTAGTTATTGTAATGTGACTGCTTTCTTGATATCTTTTTCAGATAATTTGATATTAGTGTATAGCAATGCTACTGATTTTTACATTTTCATTTTGCATTCTGAAACTTTGCTGAATTTATTACTTCTAATAGTTTTTTGGGGGGAGTGGGATCTTTGGTGTCTTCTACATGTAAGATAATGTCATTTGCAAATAGTGAAAATTTCACTTTCCTTTTTCTGTGTGGATGATCTTTATTTTTTCTCTTGCCTGATTGTTTTGGTTAGGATCTTCAGTGTTTATTGAATAAAATTGCTAAAAATGAGCATCCTTGTCTTATTATAGGATGTAATTATATTATAGATTGTAGAGAAAAATATTTCAGCTTTTTCACATTCAGTATTATGTCAATGAATGACTTATCATATATGACCTTTATTAAATGAAAAAAAAACATTACTTATGCATCAAATATGTTCAGAGTTTTATCATGAAAGAATGTTGAATTCTGTTAAATACCTTTCATTTATCTGTTGAGATGATCATATTGTTTCTTTCCTTCATTGTGGTGATGAGCTGTACCACAATTATCGATTTGTATATGTCCAACCATTTTTGTATCACTCAGATGAATTTCACTTGATCATGTAAAAAGTATTCATAATGTGCTATTGCATATGTTTTTTTATCCTTGTTTTTAAACATATTTTTCTATAGCTTTCTATTTTTGTAGTGTCCTTATCTGAGTTTGGCATCAGTATAATGCTTGCCTCATAGAATGAGTTTGGGGTACCTAATTTGTCTTCAATCTTTTGGAACAATTATAAAATAATTTGTATTATTTATTTTTGAACATTTAGTTGAATTCAGCAGTGAAGTCATCTGGCCTTGGACTTTTCTTTGTTTAAAGTTTTTTATTACCAATTCATTTCATTCTTGGTTTTGAAATATTTGATATTTTTTAAGGATTCGATTTTGGTAGGATTTATATGTCCGGGAAACAGTGAATGTGTAATCAAATAAAGATAAGATAATTTGGGATTAGGGTGGATCCTGCTTCAGTAACTAGAATACTTATAAAAAGTGAACTTGGACACAGACCAACAGAGGAGAACACAGTGTGAATGCGACTCTCAACCAAGGAAGAAGCACCAAGGATTGTAGGCAACTACCAGAAGCTAAGAAAGGAAAAGGGAGGGTTTTCAAGTAGCCTTCAGAGGAAACTTGGCCCTGCTAGTACCTCAATTTAAGACTGCTAGCCTCCAGAACTGTGAGAGAACTACTTGGATTTGTTACAAATAAGACAGTTAATGGTATTTTGTTGACAGCTCTAGGAAATGTGTGTGTGTGTGTGTGTGTGTGTGTGTGTGTGTGTGTGTTGTTTGCTTGCTTAGACTGATTCCAAGAATATTATCAAACTTATAACTAGACAAACTCATTTCTTTAAAGTTTTACTTTAAAATGTTTTACTTAAAATGTTTTCACTTTTACTCATCCAGGAAATTGCTTTTTAATTACCATGTGTGATTACACCACCTTATCCTAACTTTGATTATGACCTTTAGAACAAAACTTCACTTATCCCATAGCTTTGGTTTTTGTTTTGTTTTGTTTTTATTTCCTCTATGACATTTTGTTTTTCTTTTTCACTTCATTGTTGCTGTTTGATGAAGAAGAAAGATTCTAAATGACGTTAATCTGTTTAGGTTTCTATGAGTAATACTTAGAAGACAACAATAACTACGTAAGTGGTAGAAAAGATTTGGCACCAGTTAAGGACTACACAGAAGAAATTTCACAGGGGAAAAAATCTCCACACTAAATTATTTCAGAAAGATCTCAAAAACATATAAAAACTGAAATCTAAACTTGCCTCACTCTTTTCAAAAAGAGAGCTCACACCTCTTTCCCTACATGTTGAACATGGAGACAACAATAAAGTCAAGATCTCTTTTCTTTAAAACATTTTTTATCATCTTAAATCTGGTAAAAATATGGATATTTCCAGTAGCAAACATTAGAATGGTATTAGAGTAAATATAGTTTTTAATAGATTGCAATGGCATATTAATCTCAATGTATGGAAAATTATTTCAAAAGAGTGTTATACTAATATTTAATTTGATACTAATATTTAATTGGTCATTTAATATGAATTCAAGATATCAAGGTTAATAGATTTGAGACATAGTCTATTTTTTCTTTTAATATTAAATATAACAAATTGATTTCTTTTTCTTTTTATATGTGGTTGATTCACTACATGGTGCTAAGTTACCTAATATCTTGGTTGTTATTTTACTATGTTTAATATGTGATTCTGCTTTGCTTAAACAAGGTCAACCCGGGATTTTCAGTATTATTTTGGGAAAATAACTTTTTGTTTCCTTTAGCTCAGGGATAAGGAGAGAGAAAATGCTAGTGGTTAATTTCTTGTGGAAAAGCAGAAGACTACAGGAGTCAATTCTGTCCATACATTCCACCCCTGCCACACACACACACACACACATAAATCATAGGGCAATTTGCGTCTTGGGAAGATGTGGGAGGGAAGAAGAGGAGAGGCATGGGTTATGACCTTAAATTTGTGTGGTCTAAATTATTGGTCATCTGCCATCAGGAAAAACAGCTAGGAATGTTTTACCTATTGCCAAGGCATCCGCTCCATCCTGGTTCTTTGCTTATAGGTGCATATCTGAAGCATTCTCTAGCCCTGGGCATGCAATTGTTTTTTTTTTCAGTTGTTGTTAGACCTTTATTTTTATTACATGCAGTGCAGAAAATGGAACCCAGTGCTTCTCACATGCCAGGCAAGTGTGCTACCATTGAGCCACAGCCACAGCCCCTGGGCATACGATTTTTATTTGATTATTGAGTATGGTGCTTCAGTGACTATTATTATTTTTAACATCTCTATTTAACTATATGTATTCTTAGATATAAATAATAAGAATGTAAATTTTAAAAAGATGTATATTTAAGAAGTAGCTGTTTTGAAAAAATTCTTCTTAGAAGAAAATATATAATATAGTTTTCCCACATTGTAAAGAAAATATATCTTAAGATAATCTACAAATATAAGTTATTGGCTGGTAATAAATTTGACAAGACAGATTATGATTATTAATTGTTTATAGAAATGGAATTTTTAATGGTCCCTTTCCTAGAATATCCATGTACTGATTATGATACTTCCAAACAATTTCACCAAGAAGTCTATTATAAAATTTTCTCTTCCTCTCCTCATGACCTATGATTTTCAATGACTTGTGTCCTAAAAAACAAATTGTATTTATGAAAGAAAATATTTTATAGTTTTGTTGGGAGTACTTTTATTGTCTTTCTAAAATTCCATAAATGGCTTTGGTGTTCCCCTTATTGCCTATGAAGTTCCAGATGCGGTACTACTGACCTAAAGCATCACTTTCCTCCCTAACCTCATAAGTACATAAATACATATTTTCTTACACACACGAAATGTGTCTTTCCTAGCTTAATGCACAGGAAACCCACCCTGGGGCAACTATGGAAAGAATCCTTGCTTTCTGCTGTAAAGAAGGAGATGTATATTTTTGGAATCCTAGATTAGACATTAAATGTATTTACTTTTAGAAACAATATTTATCTTGGTAAATAAGCAGGGATGGAATTTTAGTATAAGCACACTTGCAGATATTATGTATTTGGTTCCAGCCCATTGAAATAAAGTGAATATTGCAGTAAAAGAAAACTCATAAAATTTTTGTATTCCTAGTATATATAAATGTTATATTTACAGTATACTGTAGTCTAGTAAGTGTTCAATAGCATTATTTCTTCAAATAACCATTATCCTACATGAGCCTCCAGGGGAGCTGATTTTTCCTGCCACTCATAATAATCTTTTCCATTAGTAACTCCTGCTGCTAGAAACCTATTATTTGTTTTTATAACATGAATGAAGTACCCACTATGTGTCAAACATTCTTGCCCTCATGTTTATGTTCTAATGTTATGATTTAAAATAGCATCGGGCTGGGGATGTGGCTCAAGTGGTAGCGCGCTCGCCTGGCATGCACAGGGCACTGGGTTCGATCCTCAGCGCCACATTAAAAAAAAAAAAAAAAAAAATATATATATATATATATATATATATATATATATATAGTGTCCACCTAAAAAAAACTAAAAAATAAATATTTAAAAAAATAAAATAAAATGGCATATTTGGTTGAATGAAGCTGATGACACACATCTATATTTAAATTGAACAAAATATTATCTCAATTTGTGTACAAAGAATTGGCAACTAGCATTGAAATGTATTTTTCTTAAGAACTATTTCTGGATCAATTATTTTTTACTTTGCAATAGATACTTATTGTGCCTTTTGACATACTGATAGTTGGGGAACTAAAGAAAATTGGTTTTGAGATAAATCAAATATCCTACTCATTGATAGGACTATATAACATTTGACATTTTTTATAACTACAGCTTATAAAATTTCCATTAAAATCTATTCTCCAAGAAGATAATTAACAAATAGGTTACTCAGTAATTGAGACAGATTTCCATAGATAAAAAGGAAATTTTAAAAAATTAAAACTATACTGTTAGATAAAATATATAAGTATAATGTTGATCCATTATAAATAGCATAATTTTCCCATTTATAAGTATTTTCTTTGCAGAAATGATTTAACTAATATGTAGAAATAAAGTGAATTATAAGCTGCCATGTTGAAGCCTCTCCAGAAAGACAGAACCAATAGGAGATACAGAATTGTCTGATGCAACTACAGTGGCTGGGAAGTCCCATAATATGATAGTTGCAAGCTGGAGAATTGTGGAGCACACTTAATGGAGCACACTTAATCTGGCTGGTACCATGGCTCAATGGAAGTCCAAAGGCCTGAGAAACAGGGGAGCCACTTATGAAAGTAGTAAAGTCGAAAGGCCAGGAACTTCAAGTACTGATGTTCAAAAGTAGGAGAAGTGCACTGCACTCCAGGGAGAAAGCAAATTTACCTTTCCTCTGAACTTTTGTTCTTGCCAAGCACTCAGCCAATTGGATGGGGCCCAACAACATGCAGGGCAGATCTTCCTTACTCAGTCCATTCAGAAACCCCCTAACTGTATTCTTAATCCTGTGTATTCAAATTGACACCTACAATTAAATATTACCTAAGCTTTATTTGGAACACTAAGATTTTGCTTTTCTTCTTGTGAATGGTTTCCAAGGACAAGCTGGCTATAGCCAACTAAGTTCAGAATGCTACTAAAGAGAATTGAGGTACAGTAAAGAGACTGATAGAGTGGAATAACAAGTGGACAGGGAAATCACTTGGTTTAATGTAGTTTGAGTGAGTTTGGACAATTCACTTAAAATTTTTTGAGTCCCAACTTGTAAAAAATGCTTATTGGTTTGGTTGGTGGGTAAAATTATACCAGCTTTAACATTTAGTGATGTCACCATTTGTTTGTTGTCTTAGCCAGATGGCATTTTTAAAAAATGACAATTTTTTAAGTCATCAAATATTTTAATTTTCCTATGACACTTTGCAACTGAAAGGATAGTTTACAAATAATATTAACAACCCACATTGTCAATAACATGTAGTGATTTTGTACTTATTTATAGGCCATCATGGAGCATACTTAATTTGCTCTCTGTAAAAATAGCCAGTAGTGGGTAGATTAGATATTTTGAAATTTTAAAGTTATACTAAGTTCCACTAGTATAACTTTAAAATTTGTTTAGAATAGATACTTTGGAATTTTTTAAATATATTTTTTTAGTTGTTGATGAACCTTTATTTTATTCATTTACTTATATGTGGTGTTGAGAATCAAACCCAGTGCCTCATATGTGTGAGGCAAGTGCTCTACCACTAAGCCACAACCCCAGCCCCATACTTTGGACATTGCAGAGAATATTTACTCTTCATTTAGACATTAACAGTTCTAAGTTAGTTCTAAGTTTCCCCCAGCGATATCTAAAACACTATAAATTATAAGCTTAAAAATAGTTAAGTTATGGGAAAGCTATAAGCAAAAGATACAGAACTGAAATTCGAGATATCATTTAGACTAGAGTCTAAAAATAAACACTAGAACAGAAGAAACTTAAATAAGTTTGAGGAAGTTCTGTGCAGGAACAAACAGAGTTTGGTTTTCAATATGTGCACATTCATTAAGACATTTAACAACTGTTTGCTGAGCTCATGTTATGACAGGTACTGCTGTAGGTATTGAGAAAACAGCAAAAAAATAAAAAATAAAAACACCAGCTTTCAAGTAATCTACATCCTAGGGGGAAGCAGTTGATGAAAAAATATACAAGTAATGTATGTAATATGTCAAATAATAATTAGTGTGTTGGAGAAAAATAAGATAAGGGTTAGTGCTGCTTTACAGAAAGACCAGCAAAGTCCTCACCTCCTGAAGGACATAAGGAAGTGTATTATGTTCAATGAAATAATATTTAAATAAGAGGAACAACTGCAAAGGCTCAGCATCAAGAGAGTTCTTGTGAAACAGCAAATGTCATGAGATAACTGAAAAGTAACACCTTGTCAACCTTTTATCAAGATTTTAACTTTTAACTTGTAGTAAGATGCAAACATCTGGAAGGTTTTGAGCAGTGTCATGATCAGGCTTATGTCTTAACAGACTCACTGAGCCTTCATTGAGAAGAGAATAAAGTGAAGCAAGGATGGCCCAATAGAGATCACTTGGGAAGTTTTTGAAATCTAGGCAAAACCAGATCACGATGGAAACCTGGGTGGTAGCTGTGTAGGGAAAGGCAGTGATCACAATCTGCATGAACTTTGAAGGTAGAGACAAAATAATTTGTAGGTGGGTAAACCATGGGATGCAAACAAAAAAACAGTCAACAAAAACAAAATCCCATGATTTAAGCCTAGGAAATTAAAGGGAAGAAATATATATTTTAGTAAAGAAATAATTTGAGATTATTTTTACTATTATCACAATTTCTAAGTAAATATGTAACTTCCTATTTTGCACAAATTATTCACTATGTCTTCGAAAATAGTTTGATAACATCAAATATATGCACATACTCAATTGGTATATTTAATATGTTCTTAAGAAAATAAAAGTTATAGCCAGAATCTGAGGACAGATGTTCAATTAAATATACAAAAGTTATAAATTTAAGATTACGAAAATATTTGTAAAAAAAATAAAGTTAGGAAACTTTGGGAATAAGTGACTGAGGAGGTTGGCATATCAATAAAAGCAGATAGAGTTATTGAAAATGACCATATACAGACTGGAAACTGACCAAAGACAGATAACAAACAGATAAATTTATTCAAGAAAACGTGAAACTTGACAAGAATAGTGGAAGTCTGTGTGATTTTATTTAAGGGGTGATTCCATGCTACCTCCCAGATTATGGTATAGAATTTCAACCTAAGCAGAGCAGGAGTGCAATGAAGACTAACATCTCTTCTACCTTACTGGTAGATTAAATGAAGAACACAGAAAAATAAATTAATTTTCAGAGGCATTGTCAAAAGCAGTTGTGAGCCGGATACCGTTGCACACTCCTGTAATCCCAGCAGCTTTGGGGGCTGGGGCAGGAGGATTCCAATTTCAAAGCCAAACTCACCAATTTAACAAGGCCCTAAGCAATTTAGTGAAATCCTGTCTCTAAATAAAACATAAAAAGATCTGGGGATATAGCTCAGTAGATAAGTGCCCCTGGGCTCAATCCCTGCTACAATCAATCAATCAATCAATCAATAGAAAGAAAAGAAAAAAAAAACAGTAAAGCAGTTGTGATCTCAGGGAAGGATAATATTAGCAATAATCTAAAGTTGCAATTGTGGTTGGGGCCAGCAACAAAACAATACATCCTCCAGAAAATTAAAAGGAGTTTCTAGAGAATGAGGTAGCTAAAGAGGGTCTTATAATATGCTTCCTCTGGTTGTTTGGGAGACTGCTCTAATATACAAGGCTCATTAGAAAACAAAAGCCTTACTGAACATGAAGCCTCGTGGCTGCAGACAGTAATTACTGTCACAGATTTATAAACTTATAAACTCCTTGAACTTTGAAAGCACTCCCAATCCACACACAGATCCATCAGCAAAGTATAGAAACATTAGTGCCTCCAGAGGTATAAGCACAATACTCCATCAATCACTGACTGATCATTAAGCTATACTAAGGAGAATCTTTAGAAAGGGAGGCTTAAAAATAAAGACAAGTGGTGGTCATCAGACGCCACACAGTGCAAAGCATACAGAGTCCAAAGATTTAAGGCAAATTCCTAAACAAATAGCAACAATAAAAGAGTGGGGGAATCAGAATCCAGATTTGCTACAATGTGTTTTCAATTATTTCATTTTTAATTTTAGGCAGCTTTTCTTTTTTTTTTTAAGAGAGAGTGAGAGAGGAGAGAGAGAGAGAAAGAGAGAGAGAGAGAGAGAGAATTTTTAATATTTATTTTTCAGTTCTCGGTGGACACAACATCTTTGTTGGTATGTGGTGCTGAGGATCGAACCCAGGCCGCACGCATGCCAGGGAAGCGCGCTACCACTTGAGCCACATCCCCAGCCCAAGGCAGCTTTTCTTTAGCATTTTATTAGAGGGAATGTTAGCGTACAAAAAATGTACAGATTATAATGTTTTTATATGCCTTTGTGTTACTTGCCAAAATCAGTTTGTGACCAATACTGCCCTATCTACATTTGCATCCGTTCTCCCACATTATCATATCATATATCCTACATAAATATTTTTGCATATATATCTAATAAGGAGAGGATTCCCTTTTTGGTGTAAGCACATTCAGCAACTTTAAAAAAGTAATGATGACTTAATATATTCTAATACTCAGTTAATGTTCAAATTTAAAATGATTTTATAGGATTATTGGTTTTCCTTTTTGTGCTATTCATTTTTATTGGTGCATTATAGTTATACATAATGGTGGGGTTTGTTGTTACATATTCATACATGAGTACAATATAACAATATAATTTGGCCAATCTCATTCCCCATGTCATTTCATATTTAAGCAGAGAGAAAAACTGCCATTCAAGACATTTATTTCCAGAAAAGCTATTATGTGAATAGCTTCAGAGGATAGGAATGAAAGCAAAATAATGACATTTTCAAAAACAAGGACTGGGATAACTTACTGCATCAGACAAACCTTATGAGAAATACTGATCGAAGTTCTTTAATTTGAAAGCAAGTGACAGTAGGCAGAAACTTTAGTTCACTTGAAGAAAGAGAATAATGGTAAATTTGTAATTATATAGATAGTTATTAAAGACAGTTGCCATGTTTTGGACATGCTTTTTTGTTTTCCACAATTATTCATGTACTGGAGGCTTGATACTCAATAACGTGAGGTGGCAGGTGATAGAATCTTCAGGAGGTATGACCTAGTGAGAGGTTGATCAGTCACTGTGGGTGCTGCCCTCAGAAGGGAATGCTGATCTTTTGAGGTGAGTTCTTTTCAGAGCAAGTTCTTATCAAACCCTGATTCCTAAATCTCTCTGACTTTTTATTACAAGATGTGCCCCATCTACCATGAAGTCCTCTCCAAAAGCTGAGCTAATATTGACATCACTTCCTTGAGCCACCAATGCCATGAGCTAAATAAAACTTCTTTACTTTTTGAAGTTTGCTGACCTCAAGAATTTTGTTAGAGTAATAAAAAACTGATTGAGAAAATATCTTCATAGATTAAAAGAGAGGAGAAATCTGCTTTTCCCATACCAGATGCGGTATGCAAACCAGAAGAGTTGCAGACCAGGATTTAGTCTGGTACCCAGCTAGCCTCTGACTCTTATGCATACTTGCATTCCTAGTCCAAATACTTTAGATACCTTCATATTAGAGGCCTTCATATCAAAGGTCCAAAGGCCTCTCTAAGGTGCCTCTGCTGAAATTTCATTATCAGAAGATATTTTTTCTTGAAGATATTTTTCTCTCTTCCAGCTCAGTATTCAGAACTTTACTGATCCTTTCTATATCTTCTTTATCGTCATCCAATCCATAACGTGGCAGGGATCTTGAAGCAGTGAGACAATTCCCAAATCTGCACTGATCTAACCTGATCCTTTGAAGATGAGAACACCCACCACTTTCTCCTCTCTAGCTTATACTATCATAGTAATTGATTCAACTCTTGACAGTTACTTCAATTTAACTTTGTCTCAACTGATTAGGCCAACTCCTAGAAGTTCAACTGTCTTCACAGAACTTGACAAGAATTTTCTTCTCTTATTGTCATCCACTCATGAGAAACTGATGTGATTCTCATCCTTTACATTAATAAGTACATATGTTCAAAGGGAGTTTTCAAATACTCAGTATGATTAGAGAATAAACACAGTAAATAATTCAAAATTCTGCAATCCACAGGACAATTATGTCATGCACCATGAACAAAAAACTGAAGTTCAACGGAAGTACAAAGGTCCAAGGAGCAAACAGAAGTCAGAATTTGATGGTCAATTCAAGGTGTCATTTTTTTTTTTTTTTGAGGGGGACACCAGGGATTGAACTCTAGAGCATTCAACCACCGAGCCAAATTCCTAGCCCTATTTTGTATTTTATTTATATACAGGGTCTCACTGAGTTGCTTAGTCTCTTGCTTTTGCTGAGGCTGGTTTTGAACTCATAATCCTCTTGCCACAGCCTCCCCAGCTGCTGGGATTTCAGCTGTGAGCCACCATGTCCAGCAAGATGTCATTATATTAACTACAACTTAATCTCCACATGTCTGAATTAAGAGGGGAAGGGGAGGGTTCTAACTGGAAAAGAGTATGAGAATGGGCAGCAGTCTACTACAGAGTTCCTAAATCCTCTCACCTTCTCTTAAGCATTATGAATGTCCTTGGTATATCAGTCTAAGACAAGAATTTGTGAACTGTGACTCTTGGAACAACTGCTAAACACAAACTGGCTATTCTATAAACTAATTGACCCAGCTGGGAGCTAAGGCAGGAGTCAATTTTGTATAAATGCAATTTCACTAAAGATAAATAGGTTGTATATGATCATAGAACAAAAAAAGTCAGAGAGGAACATGTAAAATGGGATTCATTTTCCTCACAAGCAGAATGTGTTGAGTAGACAGCTTTGGGTGACATAAAGAGGCACAGAAATAAGTACTCTGGTTCCTTCTATCTTCCTGCCCTGCCATCCCAAATATTTCACTCCTTTGTCATGGCCTAAAGATAAATACTCCAGCCTGTGTGTTCTCATACTGGGCAGAAAAAAAGGGAGAAAAGAGAAGAGCCAAAGACAAACATGAGAAAGATATGTGAGGCACTGGGTTAGATCCTCAGCATCACATAAAAATAAATAAAATGAAGTTCAAAAAAAAAAAAAACAATGACTTTGTTTACCTGCTTAAACTCATAATCCAGAACGGTCAATTGAACATCCCGTTATAAGGATACTGGGGAGTTATCTTTTAAGTTCACACACTGCCATCATAAATATTGAAGTTAGCAGGATCAAATGATGGTTCCACTCCCAGTTTTCCAAGGAATTTCCAAACTGCTTTCCATATTCGCTGCACCAATTTACAGTCCCACTGTACGTTTTTCCCCACATCCTCGCCAACACTTATTGTTGTTTTATTCATAATAGCTGCCATTCTGACTGGAGTGACATGAAATCTTAGAGTAGTTTTGATTTGCATTTCTCTAATTGCTAGAGATAATGAGCATTTTTCATATATTTGTTTATTGATCATATATTCTCTTCTGAGAAGTGTCTGTTCAGGTCCTTGGCCCATGTATTGATTGGGTTATTATTATTTTTTTTTTTGGTGCTTAGCTTCTTGAGTTCTTTATATATCCTAGAAATTAGTGCTCTATTTGATGTGTGAGGGGTAAAGATTTGCTCCCAAGAAGTAGGCTGTCTATTCACGTCAGAGACACAGCGACATCAAAGTTTATAGGAGCACAATTCACAATAGCTAAACTATGGAACCAACCTAGATGTCCTTCATTAGATGAATGGACAACAAAAAAAATATGGCATATATACACAATGGAATATTACTCAGCAATAAAACAGAATAAAATCATGGCATTTGCAGTTAAATGAATGGAGTTGCAGAAGATAATGCTAAGTGAAGTTAGCCAATCCCAATAAACCAATGTCAAATGTTTTCTCTGATATAAGGAGGCTGATTTATAGTGGGGCAGGGAGAAGGAACAAGGGAGGAATAGGCGACATCTAGATAGAGTAGAAGGGTGGGGAGGAAAGGGAGGGGGCATGGGGTTAGAAACGATGGTGGAATGAGATGGACATCATTATTCAAAGTATATGTATGAAGACACAAATGGGTATGAATATACTTTGTATAAAACCAGAGATATGAACAATTTTGCTCTACATGTGTAATATAAATTGTAATGCATTCTGTTGTTACATGTAAATTTTAAAAATGAGGTTACTTAAACAGCGAATTGAATGTACAATGTGTAAATAACCAGTAGTATCTGCCACAAAAATGCAAGTTTTGTTTTTTAGATATGATACATGTGAAAGGCACTTAAATGTATGTAAATTTCATTGAGAGAAGAAAATTAATTTGCTTTAAAGTAAGTGTACAGTGTGGAAGAGAAGAAACATTTGATTTAAAAATAAGTAATCACTGAAAAGTTAAAGATCTTTGGCAAAAGTTAAGAGGAAGAAACACCTTGTGTGGTTGAATGGGGTTTGTGTGTGTGTGTGTACACCTTGCTAAAAAACAGATTTTAGGTAGCTGAAAATTAAAGTTCAAAAGAAAGTGTTGCATATAGCAGAGTAGTCTCATAGCAGTAGGAATAAATTAAATATGTTATATGTTCATGTTATAAATTAAATCTGCTTAATTTATAACATGGTCTTACTAGAAAATAATTTGTTATCAAAATTTCAAACTTCAATAATAAATAACAAATACATAAAATACAGAGGAGGTAAGATTTTACCTTGGATATCATATGTTCAAGAGACAAGCCCTTTCTAAAAGGGATCAAAGTAATCAGGATCATAACTATTTATGTCCCTAACATAAAACAAAACACCTGCTATCAAGATGCACAACTCTGCCTGACACTTAAACTTGAGTAAAAAAATTCCCATTTCGTTAATAAATGATAGAAACAATAATATTAATTATTGGGTGCTCACTTACTGCTAACATTTAGTTTAAGCACTGAGCATGAAGTAGCCTAATTAATCTTCATAACAAGATAGACACTATTGTTTCCATAATTTACACAGATAAGTGAACTGTTCCACAGACCAAGCTGTCACTATGCGAATCTGAAGAACACCCACCTCACCGTAATCATAAACCCAGGAGTTCCAGGTCCCTCTCTATGTGATGATAGTCCAGCTACACAGAGCAGTTCAATACAGCTAATCCTCAATCAGAATTCAAGATCTTCAATGCTGAAGTCTCTGATGATCTGGCATAATCCATTTTAGAGTCTGTAAAAATGTGAATATTCCATATTTGACAGGAGTGGTTCACAAACTAGAGGCCAGGAGACCCTTGAGGATGTAAGATGTGAGGACCTAGCTTTTTGAGTTCTTTATATATCCTAGAGATTAGTGCTGTATTTGATGTGTGAGGGGTAAAGATTTGCTCCCAAGAAGTAGGCTGTCTATTCATGTCAGAGACACAGCAACATCAAAAAGTTTATAGGAGCACAATTCACAATAGCTAAACTATGGAACCAACCTAGATGCCCTTCATTATATGAATGGATAAGAAAAATGTGGCATATATATACAATGGAATATTACTTAGCAATAAAAGAGAATAAAATTATGGCATTTGCAGGTAAATGGATGGAGTTGGAGAAGATAATGCTAAATGAAGTTAGCCAATCCACAAAAAAACAAATGCTGAATGTTTTCTCTGATATAAGGAGGCTGATTCATAGTGGGGTAGGGAGGGGGAACAAGGGAGAAGTAGAGGACATCTAGATAGTGTAGAGGCTTGAGAAACTTGATATTTTAATTTGGCTTCCCCAATTGTATAGGATCAATAACTCAAGTGAGTACAATTTTGATTAATCAAATAAAGAATATTTTTAAAAGTTGAATTAATTCAGGTCCATATTGACTGTGAATTTTCTCCATAAATATCAATAGCAGAATCTATTATAATAGTTCTCATGTAAAAAAAGTTCAGGATCAGCTGGGTGTGGTGGCGCACTCCTGTAATCCCAGAGGCTCAGGAGACTGAGACAGGAGGATCGCAAGTTCAAAGCCAGCCTCAGCAAGGCGAGGTGCTAAGCAACCCAGTGAGACTCTGTCTCTAAATAAAATACAAAATAGGAATGGGGACGTGGCTCAGTGGTTGAGTGCTCCTGAGTTCAATTTCTGGTGCCAAACAAACAAAAAATGTTCAGGATCTATGAATATTAATATCTAAATTTCAAACAAGCTTACAGTTTTGGGAGTCCCTATATAGTCAGGATACTAAAAATAACAATTCATTTTCCAAAATTTAAAACATAAAAATCTTTAAAAATTAAGTCCACACAAAGTAACCATTTATTCACTAGTTTAAGAAATTATAGTTTACTGACACTCTTTCTCCCCAGATCAGAAGTACCTGCTGCTCTGAATTTGTTGAGAATACTGTCTGGTTTATGGCTTTAAATTTTTACCACATATTGTCTGTACCCCCAAGTAGCATGTGGAATGTTACATACTCTTAAATATTTCATAGGTGATATCAGAGCAGTTGTATTTTGGGAATTTTCCAGTGAACATTTCTTTAAGTATAGCTCTAGTTTATTAATTTTGAGTATTGTATAGTACTCCATTTTGTAAATTTACCATATTTTGTTTTGTGCATATTTTGTTGTTGCACTTTTAAATGGTTTAAAAAATTCTTGCTGTAGCAAAAATCATGCTATAATTTTCTTCTATAACACTTTTTATAGTGAAACTCTTTCATGGGTGAAAACCAGAAGACAGAAAGAGAGTCAGGGACAAATACAGTTATATATACAGGCATTCCTACCTGTGTTGTAAAACATGCATCTCTTGAGTGTTACCAGCTATTGCCCAAGTGTTCTTCAAAACTAAGCTATCAAGTTATCTCCATTGGCAGTACATAATTGATCTAATTGCTTCATTTTGAAGCAGGGTTGCAGTTTCCAATGATATAGATATAATTATCTCTGATTATTTGTAAAGTTGAGAGCCTTTTTAAAAAACTTCTAATTTCTTAAGCTTCTATTTCTGTGAGTTATCTAAACTGTTCATACTCTCTCTTCTATTGGGTCATGCTTCTTTTATTACATGACCCCAAATCTTTAAGAGCTTATGTACTGCATGCAGTCTCCATGGAATGTGTATTTTGACTAAGAAAATGTACCAATTTTATAACATAAAGCAAAAAATATAAATTTTATGGTTCATATTTTATGAATGAATATGATCTAAGAAATCCTTCCTTACCTTTGTGCATGCTTTGCATTATTTCTCTTATTTATCTATCTGTTTGGATGAAAAAATTAGATAATCACTGCTTAAATATATTTCTAATGTATAATTTAAAGTGGTAAATATCTTCTAGGCATTATGTGCATTTATAAATATTGATATGTTTTGTTTTAAGTATCACAACATTTACAAAAATCTCTTGTAATTTTATTTTACTTATGAGTTATTTGGACATTTGTTGCTTAACTTTCAAATATCTTAATATTTTCTTGACTTGTAATGTGGATTTCTAATATAAATTCATGATAGTCAGAGAATGTATTTTGTTACCATTTCAATCTTTTGAAATGTGTTGAGTCATGTTTTCTGACATAGGATAGAGTGAAACTCAGTGAATGTTTCACAGTCAATTGAAAAGAATGTGTGCTATATAGTCATTGGATGTAGTGTTTCATAAATATCAATTAGAGTAAGTTGACTGACAGTGTTGATCAAATCTTCAATAACTTTACTGTTTCATAAATTCATTTTTAAACATATCAAAGTCCTCAACTGCAGTTATGGATTTGTTTATTTCTCCCAATATTTCTGAAAATTTTGGCTTTCTGGATTTCTAAGCGGTGATCAATGCATACATGTTGAAATTATTATTTTTTAAAGAACTATCACTTTTGTAATTATGAAAAAGATCCTTACAACTAATAATAATCCTTGTTAAGAAGTCAGCTTTGTCTATTATTAGTATTGACAAGCTTTATCATTAGTACAGCACCCCAACTCTTACCCATGTTTTCACCTTCTACTGTTTTAGTTGCCTGTAAGAAATCATGGCTTGAAAATAGAGAAGTTCAGAAATAAATAATTCATCAATTTAAAATTGTGTGCTGTTTTGAGTAGCACAATACACTTTTCTACCATCCCATTCTGTTCCACATGAAATATCCCTTTTACCCATCCATGCTATATTCACTACCTGCCTGTTAGTCACTTAAGAGATATCTCAGTTATCAGACTGATGGTCATGGGTTGTAATGCTTGAGTTTTAGTAACTCTCATTTTACTTAATAATGGCCCCAAAGCACAAGAGTAGCAACACTGGCAGTTTTATTCCAGCATAGTGTTATAATTGTTCTATTTTATTTTTAGTTATCATTATTAATCTCTTATTGATATTTATGAAACACTACATCCAACAACTATACAGCACACATTCTTTTCAATTGCCTGTGAAACATTCACTGAAATTTTGGTACTGTCTGATTTCATACATCTTAGAACAGTTCTCCCATGGATAAGGTGGCACTACTATGGTATTACATAGTGTTTTAATCAGCCTTTTTGCTGCTGTGTCTAAAAAACCCAATCAAAACAATTATAGAGGAGGAAAAGTTTATTTGGGCACTCATGGTTTCAGAGGTCATGGTCCATAGGCAGTGGGCTCTATTTCTCAGGGCTTGAGGTTAGACTGAACATCATGGTAGAAGAGTGTGGTGGAGGGAAGCAGTTCAGATGATGATCAGGTACCAGAAAGAGAGACATCTCCACTTGCCAGATACAAATATGTACCCTGAAGACATACCCTCAGTACCCCTACCTTCTCCAGCCACTCCCTACCTGCCTTCGGTTGCCACTCATTTAATCCCAACAAGTGATTATTTCAGTGATTGGGCTAAGGATTTCATAACCCAATCATTTCTCCTCTTAATCTTTTTTCATTGTCTCATACATGAGCTTTTGGGAGACACCTCACATCTCAACTATAACATATAGCATATTTTCTTAAATATTTTGAGATAACTGTATCTTCATTGAGTTATGCTTCTCCTTCTGCTCTGAAAAGCTCTTTTAACTAGATTTTTTTCATTTAAATTCAAAGTAATTTATGTGGTAACCTTTAAATTTACCATCTTGGCTTTGTGTGTTGTTTGTCTGTTTGTTCATTTGATTTTGTTTTTATTTTTGTGGTTACTGGGCATGGAATCCAGGTATTGTGCATGCTAAGCAAGTGTTCTACCACTGAGCTACACCCTTGTTGTTACATGTTTATCTCTGTTTGCTTCTCATCTATATCTTTTTAATGGTATATCTTTTATGTTTGTTTTGTTTTTTAGTTGTTAATCTTGGGATTTCAACACAACTCTTGACATATTAGTTTTCCTTGAATTAATTTTGCACAACTAATATATCTCAGAACTTAACAATAAAACATTTCCATTTATCCTTTGGCATTTCATTTTACATCAACCCCACAAGGTACTGTTATTCTATCTGCCTTTAACAACCACTTGTTTTTGAAGAAAACTCAACATTAAACATGTCTTGTACATGTACCTGCAGATTTACTATTTCAGAATCTCTTCATTCTGTGAGAGATGCGTTTTGAGCTTGGTTTTTTTCCCCTTCTATGTGAAAAACAACCTATAATGTTTCTTACAGTGCAGGTGTGTTGGTGAAGAAAGTCCTTAAATTTCGCTTATCCAAACTTGCCTTAGCATTTCCTTTCTTTTTAAAGATTATTTGCGCTGGATGTAGAATTCAAAGGAGTAAGCTTTGAAGAGAACCTTTTCATTTTCTTATTGCTTGCATTATTGCTGAAGAAAGTTTAAGGAAATTTTTCTTATTCCATTTTATGATATTATTCTTTCATTTGAAAGAAATGATTTTATTTATTTATTGTTTTCAGGAATTTCAATATGATGACCTAAATGTGGTTTAATTTTGTTTAGTTTTTGAACTTGGGTCTGTCTATGGGTTATTTTTCTTATTTGTAGATATTCTCAGATTTTTTATGTGTATAATCATATGTCTGTTAATAATGAGTGTTTAATTTATTTCTTTACAATTTTTGTACCTTTATTATATTACTAATATAATTTTAATGGAATCAGTGATGATGGGGATTCATACTCTGCTTTTGAATATAAAACAAAGTCCTATACAGCCTTCCCCCTAAATCTTATTGCTATAGGTTTTAGGTAGAAATCTATCAGTTCTAGAAACTGCCTTAATCTTTTTAAAGTGTTTTTTTACTTTAGTTTTTTTTAAAGAGAGAGAGAGAGAATATTTTTTAATATTTATTTTTTATTTTTCTGTGGGCACAACATCTTTGTTTGTATGTGGTGCTGAGGATCGAACCCGGGCCGCACGCACGACAGGCGAGCGCGCTACCACTTGAGCCACATCCCCAGCCCCTAAAGTGTTTTTTACTTTAAATATGTGTCAATTATTATTAGAATTCGTAACAACTATTGAGATAAACATTCTATATTTATCAATGTGAGCCATATTGATGTTTTTAAAAATTAAGATATTCTTATAATTCTGAAATAAATCCTACTTGGCCATAAAAAGTTTAATATATTGACAACTTGGCTTACTCATTTTTTTTTGAGAATTTTGCATATATACTTTTTTTAAATTAAAAAACTAAAATTTCATTTTATGAACTTTGTGTTTTCTTAATATACTTTGTGCTTAAACATGACTTTGCTTGAAAACTCAATCGATTGAATTTATTTTTACCAGATGCATAATTCTGAATTCATTTGAAATGACAAACATAAAACTGTCTAGCAGCTTTTATCCCATACTCACAAAGACTTATATTTTCTATTCTAATTGTGGATTTTTTCTTTTTTTATTTATATATAACAGCAGAATGCATTACAACTCATTACATATATAGAGCTCAATGGTTGTATACATAATATACTCACACCAATTTGTGTCCTCATCCATGTACATTGGATAATAATGATCATCCCATTCAACCATCATTAATTACCCCATGCCCTCTCCCTTTTCCTCCCACCCCTCTGCCCTATCTAGAATTAATCTATTCTTCCCATGCTTCCCCCTGTCCCACTCTGAATCAGCTTCCTTATATCAAAGAAAACATTTGGCATTTGTTTTTTGGGGATTGGCTAACTTCACTTAGCATTATCTTCTATAACTCCATACCAACAACAATAAGTGTTGATGAAGATGTGGGGAAAAAGGTACACTTAGAGACTGATGGTGGGACTGCAAATTGGTGCAGCCAATATGGAAAGCAGTATGGAGATTTCTTAGAAAATTGGGAATGGAACCACCATTTGGCCCAGCAATCCCTCTCCTTGGTCTATACCCAAAAGATTTAAAAACAGCATACTATAGGGACACAACCACATCAATGTTTATAGCAGCCCAATTTACAATAGCTAAATTATGGAACCAACCTAGATGTCCTTCAATAGATGAATGGATAAAAAATCTGACATATATACACAATGGAATATTACTCAGCAATAAAAGAGGATAAAATCATGGCATATATACTTCTAAGTAGAATTTTTCTGTAACCTTTATTTTCAGGAAGTAACATTTTTTTGTTTTGATATCAAGGCTGCATTTACCAAATGAAATAATTCTTCAATGGAGCTGGGTCATGGCTCAGTGGTAGAGTGCTCACCTTGCACATGCAAGGCCCTGGATTTGATCCTCAGCACCACATATAAATAAATAAAGTTAACTTATTGTGTCCAACTACAAAAAAATTCTTCCATCATAAAATTTATTAAAAGAATAAATCATCTGACGCAAACACTTCTGTTGCTTTTTAATTAAAATTATTTCTGACATTGATTCTTGGCTCATTAGACTTCACATACTATTGATCATTTTTCCTCCTGATTTAACTCAGCATTTTTCATAAGCCACAGTCTGTTTATCTCCTGCTGGACATACTTGTGTCTTCATATACATTGTTTTGTCATTCCAAATAAATGTTATGCTTCTGAGGGAAGGGATACTATTTTATTGCTTTGAATATTCTTTCCTGCTGTGCTTTCTGCATGGTTGTACATAATATACAAAATAAGTTTGTTCTACAGAATGGTGGCAAATATTTATTTTTCCTTTCATTTTGCATCCAATATTCTATAATTGTTATTGATTGAGCAAAGCTAACATTATTTTGTTTTTCTATAAATGCACTTAATAAAACAGTTTTGCTTCTAAAATCATTGGAAGTAGCAGGGAACATTTTTTCAAAGGAAATAAATTATAAGGCAACCCAGGAAAACAGGACATATTTATTCCAGAAACTGATGTTGTAAAATGCCTATAGCAGGAACTGGGGCTATAGCTCAGTGGTAGAGTGCTTGCCTAGCACATGTGAGGACTTGGGTTTGATCCTCAGCACCACATAAAGATAAATAAATAAAATAAAGGTATTGTGTCCATCTACAACTACAAATTTTCTTTTTCTTTAAAAAAGAAATCTCTATGGCAAGTACTACCAAATTCATTATTCTTCCTTGCCTCTAAGACAAAAAGAAAATGTATTGAATTGCTTCATTCCTATAAATTGATACAAGGAAGTCTATCAGTCCATACTTACAGTTTTTAAATATGAATTTTATGTAAAGGCATTGCACAAAATACTAAGTATTATTAGCAGGTATGAAGAAACTGTAGGAATGTTTTTCCTATATCATTGAGGTTGGCAGAAAAATGGCCACTCAAAGATTTCCCTGTTCTAATACCCAGAGCCATAAATCAGGTATGTTACATGACAAAGTAGAAGTAAGATAACAGATGGAATTAAAGTTTGAATCACCTGACCCTTAAAATTGGGAAAATGTTCTGCATTATCCAGGTTGAATGTAATCACAAGGTTTTTTAAATGTCAGAGAAGAACACAGAGAGCCAATGTCAGTAACAGGATGTGAGAAAGACTACCTTGAATATTTTTGGGTTTTTTTTACATGTATAAATTTTTCATTCTAATTTGTTATATACGACAGCAGAATATATTACAATTCATATTACACATATGAAGCACAATTTTTCATATCTCTGGTTGTATATAAAGTATATTCACACCACTCATCTCTTCATACATGTACTTAGGGTAATGATATCCATCTCATTCCACTGTCTTTTCTACCCCCATGCCTCCTCCCTTCCTCTCCCATCTCTTTGCCCTATCTAGAGTTCCTCTAATCCTCCCATGCTCCCCCTCCCAACCCCACAATGAATCAGCCTCCTTATGTCAGAGAAAACATTCCACATTTGGTTTTGGGGGGTTGGCTTACTTCACTTCACTGGAGTTGCAGCATTATATTCTGCAACTCCATTCATTTATATGCAAATGCCATGATTTCATTCTCTTTTAATCCTGAGTAATATTCCATTGTGTATATATACCACATTTTACTTATCCACTCATCTACTGAAGGGCATCTAGGTTGGTTCCACAGTTTAGCTATTGTGAATTGTGCTGCAGTAAATAGAAGGAGCCCAGAGTCTAGGAATACCATCACATGAGACCCATTTTGCATTCTCTAGTACTATAAGATCACAAATGTCTTTCTTTTTTAAGTGACTATTTTTTTGGTCATTTGTGAAAAAAGCAATAGGAAACTAGTGTAGCTATCATACTAGTTTCCCAAAACTTGTAGGAGTGGCACTGTCCCAGAGATAATATTCATCCAATATTCTATTCACATCTCCCACTTACATTTTTTTGGTCTCCTTTAAATTTTGCTGTTACTAATTCTGTTCAGTGAAATGTGAACAGAAATGAAATGGATCACTTCTGAGATTCTCTTTGGGGCTACTGTGTCTATAATGGTTCAGACAGTACATCTGCAGGATGGTAGATCCTCAGTTAACCTGGGCTCCTGAGTGAATGTATATTATATAGCAAACATCCCCCAAATGCTTGTTAAACATGTATGGAGCTAGAAATAAAGTCTTTACTATGTTAACATGCCACAATTTGAAGAGTGACATTTTTAATGCAATATGTCTTGACATAGTTTATACTAAAAATACATTTACCAAATTATAGCTCTGGGTAGATATTTCTATAAGGCACAAAATTTTTTCTTATTCGTAGAGTTCTGGTTTGACACTAGAGCTTTAAAATTTTATACCTCATAATTAATATTCCCCTTCAACCCTTGTATTTCATCTGCCCTCTGGCACACAGATTTGCAATTCTAAATTGTGGTTAGTGATTGCAGTGAAGAATGTATATCTCATTTAAAAGTCATCTTTTTAAAAAATACAAGATAGTAAAAAACCAGAGTAAAATGTAACTATACATTAAAAATCTTGTTTTGTTTTGCCTAGAGTTAGCCCCAGTTCCTCCTGCAAGTGCCAGGGCAGAGAATACATCAATGCCCAGGAAGGGGCCAATATTTTTCTCAAAGTGTTTTGAGGCTCCCATGTGCACAAACACTTCTTTGACACTTCACATTTGCCTGCCAAGTAACAAAAGTTATGATCTTATTTTAGCCTAAAGGTTTTTAAAGCAAGTTGTTGCTTGTTGGGTCAAGTCAATTTGTAGAACTCTAGTGTGGATCTGTTATATGAATGAACCAGAGATAACCCCTGGGTTGGTTTATTAATTCCTGGTAGTCTGCAACTCCTGAGCTTAACTCTTTATGCTTACTAGTGCCAAATTCAAATTTTTACACTTCTGGTGTTTCCAAGATAGCCCAGATAAACAGATTCTTATCCATTTATAGCCTATGTGCTTTCCATATTATGGGAAATTGCTCAACAGGCATTAACCACAGATCAGATAAGCCCTACACACTGCTGCCTCCTTTTGCAGCTATCTGATCCTGATTCTTGGCTGGAGTGCTCGGAACATCAAGTAGTCATGAAAGTCTCCTCCATGTTCCTCTTTTCCCCTCTGAGTTCTCTTGCCCTCCTTCCTTTCTGGATACTGCTTACCCAAGAGCTGTAGCCTCTACATGGTATGCTGTGAGAGACTTTCCTCACATGCAATCCTGTTCAAGTGTTTCCCAAATAAAGCTCATTTCATATATTTCTCCTTGAGCAGTTCTGAAATCCCTCAATGTAACTATAAAGAATCTTTTGGAATTCTGATATTTTCTGTTATTATTGGGCTACTGATTGTTTTGAGAGTACCTCCAAGTAACTAAGAGAATTTGCTAGTTCAGTGTTATTGCTTGTTATCATCCATTTGGAGTGTGATGATAATAATGCCACCCCATCAAAGGAAAAAAAAACAGTTTTACTTGAACAGAATTACATGTTAAAGAGTATTATGTTCATAAATTTATTTGAAAATAGATTCCAGCGTTTTGTAAAAAATTCTGGCTTTAAACAATTTCATTAGCAAAAATGTAACTACTGTGTTCACTTAGGCTGCACATATGCTAAAACTGAAACCATAAAGAGAAGATTAGCGTGGCCCCTGTGCAGGGATGACACTCGAATTCATGAAGCATTCTATATTTTTAGGTTGACTTGGTGATTTATTGCAATCTGGCCATAACATGATCATTTTTGTTTCACACACACATATATTTATATTTATATATATATACTTATATATACATAAATCTACTATCATACAGGACCTTTTCTCACATTATAATTCAATGATTAAGACAATAGATTTTGTCTCTGAAAAAAATAAGATTTGAATTTCAGTTTTGTCACTTAATTGTGTGCCTTTGGGCAAGTTATATAACATTTTAAAAATATCTTTACTTTATTTATGTATTTTTATGTGGTGCTGAGGATTGAGTCCAGTGCCTCACACATGCTAGGCAAGTGCTCTACCACAGAGCCATGATTCCAGCCTCTAGTTACAAACATTTTAAAGCCACCCTCCTCATTGTCAAAATAGGCATAATTGTACAGAATAATCTATCTAGGTTACTAAGTAACCAAGACAGTATGTAACTCAGTAATTTTTTATCAAATAACAAGTTAATCCAGAATGTAGTGGCTTAATACAGTGAATACTTATCATACCAGTTTCTGTGGGCCTGGAATCTGGATGAATTTTACCTGGGTTCTGTGGCTTAGCATCTCAAGGGGCTAAAATCAGTGTTGGCTGCAGTCATCTCCATGTTTCTGCTTCTGATTCTGAGCTCACTACTATAGTTATGGTGGTATTCAGTTCCTAAAGGGCTGTTGGAGCAAGGGCCTCAGCCCCTCCTGGAAATTGACCAGAGACCACTTACAGTTCCTGGCTATGCAGACTTCTTTATAGGTCAGCTCCTCTGCAAGTTACTTCATTAGAGGCAGAAAGAGAGAGTGCAAGATGAGTCACTGTTGTTGACAGCCTACTCTCAGAACAAACATTCCATTACTTTTGTTAAGCTAAATTACAACTTCATTCACATGCCACCAGCATTTTAGCCAATATTTTTTCTTCCATTTCAGGATCTCATCTCGGACATGACAGTGTCTTCTGTTGTCATAGCTCTTTATCCTCTTTGATCTAGGATTGTTCCTCAGGTTTTTATTTTATCTCGTAACCTACAAACTTTTATGACTAGTAGTCACTTTGTAAATTACTCTTCAATTTGGATTTGCTTTACATTTTTTTCATGAATAGATTGAGATTTTGCATTATAAGAATGCAGGAGTGATTAGCCCTTTCCATTGCATCCCGTAGGGTACTTGTTGTCAATATATATTACTAATATTATTTAACTTTGATAATGTAACCAAGGTCATATCTACCAAATTTCACTTTAGTATGTTTGCTATTTTTTTGTCATCTCACAACTTTTTCCATATTTGATTTGTAAGAAGCAAGTTAATAGTTCTAGCCAGCACTTACAAAAGAAGGGAATGACCAAGAGTTGTGAGAACCACAAGGTTGGGGTCATTGGAAGTCCTTTCAGAAGCTGCCTATCACACCAAGTAAGATTGGGAAGGTTAACATACTAATTGTACCCATAAAGAATTTCGCATGTTACTGTCAATATAAATGACAGGTATCATGATGGTTATTATAATGTTTACAATTTTGTGGATTACTTTCAGATCGATTCATTACATTCAATAAGTGTTTGTCATGCTAGGTGTCGGAAAGTAACCCAAAGTCCTTATTTTCTATCAGGTGGAGTCTGGACAGTTAAGGGTTTTGAGCATTAGAGCAGTCCAGAGGTCCACAGTGACAAATGGCAAGTGAGTAGACAAGGCAGACCTAGGGCAGGGGATTATGAAGGTGGCTAGTGTTGCAGTGACTTTCCTGAGTTCAATTTCCTTTTTCTCAAAGTTGACTATGATGGAGCAACCTGTACCATTCAGGGAACAAAATGTAAATTAAAAAAAAAAAATGTTTGTCCACTACCTTGAACAAGTTCACTAGAGTTCTTACTTGATTTGTGTTTTGTTTTGCTTTTAAATAATACCTTTCTAGCTCCCTCAACCTCACACTATTTCCAACTCCCAGTAAATTAAGAAAAGATTCATATGAAAGAATATATGAAAATCCCTTAGTCACCTCTCTCTCTTTACTTATGATTGGTCTCTTTTTTGGTTCTGAGTGAATTGATCTTGTGGGTACATTTGACTTTAAAATTCCTGGAGGTAGGCTTCTGGAACAAATGGTATCTTAATGTTCTTTGTGGTTCTACAAATCTAAATTTTAACAACTTTTATCATTGTACTAGTTCCTTTTGCTGAGAGAAAAGTAATGACTAAATTAAATTACAGAACTATCAAGAGCTGAAGTTTGGCTGTTTTTCTAATCAATGATGATAACATTTTGTCATGATTATGCTATTGTGATTACATATCTTCCATATCTTCCTAGCACATTGAAGGTTCTATTAGACATCGAAATCAGATGTTGAGTAGCAAAGAAATACATTTTAGGTATAATATCCTCATTATTAATTTACAATGAATTCTTTTAGTTAAAAACACCTCTTGATATGTATAAATTCACTATGATTTTTTTTGCAATAATATAATATTTGTATCATAAGTATACTTTAGGAAGCTCAATGGTGTTTTGAGTAAATTGCAGTAATATATCAATAGAAAGTTTAAATTGACATTGTGTATTATTTTTTACATTGTAGGGAATTTTTTGTATCTACAAGGTTAGCTTTCTTAAGAGATTATTGCATTAACTGTTGTGTTGACACAAGTACTTTCAAAAATTCGGATCTGTCATGTTTATGCTATATATCTCAATAATTTATGATTAGTATAAAAGGAAAGTATAGCTACATTTCATTTCAATATAAATATGTTTATGTGTAATTGTAGTTCAAAACAGCATTAAAATACATAATTTAGCCTTAAATTTTTCTTATTTTTCATTATATATTCTGTGAAACATTTAAATGGGAAAAATAAAGAATACTAAATTATTTAGATGGATTTATTGCTTTGAATTAGTTAAATAAATCCTCTGTATTAGTAAAATGTTAACTCTGGGATTTTTAAGGCTTCATTAATATCAGTATCATGTTTGTATTGAGGTACTGTCAAGATCCTCAAGGTTAGTATTCTATGAGCCTTTTAGTATTATAATGCTAAAAAATTTTTACATTTGGTCTGCAACTGGAAGGGAATTAATAGAGTTCACCGAAGGGGAAATTATAGTACTCAAAATAGGCATATCAGTACATTTTTTATCCAGTAGACCAATCAACCTGAAAGGCCAAAATGTAATCATAAAGTGCTCTCAATCATGGAATCAGAGAAAAGGGAGTTAGGGGACTAATCTCAATGGCTTCTCTCATTATGCCACTTTACCTTAGTTAATTCTATTACTGATAGGGAAGATATATTGCACAATGCAGAGGATAGCAGAGATATCTGCTTATATGTACAGTGTTATAGCTTACCATAAAATTTAGACACTGTTTTCGCCCCCATTATCTCTCCCTTAAAATATAGCAAATGAGATCCACTTCAAAATTATAGCAATTTGTCAAGTACATTTACAATTCTCATTAGAGACATATTTATCATAAATTAATCAACATATTAACTTAAAATGTGACAATTTTCCACTGAATTATCAGATGTGAAAACTGTCAAGTGTTTGAAAATCTTTGTTGTAAACCTGAGTCCCTTTACTTCTATCATTGCAGCATCAAGAATGTAAGGTAATAGGAAAGTGGTGTTGGTAATACTTTCAGTAAGAGCAAGAGGTGCTTAGTATGAAGCAATAGAACTTTTGCCAGTCTTTCAACAAAATCCTACACTCTAACACTGTAAAAGTGATTTCTTGGTAGTGTGAATTTAAGTGTATGATGATTATAATACTCTGATTTTGATTGGATAGTTTGGATTTGTTAATTAAAAGCTGCAGAATAGTCTTAAGCTATATTTTCAGGTCCACATTTCCTCAAATAAAACTATGAGTGAATTATTTATATTCTATAGCTAAAATAGTGATCTCTCATTATACTTATAGATGCCAAATTTAAGTCCATTTCTGTCAAAAGGAAGGCTAAGCCGGCAGAGTGGTGAGTGCCAAAGTTCCAGATATTTGGGAGGAGAGTCAAGATTATCACAAATTCATGGCCAGCCTGGGCCAGATCCTGTCTCAAAATAAAAATAAAAACAGGTTAGAGATATAGCTCAGGGTAGAATGCCCTGGGTTCAATCCCAGTACAATGAAAAAAAGAAAACAGAAAAAAAAAGATGGAGTGGGGAGATTAAGAGGGTTACATACCATATTTCATTTGGACACCTCCAAAATTGAAGTATCCAATGCAGTATAAGTTTCCCAAACCTCACAAATATAGGTGAAATATGTGTTCTGATATCTCAGAATGTGATAATTCTGACTGTGGTTATTTAAAAACAGAAAATAAAAATGTCCAGGCTGAGAGAACTGAGAACAAATCCTTAACAAGTGGCAGAACACTTATTGCTGTGAGAGTTACTGATCCTTGCTGGTATATGATTTCTTCAATGTGTAAAATGTAGGTAATAATAGTTATGATCATGCAAGGATTAATAATGTGGCATATAGTAGACATTTTAAAATGTTAGTTTTTATTGCTACTCCTTCCCCATATTCTAGACTAGACTTTTTTTTTTTTTTTGAACTGTTAGGGAACAGGGAACAGAATGTCTTTTCAAAGTAAGTGTATATTTTATAACTCAATCCCTCAACTCAGAAACTACAATATAAGTAATTGATACAAATATTTTACAAATCATTTATCATATTATGTACCACCCACTATGTATTATTATTTACTGGCTCTCTCCTATTGAAATGTTAAGTACATAAGGGTCTGAATACGTCTCAGGTTTTTTTTAAATACTTTATTTAATTTATTTATTTTTATGTGGTGCTGAGGATCAAACCCAGGGCCTCAGATGTGCTAGGCGAGTGCTCTACTGCTGAACCACAACCCCAGCCCTATTTCTCAGTTTTTGTTTGCTGGTATACCCTAAGAGTGTCTACAACCTAGGATTTTTTTTTTTTTTTAATGATGAAAGAATGAACAAATTGCAATTCCTATCACAGATAGTGTTAAGGTCTTTAAAGTCTCTGCTTATAATTTCATGGGTAAAAATTATATACATGATTATTTGATACATGATAATTATTTACATGATTATCAGCATTGTTGATCTTAGACATGCAACATACTGTCCAGAGAAGGTTAAATATAAGTTTTCAGTTTCATGATTTCTACTCTTTTTTTTGGAGGAAATAAAAACTAAGAAGTGGTTATGTTGCCAATAAAGTGGTTGTTATGGGAAGCTAGTATGCTTTCTGAGGAAGATGACAGGTAAAAGTTTTATCACGATGTTCATGGAATCCAAAATTATACGTGTGGCTGTTTGATTCTTGGAGTCCAGGATTCTTGCTTTGGTAAGTAGCAAAGGAAGAAAACCGCAAGATATTTTCTTGAAAGATCTTCTGATGCAACTCTGTTTACAGCTTTCATATCAGCACCCAGGGGGAGTTTTTGGCCACAGGCTCCCAGAAACCCTATTTGTTCCCTGTCCCTGGGCACCAAGAAAGAACCCCAAGGGCCTGGGACTTAGGGTAGGGCGGCTCGCACTTCTCACCTGGAGCAGGCGGGATCGCGTGCCTACGCTGCGGTTTCCTATAAGCCCTATCCTGACACCAGAGGTGACAGGTATGGCGCAGCCTAGCGCCACCCACTTATCATGCAGTCTGGTGACTGCATTCCAAGCTCCAGGCAGCGGTGAGCTTCTGGGGGAGGGTCCGGATGACAGTGGCTGAGAGACAGCCAGAGGTGGGAGGGCCGGGAGGTGGGACGCTTTTCCGCACGGGGGCGCTGTCACCTGTCCAGGGGAGGAGCCAGAAAGGAACCTAGCGTTTTGCTGCTCCGAGGCACTGGAGTCCGGAGAACAGTTCACGACAATGAAGGGAACCAAAGGCATTGAGAACCCGGCTTTCATTCCTTCCAGCCCAGACACCCCGCATCGCTTGTCTGCGTCGCCCTCCCAGGTGGAAGTCTCTGCTTTATCCTCCGACACCCAGAGGGAGGGTTCTCAGCCACAGGAGTCTCCGGAGTCCCACAGGTCATGGGAACCTCCTCTGCCTTCATCAACTGCCCCGGCTTCGAAGAGCGCTCCGGACCACAGTCGGAGTTTGAGGAGGGGCCTTGCGGATGGAGCAACTTGCATCCCCAGTGTCTCCAGCGCTGCAACACGCCACAAGGGTTTCTGATTCACTACTGCCTGTTGGCCCTCAATCAAGGTAAAGTCAAGAGTTCTCTCAAGGGGGCGTCAGTCCGGTGGAGAGCTAGCTAGACGCGGCGAGGTTTCAGGGAGAAGAGGGCAGGTGCAGGAATCCCCGCGCCGCTGACGCGCTGTGCGAGGCGAGGTGGGCTTGGAATTTGTTGGAGCCATCACCGACGACAGCCTACCAGGTTCAACCTTCTACATTTTAGCTTCTACTTTATTGCAACATTTAAAAACTTGCTATACAAGATTTTACTATTTTGTGCTTTTCCTTGGTTAAGCTGATTGGATCCCTCCAGGGAAGATTAGAAGGACCTCTGGGAATGATATAACCCCGGGGGTAATCCATTCTACTTTAAAAAGCCTATTTTTTCAGAGTTCTTTATTAAAGGGATTATTTTCCATTATTTCTCCATCTGGATTAATAAATTTATAAATGAAAATAGGTCCCTTCGAAAAGGAAATAAATTTAAAATCTGTAGTATAGATTAGATACAAGCATTCACATTTTGTGAGTATATTTAGATAGGGGCTGTGGACACAATTGCATTCCAGTGAGTACATTAGCAAAGGCTTCAGGCCTTGTGGAAGGGTGAAGCTTTCCTAGCCATTCAGACACAGGAATTATCCAGGATCTGTTTTGTTCCAGGAATTTCATTTTGGTTTTCTTGGGAGTTACAGATTAAGTCCAGATTTAGGTCCTCAGGAATATGCAATCTCAGCGAGTTTAGAAGAGGAGAGAGAGAGAGATGGTGGAAGGTGAATGACTTCCTTGAAAGAAAGCATAGAGAAGGTGAGAGGAGTAGGTGTAGCTCATAATGCAAGGAATGATCTAAGTGGGACTTTATCCTAAGGTGACTCCTGGGGAGCAGTGTATGGGTGTGTAAAGTGGAGTAGACTGAAGGACACATTGAAGCTTAGTTTCTTGTCCTCCCCTCAGGTCTCCTTCCATTATTGACTCAACTTACTTGTCAAGAGTCAGTGATTGTGAAATGTCTTTGTGTCAAAGGAATGTAAAATTCAAAAACTCGAAACTTACCTTGTTTTTTTCCTTAAAATTTATTGTGAAATTTCTAAATTATTCTAGAATATGTCATTTATACTTAATATATAATCTTGTTTTAAATTATTATAAAATATAATTGGTGCACTTAGAAAAATGTTTGTTTTAGCCTGAAAATTCATGTACCGAGAAATCACCAATTTAAAAAGCATAATCTGGGATGAATGTGATCCAATAAATTAATTCATGTTTCAGTTTAAGTTTCAATGATGGAAAACATCATTGCCATAATCCTTGGGAAGACCATTTCTGTCAAATATTAATAGAAGTTTAATTGGGAGGGAAAACAAAATTTGAAGAAATTATTTAACTCTGCATTTCTCAAAGACAAACAGGATTTCTCTTAGCACTTAACTTCCTAATGTGCTTCCTATCTCCATGCATTTACGATAACAAGAAATGTGTGTGGTATTTCATGGAAGTGTTTTTAAAAGCAGTGTTCTTGGAATTTGCATAGCATAGAGTTCACTTAGGAATTCATAGGATTAAAGTGTAGTCCTTCCAGAGGAAATTCCAATTTATTTTCAAAGAGAAGTTGTTCCCTAAAGATTTCTAATGACAGATATTTAATCAGTATGAGAGGTGTGGGAAGTTGATTTTTAGGTGGGGGGATTTTCAAATTATCAGATATTTTCTTATAAAATGTCCTTTCCTAGGTACTTCAGATATTTTATCTTGAAATCTCAGAAATTGTTAAAGTCTTATTAAACTGGCATAAGAGTAAAAACCATATTAACACATTTGAAAGCTGCAATTTCAATTTTCTTAAAATAATTTTTAATTAAAGTCTTGATACAGAAACATTTAAAGAGATGCTAAAGATTTTGCCATGTGTAAACTCATTGTATTAATTAATAATGAAAACAGTTCTTGATACTTAACTAAAATACATAACTAGTTAAAATTTTCAATTTATGCTAATGTTTAAACTCTTGTAAATTTCATCTATACCTGGGCAGGACACTTAAATCAGTCAAAGTTGGGTTTTCCAATCTTTGTTTATCTTGTAGTCCTTCATTATATTTATAATAAGCAGAGGAAATTCTTTTTTTTTCTTTTTCTACAGTGCATATGATTTAGAATGCTAGTGGTTGAAATAAAACTCAACTCATTTTTTTTTTGCTATAACCTTTTAAATGATATCTTCAATATCCATATAAGTTTTAGAAAAAAATAAAAAGAGGTTTGAGAGCTTAATTTCCTCTTCTTAAAACTCAAGGTGAGCTGTTGTGATAGATAAGTATGTTAGGGCTCAGGAAGCAATTGAGCATTACTTTAAGGCCTTTAGGGTCACTTGTACACTCTGTACTCTTAGGTCTTTTTAAGTACAGAACACTTGACAACTGGCAAACCGACTTCATGGGACTCTATCAGTCTGACTTTTATTTATCACTTAAAGGAAAATGAATTAAGGCCAATTAACTGCAGTGTAGTATGTGGCAAGCATCAGTTTTGTTGGGCACCTGAAAATTCACAAGTAAACAATTTAAAAGGCAAACTGATTTTCGAGGAAGTATGTTCAGGTTGCCTATCTTTGAAACTTTGAGAACTTTAAAATTGATACTTTTAAAAACAACAAAAAAGCCAAACTTTTTAGTAGATTGTGTTAATAATCATATCCTATGTAGTAAACTTAGAGTAATCCACTTAAATTTCCTTTTCTCTTTTTTAGGTGTTGTTGTAAATGGCCTAGTAAATATCAGCATATCCACTATTGAGAAGCGCTATGAGATGAAGAGTTCCCTGACTGGCCTGATATCATCAAGCTACGATATTGCCTTCTGTTTATTGTCATTATTTGTATCATTCTTTGGTGAAAGAGGACAAGGCTTGTATTTGCATCCTTTATGATAGGACTGGGGGCACTTGTATTTTCCTTGCCACAGTTTTTTAGTGGTGGATATCAACTGGGGTGCATTTATGAAGGTAAGTTTCTGTTGTGTTTTTGTTTGTTTTGATTTCAGAAAGTAGTACAACACCGGATCATTGACTCTTGTAATTCACTTCTACGGAGGGGAAAAGGTTAAGTCTTTTCCAGAGCTTACTGCATACTTCATCATGTGAATTGTATAAGGTAGAAAATTACAGAGACAGATTGTACATTACTTGTCATTTCAGTAGTTCTCTGAGTTTTTAATCCTTTGATTCTCATTACCTATATACATGCAATCCTCCTCAAAACAAGTGTTCTGTTTGTCTGCAGGTGTTGTGATCTCACTGGGGTTCTGTAATCTCTAGTTTTTCCTTCTCTGCTATTATTTGCAGTGCTTACAGCTCTGTGCCTGGAACATGTTGATTCCTGATTTGAGACAAAGAGAGGTAACATTAACAGGAGCAGGACTCTTCCTAAGAACTGAAACTAGCTCTTTGTGCTCCAGTTTAGAGACATAACTTCCGGGCAACCTACAGGGTTGCTTCAGTTAGGTGATATACCTTCTTCACAGGCACAGAAAGGAAATTTAATTATTTCAATTTTTTTCCCAAAGAATCATTTTTTTTTTAAATGGAAAAACAATTATGGTAGAACTGGAGGAATGTGCTAATGAAAGTTCAAGTTAGCATTTTTATGTCCTTTCTGGGACATTTAATAGCAAACATTAAAATTATGAGGAATAAAATCAGATGGTTACAAATTTAGAGACCTTCAGGGATTAGGTAAGTGAGGACAAGTCTTAGAATACAAGGAGAATTGGAAACTGCTGAACTATAGGTGTTATTTTTGAAAGTCAAAATATTTATATTTGCTTGTTAGAATTAAAAAATTAAAAATGTTAATTGCTCCCAAGACACATTTCCCAATTATGATAACAAATAGCAACGTGTTCTTAATAACAAAGTATAAAATATGCTATGATTTAAAAAGTGCACTTAATAGGTAAGCAGACTTCATTTTAAAGTAAAAATAGAATATACAAGCAGATGAATAGGGAGTGTTTTAAAATGAATAAGAAAGATAAGGAGAATGTGTTATCAGTGGAAAAAGTACTTATATAGATTCTAGTCATTATCTAAGATGGGACCAAATTTCAGTAGGCAAATTTGACATAATTTCACTGGGGGCAGTTTCAGGAACTGGGCCCGCATTGTAGCACAGGCTGTAGTGTAACACCTTTCAAAATCTCAATGGTAAGGAGATATCTAAAGCTTGATCTGCCACACAGGAACACATGATACTGATTGCATGATAGCAAAATGTTTTTGTGTTTATGGCATTTAGGTGGTTACCTCTGTGCTGTGTCTAGGTCTTTACTCTTCTAGTTAATCAGCTCCCTTCCAGTTCTTAAAATAAACTTTGCACAAAGTCTCTGATTTTCTAAACTAAACATAAAAACTTCTTCCCGTACAAAGTTTGATCTGTCTTCAGCAGTCTCAGTATTGTCTCTTGACACACACACACCTGGAATTACAGCCAATCTGGACAATTTATGTTTCCTGAAGGGAAATGGCAACAAGTTAAGGTGTGTGGTGGGGGTGGGGGTCGGGATGGGGTGGGGTTGGGAGATGAAGCTAAGAAGATCACTGAAGCCAGATCATAAATTTTTAGTACATTATTGTGTACTAATCAGGTTTTCACCAAATTCTTGTTGACCACGTGGGCATTTTTCATTATCATAGTAGATCAGATTTAATAGATCATTGAAATAGAAAAATTCAGGTTGGCCTTATGTCGTTCTGCCATCATACAACACATATTTGTTGATATGGGCTGTACATGGTGCTGAGATAACAGCAGTAAAACAGTTCCATGCCATCTGGATTTTATGTACTAGTGGGAAGAAATATACAATGAATAAGCAAGGTATCTGGAGACTGAAGTTAGAGACAGAGGGGACACATGGTATGACGTCATAGTATACAAACAGGTAAATAGGTGGGCAGAGAAGGCTATTGTAATAATAACTGGATAAGGAGGGCCAGCTTGAAAATGCTTTCCATATTGGAGAAAAGCTCTAAGACTGGCTGATTTTAGGAATTGTCAGTTTGGGCTGACCTGAGAGCAGCAGGGAAGAATGTAGCATGAGATGAACTTGAAGAGGCAGATAGATACCAGGGTGGCGTTTAAATTTTTCTTGAAATGCGGTGCAAAGTCATGGATGAGGTTTACAGAGGGAAGCACATTGATCTTCTTTGAAATCACTTTGAGAGTTTTTTTCTGCAGTTCAGGGTGGTAGTGGTAGAGATCACTGGATGACTGACAGTATATTTTAGAAGAAAAGGATTTATTCTTAAGGAAGAATGAATACTGGCTCCTTTATATTTGGCGTGACCAATTGGGACAAAATAGCAGAATGTTGAAGACTAGGGGCAAAATTGTGGGGAGTAGAAATAAAGAATTTGGGTTTGGCCAACTGGGGATATAGCTCAGTTGGTAGAGTGCTTGCCTTGCATGCCCAAGGCCCTCAGTTCAATCCCTAGCATTGCACAAAAACAAAAGAAAAAGAATTTGGGTCTGGACTTGTTAAGTATGAACTGTATATTATATATCCAGTGTTGGAATACATTTTCTCAACATATTAATCTAAATATGCAAGTTATTCATTAGGCTTAGTTTCTAGAAGTGCAAACATTGAATCTGAAGGGCTTCTTCATTCTAATTTTTGATAGATGATGTTTGGGAAGGGATGTCAGTTCCTTTTTCAACTATCAACATATGAATATGCCTATCTGCTATTTTTTTTTCTGGTATCAGAGAGGGATTGAACTCAGAGGTACTCAACCACTAAAGTCACATCTCCAGCCCCATTTTGTATTTTATTTAGACACAGGGTCTCACTGAGTAACCTAGTGCCTTGCTGTTGCTGAGGCTGGCTTTGAATTTTCGATCCTCCTGTCTCAGCCTCCCCAGGTGCTGGGATTACAGGCTTGCACCACTGCACCCACTTTAATTTTTTTCTTGAAGTTTCTCCTTAACACAAATATTATCATGGTGGGTGTATACGTGTGTGTTTGTAGGTGTAGGTGTTGGTGTTTACACTATAGTAGATATAGAATTCAGGACTAAGATTACATTGCACATCTAAAAGAACCCAGATACTTAGAAATGGAAGGAATATTAAAAATAATAAATCTCTTTTTTTTTTTTACAATGTAGAAATGTAGGACATATTTTAGGACTTTCATGAAAAAGTTACTTCATAGTGATTTTATGCCTGGTTAATACCAGATAAAACTAATTCTAGTACTTATGTTTTTTGTTTTTCTTTTTTCTCTCCAGTACTGTAGATGGAATCCAGAGGCTTGCACATACTAGACAAGCACTCTAATTATGTTTTGTTTAATATTTTTCAAATTTTTGTACTTATTACTATGGTAGGTTATTAGCTATATTGAATGAACTCAATATTTTCATGAATTTAAATAATTTAGTGTCTAAATTCAAGTATGATGGTCTACATTTTTTTAAAGCATCAAAACTTGTCTTCTCAAGTACAATAATACACTTTTGCAACAATGGGAAACTATAACCAAAAATCTGAATTATTTTTGTAACTGTAAGGAGAGTAGAGTAGAAAACTGGGTACTTAAGTGTGAAGAGGAAAACAAATGAATTGAAAGCTTCCTGTAAATGAATTAGAAGGAAGGGAATGTACAACCTTTTTAAGTAGCATAACAAAACATAATGACCTATAATATAAAAAAGAGCATACTATTAAGAAATAAATTTTTCATTTGAAATCATATATGTAGTTTAATTAGAAACAAACCCTGAGGAAATTAACATATGCTTGTGTGCATTTTTTTGTAGCTAATGTTTTTTTGAACTTGAGAGAAATAAAAGTCAGGGTTCGGCTTTGGACAAGATGATCTCTATAAGAGGAGATTAAAGTAATGCACTGTAGTTAGAGGAAGAAAACAAAGTGTGAAATTTGATAAGCATGTATAATTTCTACAGGTGTGAAAATAACAAAAGGAGGTTAAGAGTTATCGAAAGGTAGAAAGGTGTATTTGAAAACAGCTTGAATGTTTTATTGTTTTGTAAAAAAATAAAGTGGGTTTGGGGGAAAGTTTTTTAAGGGAAGCTTTTATGGAGACATAAGGGCTAGAGATAATTGTCTAACTTTGAGTCGAGATGATAAAATTTATCAAAGGGAAGTTTTGGTTGTTATTGGATACAAAAAAGAGGAAGTATTAAAATTAAAAGGAACAAATATTTCTAGGGCTAACTTTTGTACATGTTACCCTGAAAATAAGTAGTGTCAAAACATTTTCACATGTCATATTTGATGCTTTTTTTAAAAAAAATCTTTTTACTTCCAATGGGTATTGACATTCACTTTTAAAATAACAGTAGTATAATTTTTACATATTTAACATTTAATAAATAAATCTTTGTTACATAACATTTTTTTCATCGAAGTATACTTTAATTCCTTTTGGATCAGTGTTTTTATAATGCTAAGAAAAATAATCTTTTTGTCTCTTTGCGACTCAGGGAGGGAGGTCATTTTTCAATAGCAAGGAATTGGTGAAAAGTGATTACTAAACCCAACAAAGTGCTTCTTCTTGATCAATTTTTTTCCTAAGTTGTATTGTTTCTATTTTCCATCCCCTTCCCTTCTCTCCCTGCAAAATGTAAGCGTCAATGATAAAAGTTTCAATTTGTTACAGAAGCAAAATGCTAAATCTTTATAACTGGCATTTTTTGAGAGAGTTCTGTATAAAGGACTTTGGTTATGCTGAATAACTACTTCAAAAGTTGTGCTAGAAAAATTTTTATTCAAGTGAGACTCATAATTTAACTTAATTTCTACATACTTTCTCTTTTGTCTTGTATTCTCAAAAGTTTTTTTCCTAATTTGTTTATATTTAAATACGGAATGCCTGCCCAGATTGGAGAAGACCTAGAGCAAAGAACCTTAGAATTTCTCAATCACTAATTCAATACAGCATGCTTTAATTTTGGTTGGTCTTGGAGTATTCTTCCCTCTTTTACTATTTCTTCCTTTATGGAAATCACTTTTATTTTTCTTATATTTCAATTGTATTATAATGAAAATGAATAAAGGTAAAAGGAGAAGTGATTTCTTAATAAAACAAATCATTCAAATTTAACTTTAATACATAAAATAAAAGGATTAAAGTAACTTTTTTAGAGATAGTTGATGTTCTGGATGCAGCTACCATGATTTTTCATAGAAGAGGATCTCCAGTCTTCCCCTAACTTCTTAGATGATCTGAATTATCCTAGATGATTTCTATACATGCTTAATGCTGCCTTTTGGAGATCCTGATTCAGTAAGTCTATAGTAAGACTCAGGACTTGATCTTAAAAAAAAAATACCCAGTTTATCTTAGTTCAGTGTGGGAAATACATTCCAATTTAGGTCTGAATATTTTATGACACTTTCAATTGTAGAACCAGAGAGAAAGGTTTCTCTTCATCTCAAGATTATTGCTTTATATCTTCCTTTAAAATAGGAGTTTCACAACCATCATGAAATACTAAGTCCTCTAACATTGCCAGTTTTGTTGAAATTCAAATGACCAAACTTCTGAAGGAGAAGAAGCCTGCAGAGAAAAATAAGTCTGACTTGTCATTGAGATGTTAATACAAACTCAGAACTACTTCTGCTCATAAAATATAATTTGCTGGCAGGTAGAGGTTTAAAAAATGCATGGCCTTCAACAAGAGAAAAAAGTCCCAGTGTTTCCCAAGCCATGATGTGCACAGTAATTTCTAGAGATATTAAATGTGTGTTAAAAATATGTTCCATGGTTGAAGAGTTTGGGAAATAAAGAAAGTTATTCAGGTGTCTTTGCTGTATCACTGTATAATGCAGTTTGCTATGTAGAGTTCAGAACTTACTGAGCAAGGGACTCTATTACAATGATTGCCCCGTGTCCTGCTTTCTATCCTTAATTGTTAACTTCCCTCTTCCAGGTGTTTCAGTGAACATGCTTTGGGAAAATCTGCTCTATGCTGTTTTAGGTCAAGTATGTGTTTGTTAAAGATGCCCTGTTGAATTTAGAATCTTCTTCACAGCCAGCATCTAGAACAGCATGTGAGGTAGAGGAGGTGTTCAAGAAATGTTTGTTGAGATGGGTGTGGTGGTGCATACCTCCCAGTGACTCGGGAGGCTGAGGCAGGAGGATCTCAGTGAGACCCTGTCTCTAAATAAAAATAAAAATAAAATACAAAAATGGTCTGGGATGTGGCCCAGTGGTCAAGTGCCCTTGAGTTCAATCTCTGGTAAACACCCCCCCTCCACCCCCCCAAAAAGAAAATGTTTGTTGAGTTATCAAATATAAAATAAATGAGTGGATCCCTTTGATAGAGACATATTAGGAGCTTAATGACTTGCTCTTCCACAGAGGACAAGAATATACTTTAATACAAATATATATTCTTGTATATAAGAATATACAAGAAGAATACAATGTCAGAGAAAGACAGTTTTGATAGCAGCCCACATTTTCTAAAACTTGGCCAAAGAATAATGAGACATTTCTTTGTTTTCTATCTCTGTCTGTTTTTCTGTCTCTCTCTCACCATTGAATTACAATTTGTGTTTAGTGATCAAAGAGGCAAGAATTAGTGGCTAAAAATGACCATTATATGTGAGATTTGGGATCTGAAAAATTTGCAATGTGTAAAAAACCCTAAAATTATAAGCATATTTTGAAAGAGCAAAGCACTTTGATTTTCTGCTTTTGGTTTTTGTCATAATTACTTGCTAAAAAATTGATTTCTCTAAAAGTGCTTATAAGGTAATGCAAAAATGTGGGATTTTTGATGGCCCATAATTATCTCACATATAAACTTAAAACTTTCTGACAGAATATTTAAATAGGCCATAGGCATAGTTGTGTCAGTTAGAAAAAATGTATAGGAGAATGATGAAACATTTTTTTTTCTTGTAGCTTCCTCAGAAAGATTGGTAAAAATGTGGTTTGTGGCAAAAAAATAAAAAAGGAAATTCTATTTTCTTAGTCATTGTTCTTAAAAAATGCACAAATTAGCCATTGCAAGTTTTATTGTATTTTTTCTATTTTATTTTAATGCTAGTATTACACAATATATTTAATGAAAATAAACAATATAGCACTTATATTAGGGTCAGGTAGAAATGAGTTTGTGTGTTAGAACTATGTGATCCTGCCTTATGGAAATTAGACATATGTTTTGTAAAGGACATGCCCATTGTCTGGAAAGTTCTCAGTACATTGTAGCAATGAATAATAATGATGATCCTGATAATTAAATTTTTTGTTTCCTTTTCAGTAACTATCAGTGGTAGTTTCAAAGTAATATAAATAAGCAAATCTTTCCATAGAGTATATTTGTTTTTTTGTAGGTGCCACTTGGTCTTGATGTATTTTCAAAGTCTAGCCAAACACTTTCAAAGTAAGCCAGGAGAAAGGATTTTAATTATATTTATTTCCAGGATTTTATTCTCATGAGATATGAAGCTATAAATATCTTTTTTAAATTTTATTTTTATTTTTTATTTTAATCATGATACATATCTTGTAAAATACTCAGAAGATAGCTGGGCTTGGTGGCGCATGCCTCTAATCCCAGCAGCTCAGGAGGCTGAGGCAGGATGATGGCTACTTTAAAGCCAGGCTCAGCTGTTTAGGGAGGCCCTAAGCAACTCAGTGACATCTGTCTCTAAATAAAATGCAAAAGGGCTGGGGATGTGGCTCAGTGCTTAAGTGCCACTGAGTTCAATCCCTGGTACAAAAAAGAAAAAGAAAAAGAAAAAGAAAAAGAAAAAAAACCTCAGAAAATAGAAAAACACAAACAAAAATATAGTAAGAAAGGGAATAAGTGTTTCTCAGATAATACAACCGGATTACCCACTGTTAACACTGTTCCTTTTTAAAATGCATACATGTATACATGTATTTTCAATAATAGTCACAATGAAATTTAATTACATAATAATTAACAAACATGCATACCCTCACATCCACACAGTTTAATATTTATGCATATTCAAACATCTTTACATCACATTTACACATATATTTAAAATTTATTTTTAAGGAAGCAAAGAACATATGGAAATCTACTTTTTTGCTTCTAGTATGTTAGACATCATTTTGTATTAAGATGGAGATAAGGTTCTTCATGCTTTTATATTATTTCATTTTTAGATACTTTATTTAGTTGAATCTACTTTTTTTTAGTACATTATGTATTTGTGGTTAAAGATGTTCTATGGGTCATTGATGATAATTTGAATAATATTAAGAAGTAGAAAGAGAAAAAAATCTATACATTGTTATTCTTTTCTCGGGGAAAACTATTTGGGGATTAGGTTAATATAATATTTAGCAAATTGTTAGCATTTTTATTACTATATAGCATTTTGTTTTGCTTTTTAAGTATTCTTGAATATTTACATTTAACACTTTTTATTAATAGTATGTGATAAACATGATACATACTTGATAAACATTTTATGTTTAAAGATTTTTTTTCTCCATTTTGTAATTGAACAGTATGCAGCCTTTTAGAGTTTGCCTTTTCTGTTCAGAATAATTCTCTGAATATTTATTGGGTTGCTGTGTTTATCAAGTGTTCATTCTTTCCTATTCTTGATTAGTGTTATAGGGCATGGATATTCCATGATTTGTCTCACCACTTGTTATCTGAACCGTTTCCAGATTTTAGTTATTACAAATAAAGCCATGGACATTTGTGTACAAACTTTTGTATGAAAATAGTTTTCATTTTTCTGGAATAGAAAACCAGAAGTAAAATTGCTGGGTTGTATGATAGTTATGTGCTTAGTTTTTTGGAAAATTGCCAAACTGATTTCCAGAATGTCTGTACCATTTTATGTTTCTCTCAGCAACATGTGTGAGTAGTCAGGTTTATCTGCATCCTTGCCGCCCTTTTTTGGTGTTGTCATTATTTTGTTTTTATTTTAGCTGTTTTGATAGGTGTATACTGAAATCTCTTGTGTTTTAATTTACATTTCCCTAGTGGCTAAGGATACTGAGCATTTTTTGCCTATGTGAATTTGCCATCTGGTGAAATATCTGTTCATATTTTTTTCCATTTTCTAACCAGATTTTTCTTCTTCTTTTTTTTCCTGTTTAGTTTTGAGTGTTATGTATGTATTCTAAGTACTATATCTTTGCAAATATTTTCATCAGTTTTATGGCCTGTCATTTAATTCCCATAAAAGGGTCTTTCACAGAGCAGAGTTTTAAATCTGAAGACATCCTCTTTATCTATTTTTCCTTTTATGGGTTATGCTTTGTTGTCAAGCCCAAGAGCCATTTGCCTAGCCCTAGATTCCAAAGATTATGTCCTACTGCTTTAATTTTTTTTCCTAGTCTATGTTACATTTATGTTAATTCTATGAAACATTTTGAGCTAATTTGTATATAAGATGTGAGGTTTAGATCAAGTTTCATTTTTTTTTTTCCTATAGGTGTCCCAATTGCTCCAGTACCATATTTAAAATATGAAATTCTTCCAATGTTGAATTGATTTTTAGTTTTATAAAAAATCAGTTGGGCCTATTTCTAAGAATCTATTTCTAGGATCTCTATGCTGTTCTGTTGATCTGTGTTCCACCAATATCATAGTCTTTATTGACGTGGCCATATAATAATTCTCAAAATGAATTTATTCTTCCAAATTTATTCATGTTTTTCAAAATTACTTCACTACTTATTTTTTTTTTATTTCCAGGAAAATTTTAAAATAATATTGAGTATATCATGTTTTATGCAAACTGGAAATTTTATTTCTTCCTTTACATTCTGTATACCATTAATTTTATTTTTTTCTTCATTAAACACAATAGAACTTCCAGTATTATTTTGAATAAGGGTCGAAAAAGTGAACATTCTTACCTTGTTCTTTATCTTAGGGGGAAAAACTTTTAACTTTTGCTGCACTTCTTTTAATAAATCAATTTTATCAAGCTTATATAATTACACTCTATTATTTTTTTCCCAGAGAATTGTTAATCATAAATCATTGTTGAATTTTACAAATTCTTTGGCATCAATTGATATGATCACATGATTATTACTTTTTTATCTTCGGAGGTAATGGAGTACAATTTTTTTGTGTCTGTGTATGTGAAATTTTTGATTATTGAGACAGCCCTGCATTCCAGAATAAACCTCACTTTTCAATGGTTTATACTTCTGACATTAGTTCATTCTATTTGGTGATATTTTGTTAAGAATTTTTGTATTTGCACTTGTAAATTATATTAGTATGTCTTTTTAGTCCTGTCATTATTTGATTTTTGTTTCAGGTAATTACTGGCTTCATATGATGAATTGAGAAGTGTCCCTTTATTTGGGAATAAATTATCTAGAATTAACTTTAATTATTCTGTATATGTTTGTTAGAATTCCCCAAGTGAAACTATTTGGGCCATCAATTTCAGTTTTGGAAATTTTTCAATTAAAATTTCAATCCCCTCTGCCCTAAATTTTCAATTTCCATAATGGTTATGGGGATATTCAAATATAGCTCTTCCTAGCATCCCCTTTTTTGGCTGTAGTGTCTATTGTGAATCCTTTGTTTTTTTTTTTTTTCTCCTCCTGGTATTGATAATATTTGTCTACTCAGTTTTATTCTTTGTCAGTCTCTTGTTAGATGTACTCAATTTAATTCAGTTTTTCAAAGAACAAATTTAGTTTTCATTACTGTTTTCAATTCATTGATTTGCTATTTTTTTTTCTTCTACTTGTTTTAGGCTCCCCCTACACACACACACACACACTTTTTTTTTTTTTTCCTGAGACTTCTTTAGTTGGCTGATATGGAAGCTTTGACTATCAATTTGAGAGTTTTCCTTTTTTCTAATGCACACATTTATTTTATTTTATTTTATTTTTTGTATTAGGGATGGAACCCAGGGGCACATTAACACTGAGCCCAGCCCTCATCACTTTTTATTTTTTATTTTGTGACAGTATCTTGCTAAGTTGCTTAGGATGTCATAAGTTGCTGAGACTGGCTTTGAATTTGCTATCTCCTGCCTCAGCTTCCCAAGTCTCTGGGATTGCAAGTGTGCACAACTGCACTTGCCTTAATGTGTGCATTCTATTACTATGAATATTCCTCTAAGCATTGCTTTAGCTTTTTCCTATCATTGTGATGTATTACATTTTCATTTTCATTCTATTTAATGTACTTAATGCTGTATATTTCCTCTTTGGTTCATGGATTGTTTGAAAGTTTGTTGTTTAATAGTTTTCAAAATTTGGAGATTTTTCTGTCTTCTTTTAATTGGTATTTGTTGAAGTCAGAATGCATATTACCTAAGATATTAGTTCTTTTAATTTTAGTGAGGTTTGCCTTATGGTCCACAGTATGGTTTATCTTGCTGTGTGTTCTCTAGGCACTACACAAGAAAGTATATTCTTTGTTTGGTGGAATATTTTATAAATGTCAATTAGATGCTTTTGGTAATTGAAGTTGTTAAGTCATCCTATATCCTTGCTAATTTTCTAAATAGTTGATCTATGAATTGTTTTTAGAGGTGTTGAAATAATTAATAAGTATAATAATTAATAAGTATAAATAATAATTAATTAGTATATATACTAATATAATATTAGATTATATATAATAAATATTATAATTATAACATCATTATTAATATCAATATTAATATTAACTAATTAATATTATTAACATTATTAATAATATAACAATTATTATAATATATAATAATATATGCTATATTATATTATAGATATTAGTATATTAATATATTACATTGATATATAACATAATAATAAGTATATAATATAATAATTAATAAGTATAATTGTGGGTTTTGCTGTTTATCATTTCATTTCATCTGTTTACTCTTCATGTTTTATAGCTCTTTTGTTGGTGAATATGTATTCAGGATTCGTATGTCTTCCTGGTAGATTGACTGTTTTCTCATTCAGTTTTTCTGTATGTCTGGTAAATTTCTTTGCTTTGAAGTCAGTTTTGTTCTAATATTAATATAGCTATTCTGAATTTATTTTGATTAATGTTTGAATAACATTTGGATAAATTTGAACCTACCCACATCATCTTGAAGTGAAATTCTTGGAGATAGCACCTGTTTGGGTTTTTTTTTTTCTGCTACCCTGCCAAAGTCTGCCTTTCAATTATATTCAGACCAGTTAGGTGCAATATAAGTATTAACATTTAAGTCTACACTTTTATATTTCACTTTGTAAACACAAAGTGTTTGGTTCTCTCTCTTCTTTATTTCTCTATTTTATGCTTCCTGCCTTCCTGTGGGATACTTGAACAATTTTTAGAATTCTATTTTGTTTATCTATGTTTTAAGTACCTTTCTTTGTTTAGCTTCTTGAGTGTTTGCTCTAGGTATGGATTCTATGTACATAAGTTATCATAGCCTTACTTGATATTATTCAGCTCAGGACCTTATTTAAAACTTCTGCAATAGCTGTGCTCCCTGATGGCTTGGAGGTGGAGGTGGGTGAGCCCAGATTACAAAGAAGTCAAAGTTCTACTGTTAGCCTCAAGTAGTACCCAAGATGGAAACAGCCTCCTTGTTGTTGTCGAGTAGTAGTGGCAGTTCTGGATCTCCACCAGAACATCAATGATTCCATTCTGTCGGAGAGGGAGATGAGTGACTCCCTATACTTGTCCTCATGATGTCTTTGACCCCCCGAAGGAGACATATGGCCTAATTCCCACTGGGCTCTTCTGAAAGTCCTGGCTTCACTAGCCTTCTTCTTACATCACCTAATCAGAAAGGGAAAGGAATGCCTTATTGATACAGGAAGAAGGAAATGCAGGCTACTGCTGAAGACTCACTGGCCAGGGTGGGGCTTATTACCTCTCAGTGGAGATCAAACCCTATATCTGTTCTCAGCTTTCTGGCACCAGCCTGGAGGGGTGATCTGGGCACCTTGTTGTAGCTTCTTTTTGTGTATTGCCGGTGTGGGTGTGCATGCAACTATAGCTTTTTTGCTGTGGTATTTGACTAGAGTGGTTATTGTCCAGAGATTTCTTCCATGGCAGACTATGTCTTTCTTTATCTTTTGTTAGAATAATCAGGTATTTTTGTGGCCTTTTTTTTTTTCCCCTGTCTTCACCTTTTGACATTTAGCTCCAACAGTGGCATACATAAGGCAAAAATAAAACCTCAGGAACTCACTATAGTGTTGTTTCTTGAGTAACCAATTATCACATGCTGGTCTGTCTTCTCTTCAGCTTCAGTCACATATAAACACACACACAAACACACACACATGCACACACATATACCAACACAAGTGCATATTGCTCTGGACTTTTAGTTATACTTAGAGTAGGAATAAAGAAAAACACGGGGCTGGGGATGTGGCTCAAGCGGTAGCGCGCTCGCCTGGCATGCGTGCGGCCCGGGTTCGATCCTCAGCCCCACATACCAACAAAGATGTTGTGTCCGCCGAGAACTAAAAAATAAATATTAAAAATTCTCTCTCTCTCTCTCTCTCTCTCTCTCTCTCTCTCTCTCTCTCTCTCCCCCTCTCTCACTGTCTCTTAAAAAAAAAAACACATCTATGCCCTCAGAGAAATCCTCTCTGTCTGTTCTATTTATCATTGCATTGCTAGCATTCTGCATAATTTTGGGGAAAATATCATCACTCAGAATATACTTGTTGAGTGGCTAAGTGAGGGACATTTGACCTATAGTCTAGATAGATTTGGTTATGTGTTAGTAACAAATAACACCAAGATCTCAAGAGCTTACAGAAGTCTTGTGGGTCTTGTATTAACTGTGTTTTTTACAAGTCAGCCACAGCTAATCTCTAAGCCATCTTCTGAAGATTCAGGTAAATTGAGCAGCCACTATTTACATACTGCAGGTTGTGGGGGAAAAAAAGATGACTAAACAGTTTCAGGTTGTCGAAGCAATTGTCCTGGATTGAAGTACTTTCCTGGCACTCACCTGTCGGTGGGTAAAGCAACTCATATTTTAAATGCTAGCTAGGTGAAGGAATCCTAATGCCAGTGGGGCAGCGGAGTCTAATCTTTTTCCTAGACGAACAGAAAACAACTTTTGGATAATAATGCAGCCTATCACATAATAAAATTTTAAGGGTGAATAATATGATGTTTAGGTTTATTGCAAAATTACATACCGACAAGTAAGAAATGAAATTGGGGCAAAAGATTTAAAAAAAGATGCATCATGGATTGATAGTTGTTGAAGTTGATGGTTGGCTTCAAGGGAGTTCATTATACTCTTCTCCATTGTATTTGTTTCAGTCTTTATACAGTAAAAAAACAAAAATTAGTACATATGGAGACTGAGGAGTAAAACAAAGAATTTTATGAGAAAATTGATAATATCTGAACAATTACATTGTAGTCTAAGAGATCAGAAAAAAATTCTGTAAAGTGCAAGGTAGTAAATATTTTTGTTTTACAATGATACGGTCTCATTGCAATTTACTGTTTTGTTTTATAGTATGAAAGCAGACATAGCAACCCAGAAATAAATGGGCACAGTTGTGTTTCAATTAATTCTTATTTACAAAAGATTCAGTGAGCTGGAATAGATCCATGGGTCATAGTTTGCATTCTCTGGTCTAAGTGCCTGCTGTTTTTTGGAGCTGTGCAGTGCTACTTTCCTATGTTAGAAAACAAATATAGTGTCTCTGGAGTATGCCATCTGCCTAAAATTTAAACTACCTTTATGAAACAATGAGTTCAGTGGGACCAGAAAGTAGATTGGTCTTGTTCATTGCTATATTTCCCATGCATTGGGATGGTATATAAAGTAGGTGCTAAATAAATATATTGAAATGAATATATTAGAGGTCCAAAAAATACTTAGATACCCTTTAGATAAAAACTGTGAACTTTTCATTGCTAGAGAAAATAATAATTTCTTTCTTTCTTTTTTTCTTTCTTTCTTTACTTAGTTAGTTAGTTATTGGTGGACACAACATCTTTGTTTGTATGTAGTGCTGAGGAACGAACCCGGGCCGCACGCATGCCAGGCGAGTGCGCTACAGCTTCAGCCACATCCCCAGCCCCCCCCCAAAAAAATCATAATTTCTCTTGAAACCTTTTGCTTCCACCTTGACTAGACTGGAAGAAAGAGTTAGTTATCACTTTGTTTATTTTCTATCTAATATAGTATGTATAGCTATAAATGGAATAAAGTAATTATCAATATTTGGTCACTCTAAAAGAAATTGTAGTTGATATTTTAAAAGATGACAGTTATGTATTGCTAAAAAATGGAATGTGTTTTCAGATTTTGACAACTTTCATGAATGCATCAGTAAATTTTCACAGGAAAGCTACATAGTTCAAGAAGGTTATTGAACAAATTGATGAGATAATAATGGTGATTGGACATAAAACTCTTTGATTTTATTCTCTTCATCCTTGTTTCTTTATCTCATGTAGCAAAACAATGGACATTTTTAGCATTTTCCCATTGTATGCTACCACTTTCTTTATTCTAGATTGGATTTGGTGTACACCTCAACTACTGTCTTTCAAGTATCTTTAACCCACTTTTCTCCTAGCTATATTCCTTTAGCAATACACATTAAAAAGAAAACAAACATCCTTTTTGACTTTTTTATTTACAATTAGCATTCTGTTTCCTTCTGGTAGTTGAAAGAAGAAGAAAAACCAGAGTCACTGTTTTGTAGAAATTGTGAATTCAAGGTGTTATGAGTATTCCCCCAGTTAACAGCTTCATCATTCTTCTCTGGGTCTTTTTTTTTTTTTTTTTTAATCATCTTTGGCTACATTTGAGGAGAGCACATGGAGATCATCCGCCTTGAATGCCAAGGAGGAGTCCTTTCAGACTGTTTCCTGCCTGTATAGAGTTGGGAACTCAAGGTCATGTAAACACTTATCAGTCATAATTTCTCTTAGATGTTGGGGGTAATTTTGGCACTACAATTTTTAAAGAAAACATTTCTTACTTAACTGATTTCTAATATCAATTCCACACTTACTTGGTTGGTTTTTTAAATCATATTCCTTTTAGATTTAGTATATGCTTAACTTTTTTGTGGGAAGGGAAGATGGTGGTACTAGAGATTGAATCCAGGGGCAATACCACTTTGCCACTGAGGTGCATTCCCAGTTCTTTTAATTTTTTATTTTGAGACAGGTTCTTGCTAAGTTTTTTAGAGCTTGCTAAGTTCTGAGACTGGCCTCAAACTTATAATCCTCCTGCCTTGACCTCCTGAGTCACTGGTATCTCAGGTGTGTGCTGTTGTGCCCAGATATTTCACCTTTCTTATCTTTCCGAACATCATGTCTTTCTCTAGAGTTTAATAATCCTGTCAGTCTCACTGAAATCATAATTTTACTTTGACCCATATTTTCCAATTAAAATTATTTGTTTCACTTTAATCCTTTCAAGTAATGAATAGGACCATCTTTGATCTTTTATAGGATCAAGATGAGAGAAGCAATTGGCCTTCCCTTCTCCTAAGACTTAGTCTTTCTATTTCCTTTCATTTTTACCTAGAATATTTGGCAAAGATCCAATGTCTACCACAAATTTTGTTGTTGCTTGTTATTTGTTTATAGGATCGAGTCAGAAAAGAAATGTACCACGTTTGTGTAGAATGTTAAAATATATAGCTCGTAAAAGGGTTCTAGCACACCAGATTTCACCATTTTCCAGTATATTATCCCACATATTATGGAGAACAGGTATTTGTTAATTTAAGGGATGGAGGAAAGAAGAAATAAAGGAGTGTTTCAAAAACATAAGGAACAAAGTTAAATCACATATTTATTGAAAGAAGTCTAAAGATACTTAATATTACTAAAATGCTTGTGGAGTCACTAGGAATAATATGTGGAGGATTTTTATATTGAATAAGTAGGAAAATTATCTATATCAACGCCACTTTATTTTTGTAGATGATATTTCCTATCATTTCAATGTTATTATCAATCTAGTCAGGTTTCCAGGTTGAATTCAAACAATACATCTGTAACAGAAGTATTTAGAGGTTTTTTTTGATGTTTTATGGACTTGGTGTTACTAAAATATTATGTAACAATATGATTGGACATTTCTAAATTTTTGTTTTATGGGTGTAGTTTAAGTGCTATAATATTGTGATCTGAAACACCATAAAATACTATTGCTATTGTTTTTGCTAAATGCACCCATATCGAGGATATATTTTTATGTGATAAATCTCTGGTTCAAAATGAAGTTTATTCTCTAGATCTATTGTATCACTTCAATTTCATTAGTACATTGTTTAGTTTATGATTTCTACATATTTGTTTTCAGTTTGATCTGTTGTATTCTGACAATTTCAATTTTATTTTGCATTTCTGTATAATTTTAAAAAATGTTACTGTAGTATTTAGATCATATAAATTCTGAAATTTTCAGGCTTTAATTTATATATTATAAACTACCACTGCTACTATACAAACTTAGTTTTTTGGGGGTATAGGAGTCATAGTTTGTTCATCTTTCCAGTAACTGAAAATAGCTGTGGCTCATATTAGCTATTCTGTAAATGTTTAATAATTAGAATTAGCACCCAGGGCTTTTTTACTATGAAATCCAATTTAATCTTATATTTTCATAGTAACCCTTCCTTTTCAAAAATAAATTTAAGACCTATAGTATGGACCTTGTAATGGATATTCTTCTTTTGCTCATTCAGAGCCTGGAGAGAGAGAAACTAAATGACCACACTATGCGTTAGAGGCAAAGTTGGTCCAATTATTAAAATATAAATATAATAATTCTAAGTCCTATGAACAAAAACCTGATCTGAATCTACATAATGGAGTTTCACAACCCTCTGTCAGATTCCCAAGTCTAAGTCAGTCCATGGACTCAGAATTCATTATTCATGGGAAAACAGATCTTTTTGGAGGACTTTACAACAGGGCCAGGAGTATGTAATATGTCTGTTCTAAATCCGTCTTGGATGGGCTTGAAGCCTTTCAGCAGAATGTTGACAGGGAAGGGAAGTACTGATCCATCAGCTGGCAGAATTTGTGAACTAAGAGCTGTTATAGTTAGAAGGGCTAAGTACCAGTTCCCAAATAAGATGTTAAGCCTGAAGTAGTAGCTTATCCTTAAGGGAATTAAAGAGTTTTGTGACACCATCAAAGATCTGAAACAGTGGTAGAGTGCTTGCCTAGCATGTGCAAGACGCCGGGTTCAATCCTCAGCACCACATAAAAACAAACAAACAAACAAATAAATAAATAAAATGAAGGTTTTTAAAAAAAAGATCTGAAAGACTTAGAAGTAGTGAGTCCTAACAATATTTCTCCTTTTTTTCTACACAATTTTCTAGTGCAAATGAAAGATAAAGTAATGGAGCATGACGTAGATCATTGTCAACATAGTCTGGTGGTGACACTAACCACAGTTAGTGCTATCTCTGAAGGAAACCAAAACAGTTTTAGATACTTAATATGTAGCTATTTACATTATAGATGTTTTCTTTGACTACTGCAAAGAATATTAGGGTGGCCCAGTTTCACTCAAAGAGTTAGATTATATTATTATTAACTTATCTCAGTACTATAAGAATCATCTTGATCTCTATCTGGAGAAGTGGTTCTCAACTGGGGCAATTTTCCATGTCAGGAAACATTTTTGATTATTATAGCTGAGAAGGAGGATGCTTCTGGCATCTAGTAGGAAGAGACCAGAGACATTCATAAACCCCATACCACAAGAGAATTCTCCACCACCAAGAATGAGGTGGTCTCAAATGGCAGTAGTGCTAAGGCTATAACTATGGTCTAGAGGTACCATGATCATTTTATCACTCCACAGAACACCATGCTGGGTTTTACATTGATGGAATGAAGCTTGTTAGATATGAAGAATTGAAAAGTATTTTAGGTGCCTTAGAAAAACATATGCATGCCAGAGGAAAGGAGATAAACCACAAATCCTTTATAGAGGCCTACCGCAGCAGGTAATTTCTAGTAGTTTGGCAGCCTGGGCCATGTCATATTACCTGTTTTGCTTCTTGCATATAAGGAACATAGTACTTGGTTCATCTTTTGGAGTATTGGAGGCATCCATGACCTCGTTTGTGCACATACATCTGCCCATTTACTAGATAATGCATGAGGCTGCCAAAGTTTAGTTGGAAGTGAAGCAAAAGCAAGTTCTGCACCAGGTACAGGCAGTGTTTACAGCAGAGAGGATGTAGGAAGCTTCTGGAGATCTCCACAGGGAAATCATAGGGATATCAAGTTTTTATAGTAAGACTATAGTGTCTCCTGCCTACAACTGTTCTTCATTTGAAAAGCACATCTTGAATTCTGCCTAGATACTAGTAGGTCAGACTTAAATTTGCTTACCTTCACCATGTGACCTGTACTTCCCATTATGAAGTATGTGCTTTTTGTCAAACAAAGCATAAAATTAGATGCACGAAGTAGCATTCATTGTTAAATGAAATGACAGAAGTAGTTATGGAAATCATAAGCATCTATGTGAGCAAGCAGCTCACATAAAACTATCCTATTTGCTTTTAGTGTCTTGCATTTCCCATTCGAAAATGGAGAAAGGTCATCATTACAGAAATTAACCAAGCCTTACTACGAAAACTTAGATGTCCTCACTGTAAGGACCTCACAGAGATTTCCCCATGATTGGCAGGCAGAGGAGGAAGCGTAGCTTGCTTTACAGAGTTTGCAAGCTTCCTGGCACCCAATACTAGTAGCTGTGAATAACAGCCAAGTCATGTTTTACAAGGCAATGATAAACACAAATTCACTTAGATAAAGGGAAAGAAGGCCCTACCTTTAAGATTATTTTAGCAATTGACAAATAACTGAAAACTATAACTTAAAAAATCTGGCTTTCACATAGTGACTGCTACTGCTCACCAAGCAGTGCTTACAAGCTCTCTTGGGCACCAAAAGTACCCATAAATTTCATACTAACTTCAGAAGATTTCTCTGTCTTTGTAAAACCCCCAATCTTTCCTTTCTTCCTTGGACATACCAGAGGCTACCCTGGCCTGTGCATGTGTGTCATGCAAGAAAAAGGAAGGGGTGTGTGTATGTGCTTGATATTTACTTAAATAACTTGAGATGGATATTAAAAACATTTCCATAATAATTTCTATCAAGATGAAATGACAAACATTTTTGAGATAATTATTAACAGTCAATCTGCTTATCTAAAATACAGAACCTTAGGCTAACTGGATATTAAAAGAACAACAAAAAATGCTGAAAAGAAAAGGTAAGAAATACAATACCGTCTATTCAAACTCTTAGGTCGTGGATTCATTCATCCGTACTCATTGATTGTTTCGATGCACGCTATACCCCTTATTAGTTTCTAGGAGGGAGCACACAAACTACTCATTCACCATTGTCAACTCTGAAATCATTTAGAAGTCCTTCTAATGTGTGACATACTGTGTACTGCTGATATTATCTGCAAAGTATCTCAAGCCCCAGTGCCTATGGTTTGGAGTCTCTTCAAAGTCTTGCCTATGCTGTATCTTGGGGATGACTCATTAGGTCATATTTCCTGGGTACCCAGTTATGAAAAATTAATTTACATTCATATTTTTAGATTTTACTATCATTTCCTCAATCTTATATTTGCATATTTTGTTCCACAGCTTTAGTTCTCTTTCTCAGATACTTCAATTATATGTATACATGATCCCCATTGGCTAGCTTATGTGTTAATTTTTTTAATCACTTTTTTATTTATTTTTCTCATTTCTATTCAGTATGTCCATTGCTCTATTTTTTTAGTCTCTTTACATTGGATCTCTTTACATTGTATCTTCATTTCTATGGAGTTTTAATTTTTTTTTCTTTTAGATTTCCTGCCAATGCATATTTCATCTTTTTTAAAAAATTTTGTTTCTGCTTTGCTTTCTTCTTTCACATAAACAATTGTTTTGTTTCAGTATGAAATTTATATTTAAAAATTTTCCTCTGCTTCATGAAAATATTTTTGGGCTAATGCCATAACATTAATTTAATTTAGTTTTAATTCTTCTATTTATTTTTCTTTTTAGATGTTTCTTTCTAATGAATTGGTCATTACATTTATAAAGTTTTGAAATGGCTGACAGAAACTAGAAAGACATTTCTTTTGGCCTAATGTTAATTTAATGTAATTATGCTGCTGGTTTTTCTTATAACTTCTTTCTAAGAGGCTGCAGTAGCTGTTTTTTGAAAATTATTTCATTGACTCAGTTCCTGTTAGGCCCCCAGAGATGGTGAGTAATCAGGCTGTCATCCCAGGCAGGTGGGCTGTGCTGGTAAAGGCTACCTGCTTTTCAATTCCCACAAAGAGGGCAGAGCTGCCTGTGGGAGTCTTTGTGTAAACTCCTCCCACTCACCCTACTTAATGAATCAAAACTGCTTTGCTGCTCCCTGGCTCATTTCCTATTACAGACAAAGGATATGAATTTGGACTTGGGAGTATTGCTGATCCTCACCTGCAGGAAGAACATTTTCCTTTCTGCTGTTTTAGATGTTTTAGATGCCACCAGCCATCTTTGTCCTGTGGAAGAAGGACCTTTCCCTGAGCCCAGTGCTCAGAGGGCCCCACACCTTGCAAACATTGACATTCAAAGATCTTTTATTTTTCAAATTTTATAAGAAAGGTTTGAAAGACTGTTTTATAAGAAAGGTTTGAAAAAGGCTGTAAGGGAGATGCAGAAATGAGCTGAGCTCCCCAGGTAGGAAGGTGCTCTTGTGACTAGGGGAGGGGGGGTGACCAAATATAACAATCCAGCAGGTTTTTCTACCCTGTAGGGCCTTGTCTGGGAAATAGAGAGTGGGGACAGGGGATGAAAATTACACTTTCCTGGAAGAGAGAAAGTGAGGCTGCAGGAAAGTTTGCCAGCTCAATCTGCCTGATGCAGGTAATTAAAGAGAGTGGGTTCTCTGTAAAACCTTGCCTCTTCAATCCAACCTGGGAGACCCAGGCAGCTCCTAGAAATTCTCTCAGAAAAGGGACTGGGGGAATGGAATTCCACTGCCCTGACGCAGCATCCATCCTTCCCTACCCCTGGCTACAGGATGGGCCAAAGGGAAAGAGATTTCTTCAGCTTCCAGGTGTCTAGGGCAAATGCTCGGGAACAAGGCTGTGGGTCTCTGGGTCTGGGTGGGATTAAGGGTTGGGCTGAGCTTGATATTTAACTTATAAATATTCTGACATATGGTATGTGGATTTTTGTTCTTTTGCTGCAGACTCTGCAAATATTATAGGCAGGACCTGCTACTGGATTCTCTATTAGGTGAAATTCTAATCTGTGATTTTAATGGCAACTCTATTCGGAATTCAAAAACAACATAGGGGCTCCACCTTGTGGTGTGTTGTCAAATAACATGCCTCTTTTTTGTTGTTTCAATTTAGATTTTTAAAAATTTACATAGTACTTTACATAAGTATGGGGGACAGTGTTATAATTCACATGCAGACAGTGTGTCATGATAAAGTCAGTAAATTAGTATTTCTACGTTCTGTTAGCCATTTCAAAACTTTGCGATTAGTATTTCTATGTTCTTCCACATTTGTCATTTCTTTTTATTTGAAGCCTTTAAACTCGTTTCTTGAGGGTCTTTATAACCTTTATAGTAGGTTGTTGTTGTAAACTAATATAATCTCCCTACTGTAACGGAAAGCTTAGTTCTTGTTCCTGATGTCAATCCAATGAGAATACAGCTTTGAGAAAAAGGAAAATGAAGTTTATTGCTGTGGTATCAAAGGAGAAACACAAGGGAACACCTGTCGAAGAGGCTGTGATTCTTCTGCAGGAACTGAAGTGATTCAAAGGCTACATTCCAAGTGTTCTCTATTGGAGTTGTGATTGACTTGTTAATTTGGGCCATAGTCATTTCTGAGATCTTCTGGTTCCATCCTCAAAGTCTGGTTTACTTTGTTCCTTTGGTGGGTATGTAGTCAAGGACAGATAAATCTGCCTAGGATGGGGAAGACAGGGAATCCTATTTCCCTGGAGGTTAGGGAGGAAGAGAGATTAAAGAGGAGCAGAGAGAGAAAAAAAGAGAAAGAAACATGCCCATGTAAAAAAATAAGTTGCAGTGGAAGAGCAGTAAAGGCTATATTCAAAACATAAAGTGGTCCTTCGTTATACTACTGCGCTGTGAAACACCAGAATTTATTCTTCTATCTAACTGTATTTCGGTAGCCATTATCCAATTCCTCCCTATTAAGCAATGTTGAGTGTTTTCAAAACTGATTTTCCATTGAAAGTCAAAATTATAGGTTCAAATAATTTCCTCAACAGTATACACAGAGTTGTTGAATCCATTTTATAAAATGATATTATAACAGTCCAATTTAATAAATTATTTTGTATTTGCTTCTGAAGTTCTTCAGGTCCACATTCATCTCTGAATGGAGGATTCCTTGGTAGATTGACTGTACTCTAGCAATATTTTTTTTCAAACAAGATTTATTCTATGAGGTTTAAGATGTGTTTAAACACTTGTTTTTGTCTTTATATCTGAAAGAGTTTGAGTATAAAGTTTGTGCATCATGTTATCTTTCATTTAATACATTTTTGGCATTCCTTCGTTCTTTTGTTGGATTAAGTACACACTTACTGGGTTTTAATTTGTTTTGATATAGTGGCACTTTACCACTGAGCCACATACCCAGTCCTTTTTATTTTGTGACAGGTCTCACTGAGTTCTTGAGGCTAGCCTGAGGCTAACCTCAGCCTTCCAAATTTCTGGGATTTTTAGGCATACACCATCATGCCTGCCAAACATACTGATTTTTATCTCCCTCTGCATAAATAACTTTACCTTTGTGTCTTGTTTTTCAAAATGCTATTTCTTTACCTTCTAAAATCCAGTGAATTTGCAAGGGAATATCTTGGTTTCAAAAATCCTGCATCACATTTCACTCAGACATTCTATGTCTTTTTAAATTATAGATTAGTCTTCATTTATTTCAGGGAAGTTTCCTTATTTTATCTTGGAGTGTGTGTGTGTGTGTGTGTGTGTGTGTGTGTGTGTGTATAATATTTATTTCTAGATGATTAGGTATTTCTTTGTATTTTTTGAATCCTTCTATATAATATTCTCTCACATTTATAAATTGTGGTATTTTAATTTTTCTTTAATATTCTTCATGTTTGCATCTTCTCTCCTTATAATTCTCTTAATCTTTATTTCCTTTTGATCATTCCAGTGTGATCCTCATTTCTGATAGTTTTGTTGTTTTATTTTCATGTCTTTTCTGAATTTTATCAGCCCATATATATTCTTTCCATATCAGCATGCTTCCATGAATTTATAAGCTCTGTTTGAATTCTCAACATTAAGAGGTGATTTTCAGTATTATTTTTTAAGTATCATAATGTGATTTTATTTATTTTATTTTTATTTTTTTTAAAAATTATTTATTATTTTAAATTGTTATACATGAGAGCAGAATACATTTTGATTCATAGTACACAAATGGAGCACAATTTTTCTTTTCTCTGGTTGTACACAAACTAGACTTAATATATGTACCTAGAGTAATGATGTCCATTTCATTCCACCATCTTTCCTCCCCCATCTCCCCTCCCTTTCCTTTCCTACCCTTTGCACTATCCAAAGTTCCTCCATTCCTCCCATGTTCTCTCTCCCTACCCCCTTATGGATCAGCATCCATTTATCAGAGAAAACATTCAGTCTTTGTTTTTTGGTTTTTTTTTTTTGGAATTGGCTTATTTCACTTAGCATGATATTCTCTAGTTCCATTCATTTACCTGCAGATGCCATGATTTTATTCTCTTTTAATGATGAGTTATATTTCATTGTGTATATATGCCACAGTTTCTTTATCAATTCATATACTGAAGGGCATCTATGTTGGTTCCATGATTTAGCTATTATAAATTGTGCTGCTATAAACATTGATGTGGCTGCATCACTGTAGTATGATGTTTTAAAATCCTTTGGGTATAAACCGACATGTGGGATACTGGGTCAAAGAAACAAATAACCAAAAAACAAATAACCCAGTCAATAAATGGGCTAAGGAACTGAACAGACACTTCTCAGAAGAAGATACATCATCAGGCAACAAATATATGAAAAAATGTTCAACATCTCTAACAATTAGAGAAATGGAAACCAAAACTACTCATAATTTCATCTTGCTCCAGTCAAAATATCAGTTATTAAGAATACAAGCAACAATAAATGTTGGTGAGGATGTTGGATAAAAGGCACACTTGTACATTTCTGGTAGGACTTCAAATTGGCGCAACCAGTCTGGAAAGCAGTATGGAGGTTCATGATGTGATAATTTAGAAACTACATTCTTATGATATTTTATGGAGAATTCTGTCATACAATTTGCTTTTCTTTTTTTGGTTGTTATTTATCTTTCAATGAGGTTAATTATTCACTAACCAGCTCTTTGTAAGATGTTTGCAGTAGGTTTCATTACTTAACAGAAACTTTCATTTGGGGCTGTAAAATGGGTTGCAGCCAGTAAAGAGACTGATGCCATCCAACTTTAGAAAGTCAAAATATAATCAAAGTGAAGTGATTGAAAAAAAAAAGTAAGGACTATGTTAAGCAAAAATCATTTGTAAGCTAGATATTTACTTGATAAATTTCTGTAGATTCACTTTTTTTTTTTTAACTAAAGACACTTGCTCAACAACAAGGAATAGCACCAGTTGTACCTCATCCAACTCTTTGCTTTCTAACTACTTGTATGTCTTCATCTTGGGGCAACTGTTGCTGGGGACTGGAGGAACCCCTCTCTACACCCTGGGAACAGCCTTTATTGATGATTCTGTGCCCACTCACAAGTCTTCTCTCTACATAGGTAAGTTTAACCTCTAATATAATCATCCCAGGATCATTTTGTCCTATTGTTTACTTTATGAGTATACTTGATCTTTGTCAAGGTAAAGAAATTTGGTTCTCATTTTACAAGTAAAGCAAAACAGGCTTGGTAAAAAGTTATTTGTAATGTCATAGGCATTTCCAGTAGGTAAATGCAGTATTTCCTTTATTTAACTATTTACTGCTATAACCAGATGATTAATAAAATGCATAATGATTTTTGCTTATATCCTCCCCTGGGCATGCTAACCTTCCTGGATGGAAAGAACCACTGGAGAAGCCTTTTGTCTGGGTTGCCTAAATCCTGGGGAACTTACACAGAGTGTGGCAATTGTGACTGGTTACATCTACGTTAACTTGAATAGACTCCACAAAAAACAAAAAAACAAAAACCAGAGGGTGTGTAGAAACTCTTACATTTTCATTTTAGATTAACACTTTTATCTGAGTCCTTTTTTTTCCCCTTTGTGAACTAATTCTAGGTAAAATTCCTTCTCTGAAGTCTAGAGCTAACCAGACTATGCAAGGTGCTTCATCTAATTATTGCCTGATTAATTTTTTATATGAGTTTTCTCTTTATTGTTTTTTTATTCTATCATAAGAAACTCATTGCTGTAGTACTGAAAGTCAGTGTGTTCGGTGTGGCCCTGACAGACTACTAACTCTACCTGGGCACATCCTTTAATTTCTTTTTCTTTTTTTTTTTTTTTTTTTTTGCCTCCAGTGCTGGCAGTTGAACCTGGGGGCTTTGTACAGTTAGACAACCATTTTATCACTGATCCATATGCCCAGATCTAGGTACATCTGTAATATGGAAACTTCTATAGCAACTGTGTGCTTTACAAAAGTTTTAAGATGTCCTTACAAAATTGTTGGTTTAACTGAATTGGTAATCATTTCTTTAAAAGATCACCACTAAGCTAGGCATAGTGGCACATGCCTGTAATCCCAGCAGCTTGGGAGGCTGAGACAGGATGATCATGAGTTCAAAGCCAGCCTCAGCAAAGGTGAGGCACTAAGCAACTCAGGGAGACCCTGTCTCTAAATAAAATACAAAATAAGGCTGGGGATGTGAGTCAATGGTTGAGTGCCCCTGAGTTCAATCCCTGGTACCAAAACAAACAAACAAACAAGATCACCACCAAAAAGAATTTATAAATTACTGATTTCTTGCATTTTTAGGATGCCCTTTTATTCATAAAGTATTTTTGAGTATGAATTCTTTATATGTACACAACTACTTATGAATTATATAGTTTAATTTTTCTACTAAAGTATTTTTTACTTTTTAAAATACAGCTGTATTATAAATTAAGGAAGTTGGCAGATAGATAAAAATTATGTTTTCAGATCATCTTCCATGAGCTTCATTTTGGAGACTTGATTTAGTACATTAGTTATTTTTGCCATTGAGATGTACTTAGTTTAGGTAAAAACTAAGTTTCCTCTTCTTTTTTGTATAAGAATGAAAAACCCAGCAGTAGTCTGTAAGTTGGTAATACAGTTAATTTTTTTTATACACAGGAAAATGTTAAATATATAATAGACATAAGTTCAATTAAATCTTGCCTCTAGTTAAAAATGGAGAATGTCTAAAAACAAGAGGTTTAATGAATGTCTATTAAGAAATGGAATTAACAGCAGATAGAAGTTTCAAAATCCTTTTGTATGGCAATTTAAATACTCTCCAAGTGGGTGCAAAGTAAGGAGACTTCTTGTTTCATATTGTTTTATTTCCTGAGATTGTAAACACTAATTATCATTCATAGTACAGAATAATAGTAGATGTGCTATTCATGCCACCAGTGAACGTAATCTAACTTTCCATGGAGTTGCAATTATTTTGGCTTGTTGTAATTATTATAGTTAGACAGATTGTCTACTGACATACATTTTAGATTCCTTAACATAATTATTGATAAAATGATACCATTCAAATGGTATATTTATTGAATTTTTTGTAATTTTGAAGTAGACTTCCTTAGTTATATTTTTCTATAGCAAAATATTTGTCTTTTTTTCACTGTTGTTAGAGATGTAAACAAAGTTGTACATTTGGCTCTTTCCAATGTCTGTTTGTTTTTTTTCTTTCTTTCTAGGAATCGGCTATTCTATGTCAATCTTAGGCCCAGCCATTGGCTATGTTTTGGGAGGACAACTGTTAACCATGTACATTGATGTTGCTATTGGAGAAAGGCAAGGCAATATCTCTTTTTATTTCATTTGAGTCTATTTGATTTCAATATACTAACATCATAGATCATTTTCACTGTACTTATTCAATATGTCGTGGGGTTTTTAAGCCACAAAACTGACCATATACAACTTTTATATGATATCTTATTCTGGCTGCATTGCTTCATAAACAAATACCATACCATCTCTTGGTGTAATAATGTATTTATTCATAAATAAGGATATTTAATAGGGCTATGTGGTTAAATTTTTAGAAATACATTTTTTTTCTAAGATTTCATGCTTTGTTCAAAATCAACAATTCAATATAAAGTAGTCATGTTTTCTGTAGATTTAGTTGGGGACAGCTAGCCTGAAGTATCTGATGGGGCTTTGATTCTCAGAATAAATTTTCTGGTAGCTCTGATAATGTCATACAGATTACAATTATAATTATAATGTCATAGAGATCACTATTTTAATAACGTGGTAGTATAATAATAATGATATATAATATTTATCCTATACTATATTCCAGACAGCAAATGTTTCCAATAAACATAACTTACATGTTTTCTTACTTAATCTTCCCAATAATCCTTTAAAGCAGCTGATACTTACAGGTTGGTAAGTAGCCACAACATTATTGAAGTAGATCTTTTAATTGCAAAATCCGCATTACCTGCCTTTACCTTTTCCTGAATAGACAAATTAATGACCTTTGCTGAGAATCTGTTTTTTCATTTTACCATTGGGAATCATAACTGCACAATCCTTTGCTTGATTATAAGCAATGAATAAGGAAATATGGTCCTTCATATGTGATTTTTTTCCCCTAGAGTTTTTAGTCTTAGTATAACCTTTTACAGACTGTGATAAGTTAAAACAAAACAAAGAAAAAACCCTCAAAATGGTTTAAAGATTTTGATGCAATACCTAGAATTCTGAAACTACTAGTGGAAATATAGGGAGAGTACTTCAGGATACAGATTGAGAAATGATTTTTTGGGAAGGACCCCAAAATTTCAGGAACAAAAGCAAACATTGACAAATTGGATTACATCAAATGAAAAAGCTTCTACACAGAAGAGGAAACAACAGACAACTTTACAGAATGGTAGAAAATGTTTGCTAGTTACTCATTTGATTTAGGATTGTTAATATCCAGATTTTTCTTAGGAACACAAAAATTTAACACAAGTTATTCAATTAAAGAATGGCAAATGATCTGAGTTAGAACTGCTGTTATACAAATAATTTGGCAAGAATGTGGAGAAAAAAGGAAACTCTTATACACTGTGGTGAGAATGTAAATTTGCATAGCCACTATGGATAATAGTATGGAGGTTCCTCAAAAATGAAAAACGTAGCTTCCAAATGATCCAGCTATGCTACTTTGGGTGTATATACAAAGGAAGTGAATGTAGCATAAATCAGATATTTCTGCATACCCACGTTTGTTACTGCACTCTTCTCAATAGCCAAGATAGGGATTCAACCTAGGTACAGATAAATGGACATGTGAAAATATTTTATACACACACACATACACACACACACACACATATGACAGGATTAAATAAGAAAACATATATACACATATATATTTATGTGTATGTGATGTGCGTGTTTATATATACATATATAATGTATGTACACATATATCAGAAATAAATACATATATATGAATATTATTCAACCATAAAGAAAAATAAAATTCTGTCACTTATAGCAAAATGAATGGTATTGGATGACATTATGGTAACAGAATAAAAGCCAGATGCTGGAAGAAAATTATCACATGCTCTCTCTTATGTGAGGAAACTGAAAAACAAAATCAACTTGAAAGTAGAACAGTGATTTCTAGGGACTTGGGATGAGTGCCAGCGGACAAGGGGAGTAAGTGTAAAGATGGGTGGGTGGATAGGGTCAAGGCACACAGTATGCATGTGTGAAAATATCAGTGACTCCAAATCACTTTAGAAGAGTTTATACTTAAGTAAATGCTAAATGTGAAGCCCTGAATGTGGGCTTTCAACATAGGTCAGTGATTTTTTTGTGTGAGATATATTTAATTAATTTAAAATAATTATATAATAATTTTAAGTAATTTTAACATAGTAGAGGGTAAAAACAGCCATAGTTTAATAAAGAATCCTCAGAAATTCTATATATATGTTTTCAAATATCCATCATACTTATTAACTGTTAAATATTTTAAAATTTTATGTCACATTTATTGTTTTAAAAAACTTTGTAAATAATTATTCATTTAACTTATTAATGTCTGCTACCATTGTCTGATTATCAGAAAAGGCATCATTAAAAATTTGGTTATTATGATAATATCATACTTGATTCTCTTTAATTTTCGAGTCTATGCTTATCATAACTGAGTTTTAATTAACAACATTGACTTGGCTTTTACCTCCTTTTTTTTTTTTTTGTTTAGCTCTGGTATCACTGAGGATGATCCACGATGGTTGGGGGCTTTGGTGGATTGGATTTCTCATATCTTGCTTCATTGCTTGGTCTTTGATAGTACCTTTCTCTTGCTTCCCAAAACATTTACCAGGTAAAAAAGTTTTCTTTAAAACCAGAGTGTTTTTTTCCAATTCTAGCAAGGATGGAGTTTTCTTTTTTTGGTAAGGAGATTGAACGCAGGACCCTGTCCATTGAGCTAAACCCCCAGTCCTTTTCTTTTGTGTATTGAGGCAGGATCTCACTAAGTTTCTTAGGGTCTCGCTAAATTGCTGAGGCTAGCTTTGAACTTGCATCCTCCTATCCCCACCTCTAGAGTTGCTGGTTATAAGTGAAAGTCACTGGGCCCAGCCAGATGTTGTTTTCTATAAGACTAATAAGATTGTACATTTGTCCACTTTGCTTTTGTATAGAATCTCAGTTGTGTACATATGTAAACTTTTGAATACATAACTTTATTTTAGACAATTTTTACTTGCAATTTTAATATGCATGTATTTCTCCTTAATATATATATATATATATATATATATATATATATATATATGCAATTTTAATATGCATGTATTTCTCATTAATATATATATATGCAATTTTAATATGCATGTATTTCTCATTTATATATATATGTATATATATAAATATATACATATATATATTTATATTTTCATCTCCTTACTACTTACTAAATTTGTTTTAATTTGTTTTATCTGGAGTCCTGCTTTATTATATTACATTGTAAGATACAATATCTTTAAAACTCTTAGTTTGTATTTTGTTAATGACTAATTTCAAGGAACATTCTGCCTCAAATCCTTCATGTTAATTATTTGTGGTTACAAGTGCTTATTTTTTTCAATTATCATTGAAGTCATATTGTAATACATTCATTTTTATCATATCTTAATACTAGACATTTATTTAAAAGGAAAAATTTAATAGAGAATAATGTTCATTGTCCTCTCTGAGATCTTGCTTCTGTATCTGAAATAAGTATATAGAAGTACTCTTCTCTAGGTTGGGAATATTTAGTGATTCCCATTGTTATTTGCAAAAAGATAGATGATTAATTTTTGGAAATGGGCAAAAGAGAACTTGACAGATTAAAAGTAGATGAACTCATTTATTTCTTTTTACTGCAGGCGTCCTCCAATTTATGATCTCATATATTGACTATTTTCTCAGATTTATTCACATAGTACTATTGAAAAATGAAGCCAGGCCTGGTAGCACTTGTCTGTAATACCAGCTACTTTGGTAGGCTGGGAATTTGCAGGAGGATTGCAAATTCAAGACCAGCCACACCAAAGTAGATGTTCAGCAACTTAGTGAGACTTTTACTTAAAAGACTGGGGGATATAACTCAGTGATGAAGTGCACTTGGTTTCAGTCTCCAGTACAAAATTAAATAATAATATTGAAAATGAAAGGGACATTGTGATAGTAAATATTATTTTTCATCTACCAAGAATCTTAGAAAAAAAGAGGAAAGAAAAATAGCCATAATGTACTTTAATATATGAAGGATGAGAAAGAGAAACATTTGAAATGTAGACAACATGTTAAGAGACTTGAAATGAAGGAAATATATAGGAGATGAGAGCAAAATTGTCTCATTTTAATGTTTAGACTGTTGGAACTTCCTTAGGTAGTGGTACAGAAAGTTAGCTCTTGGGCCGGCCTCATCGCAGACATAAATATTTGTACCATTTTATTGACAGAGAGGAACTGTCCTCTTTTGTTATAGAATTTACATAGCTGTGGAAGTTTGTGTCAATTAAAAAGTAAGCATTTTTTGAAATGGTGAGTGGGATGATAGAGCAAGTACGTTTACTATTTTTTCCCCAGGTACAGCAAAAATTCAAGCTGGAAAAATTTCCCAGACTCATCAGAATAAGAGTAGTTCCTTGCAACACACAGATGAGAATTTTGGAAAAAGTTTTAAAGATTTCCCAGCTGCTCTGAAGGTGAAATAAACTGTTTTCACTTTCACTTTTTTCCCCTTACTTTCCTTCCATCCCTCATCTGCATGTACATAATGCATATGTAAAACACACACACAAACCTTTTTGTAGTATATTTTTGTTTGCTCATTTACTGAAATTCTACATTTTATCAACAGCTCTTCAGATTTAGTTTTTTTCCCCTTGAGAACAACTATTCCAGAGTAGAATAGCTGAAAAAGCATGAGTTATTTTATTGGTGATATCAATAATCTGTGGTCCCCTTTGTTAACTAGCCCATTTTCCTCTCTTATTTCCCTTATGCAGTGCTTGATCACTTGTCACTGAAGCCTTTTCCTTCTCCCCTCAGCCACCTTTCGTCTCCTCTCCACACATGCACATTCTTATAAGCTTGTTCATAACTTAATTCCAACTACTATTATTTTCTCTTACAGTAGCTCTGTTCTGTTTGATATATTTTCCTTAACTTATTTTATAAATTATAATTTACACTACTTTCAAGAATTATTGGTTTCCATTTTTTTTTATCCTTATACCTTCTGTGTAGAAATCCCTATACTGATTCAGTTCTCTATGAGTACGGAGTTTTATTGCTGCTTTTCCTTGGATGGGATACCACCTAATATCCTTGAATGTCTGAATAATATTTCTGACTAAATGAATATTTTGAGGGTCATTCCCCTTTAATTCCAGTAGTTTTGGGGTACTGTTTGTTCTTTTCTTTGTAAATGTGTTGCAGTTGAAGTTCCAGGTTAGTATGAGGTTGATTTTCTATGTGTTAATTTGCAAAAATTTTCATGTATCTGATTTCTAGTTAATGCTTAAGCATACCGATTAGAAGCATTCCAGCAATAAAGATATTTAGTTGTTCAACTTTATTCTAAATTTCAGACTCCTTATTCTTTGAGTGTCATTATGATCCTTAGAGACCAATCTCATCTGTGCTCATAGCCTCAAGGTTTTTGTTTAGTGGACATAAGAATTCAAAACACAATTAAAAATCAAATAAGTGGATTTATAGTACATGCATCTATAATAATAAGTGTGGGTAAGGAAACCTTTCCAAGTGAGCTTCTACCTTCTGTCTCTAGCCTGTTGAGTGTAATAAAGGCATGATCATGGCACTGATGAAGTCTCTATAATTCTCTAGATGCTTCACCTACCCATTTTCTCATTAATACATATGTAAATCTATTAATTATCCTTAGTTATATTTTGATACTGGAGAGAATGCTGTAATTTTACAGGCTAATATTGTGTTTATTGAAAGTTTTGATATTTCACAATGCTACCATTTTAATGCTGCACTTTGCAGTATAATCTTAGTTATTCATTTGGTCAACTGTATTTTTTTTCTTTAGAATTTGATGAGGAATACTGTCTTTATGTGTTTAGTTTTATCAACTTCTTCAGAAGCCTTAGTTACTACTGGATTTGCAACATTTTTACCTAAATTTATAGAAAATCAATTTGGACTGTCATCCAGCTTTGCAGCTACCCTTGGAGGTAAAACTTTTTCTTTGTTCTAACTTAATCTAATAATTTTACTTTACCACAGCAGCACATTTTCAGTAGGATAATATATAATTTTGAATATCTTACACCTTGAAATGTACACTTTATACTTAAAAATTTTCAATTTCTTTTTCTGTTTTTTAGTTGTAAATGAACACAATACTTTTATTTTGTTTATTTATTTTTATGTGGTGCTGAGGATCAAACCCAGTGCCTCACACGTGTGAGACAAGCGCTCTACCACAACCCCAGCCTCTACACTTTATACTTGTTTGGATAAAAGTTTCTGATTTTATGACAATTCATTGTATGAACCTGAGATAGACAATTCTATCAGGCTAAAGACAATATCTTCATGTTCAACAGTTAATTGTACTAAACCCTTACTTAATAAAACTACTTTCATTTATGCAGTATTTTTATGTTGGCTGAAAACTTCTGTATGTTAAACCATATTGTAGCTTGCTTTTTACTTTTTCCCAGTTGTCAGTTTGATTTACTCAGTATTCCTGTGTTTTCTCTCTTGCCTTTTTTCTCCTTAGGAGCTGTTTTGATTCCTGGAGCTGCTCTTGGTCAGATTTTTAGGAGGTGTTCTTGTTTCAAAGTTCAAAATGACATTTAAAAATACAATGACATTTGCATTGTTCACATCTGGAGTTGCACTTGTGCTGAGTCTTATATTTATTTATGCCAAATGTGAAAATGAGCCATTTGCTGGTGTGTCTGAATCATATAATGGGTAAATATATTTCAATGCTTTTTTATATTACTATCAAAGTAGCAAACTATGTATGCATTTACAAGTATATGCATTCTTAAATTATGATTAATTGACTTTTTTTTACTTAGAAGGCTTTTTATTTCTATGAAAGAGCATGTGGAATATTTTGTTTTGTTTTACTTTTAGTCTGAATAATTGATATCTTCTTTAAAAAAAATTGTGTTTGTTCAAAGAGCTTTTAAGAAGGAAATACCATATACTGGGTGGGCACTATACCTGCCTCAGGGTTACAAAGACTAATACAACACAATATTTGATTAAGAGATCCACCATGTGAATGTGTTCCCCAAATGTATATGTGTTGAAATAATTTCCATCTTTATAGGGCAATAGTATTTTTTTTTTTTTTTGTGGTGCTGGAGATCGAGGGCCTTGTGCACACAAAGCAAGCACTTTACCAACTGAGCTATATCCCCAGGCCAGTCAATAGTATTTGGAGGTAAGGTCTTTAGAAGATACTTAGAATAAGAGGAAGTATCTAGAGTACAACCTCCCTGATGATGTTAATGGCTTTATAAGAAGAGGAAGAGAGACCTCAAGCCGGCTTTCTTTCTCTGCCTTGCTTTATGATATCCTCTACCATGCTCTGATATAGCAAGAAGGCCCTTACCAAATACTGAGCAGATACTGGCACTGTGTCCTTGGACTTCTTGGCCTCCAGAACTATGAGCCAAATAAATTTATATTCTTTGTAAATTACCCAGACTAAGGTATTTTGTCATAGCAACAAGAAAACAAACTAAGATAACAATGTGGGTAGAATTTCACATTTTATTTTCCCGTTAATTTTTTTAATTAAGATTATTCCATATTTTTTTTAATTATTATTGGTTGTTCAAAACATTACCAAGCTCATGATATATCATCTTTCATACATTTGACTCAATTGGGTTATGAACTCCCATTTTTACCCCAAATACAAATTGCAGAATCACATCGGTTACACACTCACGTTTTTACATAATGGCATATTAGTGACTGTTGTATTCTGCTACCTTTCCTATCCCCTACTATCCCCCAACCCCTCCCCTCCCATCTTCCCTCTCTACCTCATCTGCTGTTGTTCAATTCTCTCCCTTGTTCCCCCCCCTTTCCCCTCACAACCTCTTATATGTAATTTTGTGTAACATTGAGGGTCTCCTACCATTTCCATATGCTTTCCCTTCTCTCTCCTTTTCTCTCCCCCCACTCATCTTTGTTTAATGTTAATCTTTTCCTCATGCTCTTCCTCCCTGTTCTTAGTTGCTCTCTTTATATCAAAGAAGACATTTGGCATTTGTTTTTTAAGGACTGGCTAGCTTCGCTTAGCATAATCTGTTCTAATGCCATCCATTTCCCTGCAAATTCTATGATTTTGTCATTTTTTAGTGCTGCGTAATACTCCATTGTGTATAGATGCCACATTTTTTTTTTATCCATTCATCTATTGAAGGGCATCTAGGTTGGTTCCACAGTCTAGCTATTGTGAATTGTGCCCCTATGATCATTGATGTGGTAGTATCCCTATAGTACGCTCTTTTAAGATCCTCAGGGAAGATTATTCCATATTATTAAATTTTCTTAATAGTTGGGTTGAAAATAAAATAAAAGATTAAAATGAGGCTAGTCCCAGGTATACCATTGTTGTGTCTACTTAGAAATCTATGTGTATTGTAGAGAAATATGCAATTTGCTAATCTGTGCTATAAATGTGTTTCTACCTCTAACCAGTTTGACTATTTGCCTTTCTTTCTTTGCATTATTTATCTTGCTTTGAAATCCTAAGACACGAGAGGGTGATCAGGCAGGAGGCATTTCACAGCAGTGCATTTTGTAGTTCACAGTAGTGCTTTAATTATTTCATTAGATGTGCATGAGGCTGTTGAGGGAGGTGGTACTCCAGGTCCAGGACACCATAATTCTGTGTTATTCAGCATTTCAGATGGTAAAATGAATTGTAATTTGTTTGGAAAGTTTGTCAATACCAATAATCATGATTTGTAGTTGTTATTCACATGTCTATCATTCCTTCACATCAGTGTGATGCCCAGTGTACTAAAGTAGTGTTTGGTTAAGCTCCATAACATGTATACAACACTTGTTGAATGCTTGCTCTGCAATATCCTTATTCTAAAGGAGAGGTTTGAAAGCACAATAGTGAATGAACAATGACTTAAGTCATTGAGGATGTACAAAGTGCTATGTAAATCAAAAGCAGAGCTTTCTATTTGATTTGATTAGATTCAGAATGAGTTCATGGCCATATAAAAAACTGAGTTTAAATCAGGTAGAGATACAAGAATTTTGAGATTGATAGGTTAGAGAAGAGGGGAAGATAGAGGTGTAAATGCTGTAAAAAGTGAAGGCTAGATTCAAGGATCAGTTTGAATGGGGCTTCTTATGTTATATGTCTAGAAATATTAGAAAAATATCTAGGAATGTTGAAAAGTAGGTAGAAGTAAGTTGTGTAGACCTGACTTTCATCCTTATAAATTTTACACAAACTTATCACAACAAAGCACCTTTTTTTCCATATTCTTTTTAGAAAAACAAAATTTTAAATAGTTTATTATTCCAAGTAACAAGATAGATATGAATTCACTTGATATTTTTCTGTTCTGCACAAGCGTTACTACCAGGTGAGCTTTCCTTAGCATAATCAGTAAAAAAGTCAAGATGTGTTATTTGAGTTTAAGGAGGATATAGGGACTGATTATCAAGGTATGTCAAAATCTGGAACATAAAGATAGTGATTAATATATATGCACATCTCTTGGTGGTGCAAAAAACCCTGAAAGTTAGTGTCATACACAAACCCACATTCACCCATGTTTATGTATGTGTGTATAGAGAGCTATAAATAGAGATAGGGCTTGATGTCACAAAGTAGGTGTGACAATGTCTGATTATTTTTCCCTGTGCCCCCCAATTCTTAATTTTAGCTTTTATACCTGCACATTAAAATGTTTATGTCATGACCATTTAGTCAAAATAGCCTCATCCAAGAAACATGAGTATAAGAAAAAGGAAAGAGCAAATCAATAAGCTCAAGAAGTACCACCTCAGGGAGGAAGGGAAAGGTTGTGAGGATGCAGTTTCTAGTATAGAGGTGCAGAGAATCTTTACTCTGCCACATATAATTTTCTAACATTTTTATATTGCCTTGACATTTGATAAAATCCTTGTGTCTTAATTTGGTAATTAGTGCTGGTGATGATGATTTGTGTTTCATTTTGTATTTAAAACCTTATAAAATATGATATTCCATAGTAAGTACATACAATATTTTTTTCTGAATATATCCATAGCTATATTTTCTTTGCTTATGAAATAGCTCTTGAAAGAAGCATAACTATTATTGCTATAGTTTCAGGGAATTACTTGCCTATTGTAGAGGCATAATTTTAGAGTGATAGTTTGAATTTAAATAAAAACTTAGTGTTTAAATTCTACTACTTGTGATAAACATGACTATTTTTAAAACATTAAAATATTTAAAGTAAAATATTTAAAAGTAATTCTAATGGTACGTGCATATAAACCATATACTTGGCAAACTCTTACTATTTTTCTACTAATAGTTTCTCCCTTGCCTTACAAAATAAATATTTATAAAATAGGGAGGCTAAAGTGACCTACTCTTCATAATAAAATGTACATTCTATGCATTGTAGTTTTTATTATTCTATCTTATACTTTGTGTATTCTCAGTAATTATTTCTAAATAACATGAGAATTATATATTAGAAAATTTAAATTTGAAAATTATTGTATTAAGGCTATTCCTGAAGGTGAAGGGTTAGTTTCTCTGTAGTCCTCTCTCAATATTTGTGCTGGAAATTTTTTGTGAGTTGAGGTGGTAATGTTTGTGTTTGTCAATAAAATCATAAACCTGGCAACAGCATGTAGAATAGGTTAGACTAAGGAGAGACTCCAGGCAGAGTGACAGATAACTTATAATAATCTACTCTTTTGACAACACTTTCCTTCACACTTCCCATGCACTTGTTTATGGTGTGTTTTCTACCTTTCTCCTTAATCTATCTCCTTCATGAACCTCTCATTCTCTACTTACCAAAATGCCATTTTTCAGCTTAGCAATATTATCAGCTAGTACTTGGATATGCTAATTCATTTACTGTTTGATTTCCAGTGTGAAAGAGTTAGCTTAGCTTCAAGGTGGCGCGGATTCATCATTCTCCCTTTCTGTTTTTCTCCCTTTCACCTCTGGCCCTGGTTTTTTGGTTAGATATCTGGCAAGTGCATTTTAGAAACACTTTTAGATGTATTGCTACCACTTTGGTAGTTTAGTACAAAGTTGGAGCTCACTGCACAGTCATTAGCAGGTGGGCCCCCTATACCTTAAGCTCTTCTCACAAGGCTCTACTTGGCTGGTTTTATCAAGGCTCCTGGTTTTAGCTACATCTGTATGCAAATAGATTTTAAGATTTCTAGCTTCCAGCTATGTTCTTTACCAAATTTGATACTCTTAATCTCTGTACATATACAACCATACTTGTTACCTATTTTTCAGAATTGATTCTCCTTTTCTATTGCACCACTGGGAGTCGCCTTTGACTTTTCCATCCTTCAATCTTCAATCAGTTAACAAATCATCAGATCTTACTGGCTGCACAACTAAAATTTTTCTCCAACCTATTTCCTGCACATTTTCTTGTATTTAAAATACAATAGAATCACAGTTATAATTGGCATTCCCAGGGGCTGTTTCCCAGTTTTCCTGTACTGTAAATAAGACAAAAGATCAAATTATCTATGTTCATTAAAAGTTGTGATTTTTTTCAATATTTTTTGGTTGATTTAAAAGTTATAAACTTTTAATGAACAAATCAGAGCATTTCCATATCTTGCCATTCATTTATTTTTTCATTCAACATATGACCACTGAATGAAAAAATGAAATATCTGTCTTTGCACATAGGATTATCTCTTTCTGGGGGGAAGACAGTCAAAATAATAGTTATATGTAATCATGTTTTTTATCTTAAAATAACAGTTCTACTTTGTATAGTCATCACCTGTTGTCTAGGGTCTTCTAGTTGATCTCCTTTCTTCAAGTCCATACTCTGCACAACCTCTAGGATTACTTTTTGAAAATGAACTTCTGCAATGTCATTTTTGTTATAAACATACTTATTATTAGCCGGTGTGGTGGCACATGCCTGTAATCCCAGCAGTTTGGGAGGATGAGGCAGGAAGATTGTGAGTTCAAAGACAGCCTTAGCAAAAACGAGGTGCTAAGCAACTTAGTGAGACCCTGTCTCTAAAGAAAATACAAAATAGGGCTGGAGATATGGCTCAGTGGTTGGGTGCCCCTGAGTTCAATCCCCAGTACCCCCACCTCCCAAAAATACTTATTATCTTTTGCCAGTAGGTTAAAGTGTATTATTTGTAACAAAGCCCATGAAGAGCCTAATTAATCTGGTCCCTAATTCCTCTCCAAGTACATTTCCTCTCACTCTTGACTTCAGACACCATTTATATTTCTCCACATCCACAGGTTGCTGTTTCTCACTACTATGCCTTTGTGCCAGCTTTTTCTGAACACCACCCCCCCAACACCACCACCTCATTGCCCAGCTATATCTTACTCATCCTTTAAGACTCATCTCAGGCAGTAGCTCCTCCAGTATCTCTCCTCCAAACTCTGGCTAGTGTTAGGTGACTATCTCTGGTTCTTCTAGAATGCACATTGCAAATATCTAACCATACTCAACATGTTACTATGCAATTGTCTTATGTTTTACTGTATTCCTAGACCCTGAAGTCTCTAAGGGCAGGGCCTATCTTATACTGCTTTGTATTACCATTACCTAGCATAGGTCCTAACACTTGTTCAATGTGTATGGTTGAATGAATGAATGATGCATTGGGGAAGCATCTTTGATTAAAGTAACTCATTATATCATGAAAGATATTGCTTTTTGTAAGCCTTTTTAAAGTGACCCTAGACCTAGGCATCAGGGAAAGTATATTTGGCAAATACAGAAGAGTAACCTAATCTTTAAAGGCCTCAGTTTTCCGATTGGTAAATTGAATATATTGAATGACATGATTTTATTCATCGTATTTGGATAAAAATTCTGGGAACATAATACCTGGGGACATTTGGCAAATGTCTGGAGACTTTTTGGCTTTCAAAACTAAGGAAAACACTATTGACAGACATCTGGTAGTTGGAGTTTAACATCCCACAATTCACAGAACCAGTCTACACAATCATTGTCTATCACCAGAACCAAAATCTGCTTTCTTTGCTTATTCTGATTTGCTGCTTCCTCCTCCTCCTCCTACTACTACTACTCCTCCTCCTCCTCCTCCTCCTCCTCCTCCTCCTCCTCCTCCTCTTCTTCTTCTTCTTCTTCTTCTTCTTCTTCTTGTTCTTGTTCTTCTTCTTCACTGGCAGGCATTATAAAACTATTATTTTTACTGCTTCTGCTTCACAAGAAAGTAAGCATATGTGCAAAAGTGGAAATTTTGTGTTATATGGTCAGTAATCCTGTGCTCAGTGAATGAATAAATGACTGAATGTGAAGATATGACAATGCTCTGAACTTGTCTTTAAAAGTTAAGACCTAGAGCTGAGTGTGGTAGTGCACAACTGAAATCCCAGTGACCTTAGAGGCCAAGACCAACCTGGGCAACTTAGGGAAACTGTGTCTCAAAAAAAAATAATAAAGGGGGGTGGTGCTGAGAATGTACCTCAGTGATAGAGTGCCCTGAGTTCAAACCTTAGTATCACAAAAAAGTTATGACATACTCAGAAAAATGAGAAATTATACCCCATATGATTCAAATGTATGATATGTCAAGATCATTGTACTGTCATGTGTAACTAAAATGAAACAAATTTTAAAAAGTTATGACATAGAGAATTTGATCTTTTGTCTTTTCTTATTTACAGAACAGGAGAACTGGGAAAATTGACAGCCCCTTGTAATAGCAATTGTAGCTGTTCACGATCCTATTATTATCCACTCTGTGGAGTAGATGGAGTCCAGTATTTTTCTCCATGCTTTGCAGGTTGTTCAAATTCTGTTTTAGATAAGAAAACAAAGGTAAGTGTGTCTGCTACTTTATCTTTAATGAGGCAATGTATGCATTTATGATAGTTCTTTTGATCTTATAGTGGAGTTGCTTTATCTTCCTGTCCCTCCTCCATTAAAAAAACCCAAACCTGCTGATGATAAACACCCTTCTTCCTTTATGACTCAAGTGGTTCTTGTTGAAATATCAATTTGGCAATTATTCACATATATTTTTGTAACATCACTTATGTTGTTAGAAAGACTTCCAATTTCTTCCCAAACCAACATGTGTGAGTGCATGTGTGTGAATCATGTACACTATATGTTCATTTGTAAGAAGTAGCTATAGAAAATTTAAAAGACTTCAGAAGAAGTTTAAAGAATTTAATCCCCAGAGGTTTATTTTCCTTCAAATCAAGTAGATATCTGGAACTGCTTTAGTTTCAAAACACCTTAAGAAAACCAGGTGTTTGTATCAGTTAAAAAGAATCAAATTCCATAGGTGACCTTGGTGGATACCTTAGAATCAGAACTACTTGGCAGGTAGCTATTCCTTTGAGAGGTGGATAAGTAGGTAGCATTTTCTTACATATAAATATTAAAGAGTTAAATTATTAGAAAGATTTTAAATGCATAACTAAAAATGTACAGACAAAAATACCATCCTGCTTAAGGAAATGCTGATGAAAAATCTAACACCCAGAGCATACTAGGAGTACTGTTGATGATTTTGATATGGTTAATTTGCATTTGTATTTTTGACCAAGTAATAAGATGATTACCTCCTTACACAGAAAATTGCCTTCTGGATATTGTATAGTAAGAGCAAGTTATTTTGACTTCCAAATATTGTCTTTGTCTTGGATTTTTATGTTCAGCAAGTCCACATCACTAGCCATTGATTCACAAGACATTTGTTCTTATGGAATAGCTTAAATAGGCAAAATGCAAAAAAGACAAAATAAAAATAAAAAAATATGCAAAATGCATAAAAAAGTAATAAATACATATGCACATTTTCTCAACAATATTCATCTTATATTTTATAGGTATACAAAACAACTACAAAAACAGACTTCATGGGCAAATGTGTATTTTATGTAAGAGAGCTGTGAAGTTTTTATCATAATACAAAATCCCGTTTTCAGTTTACCCTCTTACAATTTTAAATGAATTACTTTATTATTTGATACATCTAATTGCTTAGTATGTATTAGTTTTGGAGGTCTCATCTTCATATTTGGTTTCCTGTATCCATGCCAGTGGTCTTAAAACTGCTTTCTTAGCACTGAAGAAAGGTCTCTGGTTATTGGAACAATAAAACATCAACTTTCTTTGACTTTCCTGACTTTGTTTTGATGGTGGCTGTGATTTAAAATGTGTTAAAAGATTTATAGTAGGAATGCAGTTCAGATTTAAAATGCTTTTAAGAAAAAATTGTGGCTAACCAACTTTTTATTTTTTATTTTATTTGTTTATCTGTTTCTTAAGTTGCCTTTTGTGGTCCTGGAGATTATAGCTGGTGATGCTTTACCTCTGAGCTATATCCCCAGCCCTTTTTATTATGAGACAGCGTCTTGGTTAATTGTTGAGGCTGGCCTCAGACTTGTGATCCTTCTACAGATGGTCCTGAGCACCATCACGCATAGCCTAACCAACTTTTTACTTATCTGAATTATTTTTTCTACAAAGGAAAACCATGTGATTTTTTTGATCATGCTAGCTTTTAATATTTCATATTATCATTATATGCATAAATATATTTATATACATACTAAGTGTATATGTAAAATAGTCTGTAGGATGATGATATTGTCATGTCTATTGTTTTGTTGTCATCAACCTACTGTGTTAGGAAGGATAGTTTATTTGCACTAAAGTAATTCCAATAAGTTCAAAAAATTCCAGTTAGAAGGTTATAGTTAAAAGAAGCAAGTTGTTTTTTCCAAATCCTTAGGATGTGTTAATTAATATTAGTATGGCACTTGTCACAATTCTAGTGTTTGCTGTTAAACTATTGCAGATAATAAGATTGTTACTATAGTCTTCGCTTTCTGTAGTGGAAAAGAATAAAGTCATTTAAACAGTTATGGTCTAATGAAAACCTAACGTGTGTGAGATCACATAACTGCTATCAATTTGTTTTGTAAGTCATGAGACAACAGTAATTTACAAATTGAAGTAATGACACAAGTCAAACTACAGATGATTCTACTGCAAATGTATGTTTTATTTCTACTTAATTGTTTAGGGTTAATTACTCTTTCTCATCATTATTTATTGTATATGGATTAAGACAGTATGCAAAGTTTTGCCAAGTCTAAAGAGATCAGCTTATTTACAATGATAACAATCTATTTCAGAATAAATACAGTGTTTTATATATAACTTTTTCAGGTATATTACAACTGTTCCTGTATTGAAAGGAAAGCAGAAATAACACCTATGGCAGATAATTTTGGTTTTGAAGCTAAAGCAGGAAAATGTGAAACTCACTGTGCGAACTTGCCCATATTTCTTGGCATTTTCTTTGTTGCAATTATTTTTACCTTTATGGCTGGTACTCCAATAACTGTGTCCATATTAAGGTATGTATCAGTTGTGAATCTGCATTTTCTGAGGCAACATGTTGAGTTAAAAGAAAAATAGACTCCGTGGCAACTTCGGCCCTTGCAAACTCATTAATTCTGTGGCATTGGAAAAGTAACCTCACAGATCCCCAGATTTATGGAGTTTAAATCAGATTGTGCGAAAGCATCTTAACTTTGACTACCTGGGATGTACTTGGTTTTTCTCTGCCTGTTTTTATAAAGCTTCTTTTTGTGTGAGCTGAAGATACATTCAATTCAATTTGGGCATCATGGAAATGAAGAGCACTCCTTGTAAGCCAGAATTAGAAATGACATGCATTCTGCCTTAAACATGAGGTGCTCTGAAAGTAAATCTTCCTGGAGACAGGGCTTCAATAAGGAGCTGGCTGTCACCTGGCTGTTTGTTTTTTATGCTTTCAATTGTTCCTTTTTTTTCCATATTGAGCTTTACAAAACTCTTTCCTACCTGCCCTACCTTGGACTCACCAGCCTTTCTGTATTTTTCCTAGCAAGCTGTAGATTTTCTCGTTTCAACATTTTGTTTCAAAATAGTCACTTGCTACCTTTTCATGTATTTTTAAAAATATTTTTTTAGTTGTCAGTGGATCTTTTATTTATTTATATGCAGTGCTGAGGGTCAAAATCAGGGCCTCACACATGTCAGGCAGGCGCTCTACCACTGAGCCACAACTCCAGCTCCCTCATGTATTTTTTGATGAAAAAATGTTTCTGGATTCTATTCTGAAAACATTAAGTAGTTAATACTACACAACATGAAAACTGGAAGTATTTAGAGAAGAGGAAAATGCTTTTAATTTTTTTTTGAAAAATTATAGAAATTACTTTCAACTACTTGTTTTAAAAGTCTGGTGGTTGTCTTTATCTTTCATATGATTTTCTTTTTGTGATCAACATTGTGTCTCTTTAATGTTTAACACTTATGACTTGAAGAATTATTGTTGATTCAAATGGAGCTTCGGATTCATACCTGAATCTGTCTCAGATATATACCCTATTCCATAGGCATGATTTCTGTATCAAAGTTAGAAAAAGAATAAGAATTACGTGCTTGCAACTTAAAAATGATAGTAAAAACTCAGCATTTTTTTGTATAAATTTTAGTTTATTTTTTTAAAATTCCAGATTTACTTGATTTAATTGGCAAATGAAATTTGAATATATTTAAGGTGTGTAATACAATATTTTAAAATATATATATATATACACTGAAATGATTATCACAATCAAACACACACACACACACACACACACACACATATATATATATATATATATATCATCTTACATAATTATCATTTGTGTGTGTGGTGAGAACGTTTGCCATCTACTTTTTTGAATTTTTTTTTGCTGTAGATGGACACAATATCTATCTATCTATTTATTTATTTTTATGTGCTGCGGAGGATCAAACCTAGTGGCTCACGCTTGCCTCACTGAGGCAAGTGCTCTACCACTGAGCTACAATCTCAGCCCTGCCATCTACTCTTAACATATTTCAAGCATACAACACAGTATTATTAAGTGCAGTCCCCATGCTGTGCATCCCATCTCCAGAACTTGCCCTGAGTAATTGAAACATTTTACCCTTTGACTAACATCACCCCATTTCCTCACCCTCAATTTCTGCCAATCATTAATTGTTCCCTATACTTAAGTGAATTTGTTGTTTTTTTAAAATATCCACATATGAATGATATCATGTAGTATTTTGTCTTTATCTTATTTATTTCCATTAGCATATCTTCAAGTTTCTTCATATTGTAACAAATAGCAAGATTTCCTTCGCTTTATAAGGCTGAATAGAATCATCTGTCACATTTTATTTATCCATTTACTTAGGTTGAATCCATATCTTAGCTATTGGGAATACTGCAATGAACACTCTTGGACATACTTATTTCATTCCCTTTCATATGCAATCAGATGTGAGATTGCTGAATCACATGCTAATTTTAATTTTTGAGGACCCCTGTATACTACCTTTCATAATGACCATACCAGTGTTCATTCTTTCTAATAGTATGCTATGTTTCCCTTTTCTCTAAATCCTCGCCAACATTCGTATCCATTATATATTTTTTGTAATATTTACACCAATAGGTGTGAGTTTATTTAATTCTGATTTTGATGTACATTTCCCTGATGATTTCTTATGTTGAGACTTTTTTTTCATATTCTTTTTTTTTTTTAAATTTTTTATTGATTATTTAAAGCATTACATAGCTCATGATATATCATCTTTCATACAATAGACTCAAATTGTGTTTTGAACTCCCATTTTCACCCCAAATATAGATTGCAGAATCACATCTGTTACATATTCACATTTTTACATAATGCCATATTAGTGTCTGTTGTATTCTGCTACCTTTCCTAACCCCTACTATCCCCCCTCCCCTCCCCTCCCCTCCCATCTTCCCTCTCTATCTCCCCTGCTGTTGTTCGACTCTTGTTGACCATTAGCATATATTCCTTGCAAAACTATATTTTGGTTATTTTTTGAATTGGATTCTTTTTCTAGCTATTTTGTTGTTTTAGTATCTGATTTCCTTTGGATGCTAACCCCTCATGTAATGTATGGTTTGCAGATATTTTATTCAATTCTATAGGTTATCTTTTCACTTTGATGATTGTGTCCTTTGCAGTGTAGAAACATTTTAGTTTGATGTAATCTCATTTATCTATTTTTGCTTTTGTGCCTATGCTTTTGGTTTTATACATTTAAAAAATCACTGACTAGACTAATACTATAACTGACTAGACTAATACTAAGTAACTGTACTGTTATATGCTACTTTTTTGCTTAAGTTTTAAATATTCAAGTCTTGTGGGTAAGTCTTTAATCCATTTTGAATTGATTTTACTTATAGTACAAGTTAAGGATCCAATTTCATTCTTTTTTCATGGGAATATTTAGTTTTCACAATGCAATTTATTGAAGAAAATCTTAATTACCCATAGTATGTTCTTGATACCTCTGTCAAAGGTCAATTATATAGATTTACTTTGTGGCTTCCTATTCTGTTCTATTGGTGGGTGGTGTGTGTGTGTGTGTGTGTGTGTGTGTGTGTATCTTGTATGCCAGAATCATATTTTTTCATTTGTATATCTTTGTACTATACTTTGAAATTGGTTGATATGATGCCTTAAGCTTTGTTCTTTTTGTTCAAGATTGATTTAACTATTCTGAATCTTTCTATATGAATATTAGAATTATGTTTTCTGTTTTTGTGAAAGATGCTATTGGCATTTTGATAGGAATTATATTGAAACTGTAGAATACTTTGAGTAGTAGATATATTTTAACAATATTAATTTTTCTAATCCATGAGCATAGGATGCCTTTCCATTTATTTTTGTCTTCCTGAGTTTCTTTCATTATTTTTTAAATATTTTTAGTGCACAAACTATACTCCTTTGATTACTATTATTCCTACATATTTTTATGCAATTGTAAATGGGATTGATTACTTAGATTTACCTAGTTTAGTTTTTGAATAGTTTATTGTATCAGTCCCAGAATTTTACTAAATTCATTTGTTAATTCTAATATTTTTGGTGGAGTCTTTAAGAATATATACATATACATATATATATATATATATATATATATATATATATTCACACACATATAAATAATTAATATAAATCATCTGTAAAAAGACAGTTTTAATTTTTTATTCCCATTTTTTATGCCTTTTATTTCTTTTTCTTACCTAAGAACTTTGGTCAGGAATTCAAATACTGTGATAAACAGAAATTGTGGTATTATATTCCTATCTCAAAGGAAAGGCTTCCAGTTTCTCACCATTAATTATGATGCTAGCTATAGGTTTTTCATATATGAAACTGTTCCCTCTATACCTAATATTTGAGAGATTAGGTGTAGAGGGAACATTTAAACATGACTCTTCTCCTTTACCTTTGTTAAAATTCATAGGGTCTGGTGATGTTTTTTGGTGTTATTTAATTATGATAAAACTTTTCTTCTTTTATAATCCCAGAATGATTAAACTATAAGATCTTTTAAATAACCTGTTTATTTATATGCACATTTACTTTTTTATCAAAATGCTAAACTGATATAGATATGAACTTGTTCAAAGAGTGATTATTCTATATAACCTTTTTTGGTCTCACTTGCATTTAATATTTCCAGGTGTGTTAATCAAAATCAACGATCTCTAGCATTAGGAATACAGTTCATGCTACTTCGATTATTAGGTATGTCATTTCATTGGTAATTGTTGGCTATTTTGGTTCATTGATTTTATGAATATATTTCTATATGGTATATGCCAAGAAAATAATTAAAATAAAGAGGAAAACTATATAATTGTCATTTAAGAAAGCTATTTTCCAATACTCAGGATGTAACATTAATTATATACCACATGATAACATGACAACTTTTCACTTACCCAATTTGTTACGGTTGTTTCCAATCATGTTGCAAATATAACTTTATAAGGTGTATCAAATTTACTTAGAATATAAAATAAAATCTTTAATACACAATTTAATTTATCCCTGCTTTTATCTTTATTTGTGACACTGTTATGATGCATTAACAGTAAAAAATAATGAGTTAAAATATGTCAGTAGCAACAGTGGTGTAAACATTTTTACAAACTAAGAACCAATGGGAGAAATAATATATTCTAGAGAATTTTCTAAGTTTTTAGATATGGGAATTTGCAGATGTAGAAAGAATAAAAAAGAAATATAATAAACATAATATTGTGATAATTTATTAAAATAAAAATAAAAAAGAACATTAGAGATTACCTAAAACAAATTTCTTATTTTTCTCATGAGTAAATTAAGTTTCTAAAGAATTCAGGGTTTTGTTCATAGTTACACAATTAATAATGGAAATGAGACCAGGAAAATGATCCTTTTCAGTCAATTGCACATATATATATATATATAAAATTTCAGTTGTTGATAGACTTTTTTTATTTTTTATTTTTTTTATATGTGGTGCTGAGAATTGAACCCAGTGCTTCACACATACTAGGGATGCACTCTACCACTGAGTTACAACCCCAGCCCCAATCAAGTGTATTTTTGACTCTATCATGCTACATGTTATGAAACCACAGACCAGATATAGCCTGTTTTTTTCTAAGAAGTACTACTGGAAATCTGACATTTGACTTGTAACAATTGGAAGTGTCTTGACTATAGTCATCTTTGAGTGTCACTGGAGGATTTGTTCCAAACCCCTGCAGGTACCAAAATCACTGGATGCTCAAGTCCCTAATGTAAAATGGCTTAGTATTTGTATATAATTTAGGCATATCCTGTTTTTCCATATAGGTCAATCTGGGATGGGGCTAGAGCTCAGTGGCAAAGCAGTTGCCTAGCATGTGTGAGGCACTGGCTTAGATGCTTAGCACCACATAAAAATATACAAATACATATAGGTCAATCATCTCTAAATTCCTTATAATACATAAACAATGTAAGTGCTATGTATCAATACAACTGTTATACTATATTGTTTAAGGAATAGTGACAAAGAAAAACAGTCTGCACGTGTTCAGTATAGATGAATTTTTTAAAAAATATTTTCAACCTATTGTTGGTTAGCTCCAATAATGTGTGTGTGTGCATGTGCATGTGTGTGTGTGTAAGAAATACTCATGTTTATTAACATGTTACATACATGTGTGTACTCATACAAATTCATATTAACTTGTATACACAACACATGTATTATATATATTATATAGTTCAACAGACTTACTTTTATATTATGAGTAAGCATTTTGATTTTTAAAATCTATAATAGCTAATTTCAAAGGCATATTCATTAAGTTATAAAAACAATGAATTAAACTCTTTACTAAGTTAAATTTTAATATAATATATGCTTAAGATTTCTGTTAGTATTTTTGAACTGATTAAAAATATATAATTAAATATATTTATTTAAAAGTATTTTATCTGTCTTTTTGCCTTGTACATGAAATGATTAACTTTCTCATTGACAGTCTTGTGCCCATTTTTATGTATATAAATATACGTATAGCTATATATATTAAAAACTTGTGATTGCAAACTGTAACCTTTACCCTTTTGTATTTTGCCTATAATTCTTCTAGGCACAATACCTGGACCAATTATATTTGGTGTCACGATCGACAGCACATGTATTCTCTGGGATATTAATCAATGTGGAATTAAAGGTGCTTGCTGGATTTATGATAACATAAAGATGGCTCATATGCTAGTAGGTATAGGTAAGTGACTTCTTGAAAACTTTAGAGTAAATGTGAAGTAAAAAAATCTCATTTTTGGTTCCGTAAGTCATAGGAGTTATGGAAAGTTCAGTGTAAACTGATGGACAGTCCTGGAGTCCTGAGCAGAAATCATTTGCTACACCATGTAATGAGAATCTTTGAAGACAGTCTTCAAGGCTCAGTCTTAACTAGAAAGTATAATTTTAACTTTCATTATTTCACACATCGTATAATTTTCTTTTAAAATTTTTTTTCACACTTTTTTATGGGAGTTTACCCAAAAGCTAAAGATAAATTCTGAGAATGATGGTCATCTAGGTGTTCAGGCTTTGGAAAACATAGACCTGCTGTAGGGAAGTGTCCTTTGGTTCTGAGACATGTTGTAAGAAATTTTTTATAGTTTTTTTTTTTACTGTTTATAGCATTTTATTATTTTTTTATATATTTTTTTATTGGTTGTTCAAAACATTACAAAGCTCATGATATTATAGTTTATAAGGTTAGTCTTGATGCTTAACCCTATTTACCTTTTATGGTCTGTGATATTTTGATTAAATAGCAAATGAAAGTTAAGATTAAGGAAGTAGAGTAGCACATGTAATGTGTAGTAGTATGATAAATTTAAAATTTAAATTTCAAAAATAACTCAAGTAATTAGAATATTTAAAAATAGAGAAGTGTTTAATATTTTTGTATATCTATGTAGCTCCTCTTTCCACAAATATAGTAATGGTTGTATCAATGAGCATTCCTGATTTTCAAATATACATTTTTAAATAAAATAGTAATGATTAGTAAAAAGCAATCAGCTTCTAGAAAAACTACATGGCAAGATCACATTTAATTTATTCTACTGGCACTTATTAAATGCTTAGTATTGTGGTTAGAGCTAGTTTTTCTTTGCCTCATTGATTTCAAAACCAGAGTTCTTTGAAAACAGATCAAAGTTTGTGAAGTAAATCTTAATGTTTCATATTTTTAGGTAATACAGCAGGGTAAATTTGGTTAAGTAGTAAATGTGATATATTTATGTAGAAGAGTTCTCCTAAGAACTCCAAAGGTTTTTTTTTTTTTTTTTTTCATTTGAACACGAAACACCTGCAACTTATTCAAGTTTAAGGATGATATAGGCTATTTTATTTTATCACAGTCACTTGGTTACTTATGAATTTCTTAAGATATGATAGTGTGTTAAATTTATAAATAGAATGTGGATTTACTTAATCCCACACAACACTTACTTGACAAGAATATGCGATCATGACCATGGATACAATAATTACTGTATATTTAACTGAAGGGCCAAATACATAATTAATTTTTATTTTTCTATTTAGCTGTTACTTGTAAAGTTATCACCATTTTCTTCAATGGATTTGCAATCTTTTTGTATAAACCACCACCACTGAACACAGATGTGTCATTTCAAAATCAGAATGCAGTTGTGACAACGGTTACAGTAGAAAGGGATCTCAACAAAGCAGGAAATGAAGGGTGAAGAGGAAAAGATTATTTGACAGTTGGAAAATTGACCTCCATTTCTAAGAACACACAGTGCCACAGCAGCATTATCTACCGAGTATAGTCAATGGTATTTTAAACACTGATGGTTTATAATCACATGTGTTTGTTGTATATGTATGGACTCTTGATTTTCATACAAGAAACAGACCTGTGCCTTCAAAGCCAACCAAAGCCTCAAAACACACACAGGCTCACTTATTTTTCACTGTCTAGGTATGAAATCTCCAACCAATAACAAGAAAAATAGCTAAAAATTAGTTTAAAATCCATATTTAAAAAACACCATGATGAAAAGTTTTTATTTTGTTTACAACTTGTTGCATTTTTGTCTCTAATAATCTAAACGTATTTGGAAAACTTGTAATGTAAAAATTTAAACTAATCACTGTTATGTTATTGTTTCTTGGAATTGTGAAAGTCTGTGAATTTAAAGGCAGCTTTACAATGTAATTTGTTTTTAAATTACATATATTAATCTGATTTTTATTTTACTAAAGTTAAGTTATTGAACTATTTAGAATATAGGTAGGTTAGTTACATTCTTTGTGTCCCAGTATATGAAAAATTTCAACATCAAATATACAAGTTCATTTCAACATAAGATTTCCAGTAGCTGATTTTTTATGTTGCTGATTTTTAATACTTATTTTTTTTTGTTCTGTGATAGTATTATTCAATTATATATTTCAGAAGAAAGAACCAGCTTCCACAATGAAAAGTGCCAATTAGACATAAAAAGATTCCTTAATGTGATATTACTTGTATACAGAATAATTTTTCTTAATTTTAAACCTGATAACCTAGCACATTACTTAGACTACCTACAATATTGCTTTGCACATAGAAGGCATCTATTATTGTTATTTGATTAAAACATTAAACCCTGTTCTTTGCTGCATTTAGTATAAAGGTGAAGTATTCCATAAACCTGATAAAATTATAAATAAACTTCATTTATGTAGGTCAGATTTATGTCAAATTTACTCAGTATATAGAAGAACTAGTTCAAATCAACCAAAGCAACTTCTACTATTGTTAAAAATTTTACTGACTAGAAAAGTGTTATCAGATTTTCCCCATCAGAGCCTTCCCCTAGGTTTTTTTTTTTTTTTTTCCCAAGCAGGGTTTTAGTAGACTGTGATGAGGTTATCACAGAGAGAGTAAAGACCTAGTGGGAAGTTAGGGTCAGAAGGACTAGACATTTGCAGAATTTAAGAGATTGGTTGGTGGAAATCTGTGATAGATGAGTATTCAGGATCCTAGGAGCATTCATAAGCTGAAATTCAAGGAGAAGGATGGAGGTGTTAGGAAGCAAGCACACTTGGCTATTAGATGGGAGAAGCAGAAGGTCAGGAAGCAGAGGGATAGATAGAGCTGCTTAAACTGGAACATTTAAGCACCAAAAATTAAACCTGGAAAGCCAAAAATTCAGGTATTTGGGAAGTGGGAAATTTCAGCAATCAAATGTGAGAGAGTCAGGGGAACAAATATGTCATTACCTCATGTGAGACTCTTCCTCTCACCCAGCCAGACACATTCAGATGCTGCTACCTGTTGGGACCAAGGCTAAAGTAGAATTTAGGCTGATGAGTGCCAGTGTGGACACAAAGAACTGCAAGGGAAAATTTCACAGCGAGTAAACTAATGGTAAATCTGAGACACTTACTGATAGAAATGTGAAATGAGAATAAGAAAGTAAACTAGAGAAAGTAATTATACAAACATGTGAGTCTAGGACCACTTAATTTAGGGAGAAGAACAAAAAAAAATCATCCCATGCATAGAAACAGTTTGAACAAGTCATCAAATAATTGGCATTTGTACTCAAGGGCTACATTGTATTCAGTATACTCTGTTTTGTAAGATGATAGCATTGTTTTTTATTGATTATTTAAAGCATTACATAGTTCATGATATATCATCTTTCATACATTTGACTCAAATTGTGTTTTGAACTTCCATTTTCACCCCAAATACAGATTGCAGAATCACATCTGTTACATATTCACATTTTTACATAATGCCATATTAGTGACTGTTGTATTCTGCTACCTTTCCTATCCCCTACTATCCCCCCTCCCCTCCCCTCCCATCTTCCCTCTCTACCTCCCCTGCTGTTGTTCAATTCTCTCCCTCTTTTTCCTTCCCCCTTGCCCCTCATAACCTCTTATAATTTTATGTATCATTGAAGGTCTCCTACCATTTCCACGTGCTTTCCCTTCTCTCCCCGTTTCTCTCCCCCCATTCATCTTTGTTTACTGTAGTCTTTTCCTCATGCTCTTCCTTCCTGTTCTGTTCTTAGTTGTTCTCATTATATCAAAGCAGACATTTGGCATTTGTTTTTTAGGGCTTGGCTAGCTTCACTTAGCATAATCTGTTCTAATGCCATCCATTTCCCTGCAAATTCTATGATTTTGTCATTTCTTAGTGCTGCATAATACTCCATTGTGTATAGATGCCACATTTTTTTTATCCATTCATCTATTGAGGGGCATCTAGGTTGGTTCCACAGTCTAGCTATTGTGAATTGTGCCGCTATAATCATTGATGCAGCCGTATCCCTATAGAGCGCTCTTTTAAGGTCCTCAGGGAATAGTCTGAGAAGGGCGATAGCTGGGTCAAATGGTGGATCCATTCCCAGCTTTCCCAGGAATCTCCATACTGCTTTCCAAATTGGCCTCACCATTTTGCAGCCCCACCAGCAGTGTACAAGTGGGCCCTTTTCCCCACATCCCCGCCAACACTTATTGTTGTTTGACTTCATAATGGCTGCCAATCTTACTGGAGTGAGATGGTATCTTAGGGTGGTTTTGATTTGCATTTCTCTGATTGCTAGAGATGGTGAGCATTTTTTCATGTACTTGTTGATTGATTGTATGTCCTCCTCTGAGAAGTGCATGGTACTGGTACCAAAACAGGCAGGTGGACCAATGGTACAGAATAGAAGACACAGAGACTAATCCACAAAGTTACAACTATCTTATATTTGATAAAGGGGCTAAAAGCATGCAATGGAGGAAGGATAGCATCTTCAACAAATGGTGCTGGGAAAATTGGAAATCCATATGCAACAAAATGAAATTGAATCCCTTTCTCTCGCCATCCACAAAAATTAACTCAAAATGGATCAGGGAGCTAGATATCAAATCAGAGACACTGTGTCTGATAGAAGAAAAAGTTGGATACGATTTACATATTGTGGGGTCGGGCTCCAAATTCCTTAATAGGACACCCATAGCCCAAGAGTTAACAACAAGAATAAACAAATGGGACTTACTTAAACTAAAAAGTTTTTTCTCAGCAAGAGAAACAATAAAAGAGGTAAATAGAGAGCCTACATCCTGGGAACAAATTTTTACCCCCCACACCTCCGATAGAGCCCTAATATCCAGAATGTACAAAGAACTCAAAAAATTAAACAATAAGATAACAAATAACCCAATTAACAAATGGGCCAAGGACCTGAACAGATGATAGCATTTTTAACAAACATTTTAATGAAAATAGAATAAACCAATAATTTTAGCCTTTAAAAGGATTCATTATTTATGATATACATATTTAGAAAGAATACCTTATTTGACAATAGGTGATACAGACACTACTATAATTTATAATCATCGTTTTTACTTTTGTATCTGCCTAGGTTATATGGGTTTTTACTTTTGTATCCACCTAGATTATATGCTACTTCTAGGACAAATTTTTTCATAATATGTGTTTCTTACAATTTGTAATGATTTTAAAGTAAGGTTGAACTTATACGTTGATATATGGGATTTTTGTACATAATTGGATATATATCTTAAAACTTTTAAGACATTTTTGTCTTAACTGTAGAAAATGCAAATGTAAAACTGTTATATATATAGAAAAACTGAATATATTTGACTTTACCATGTACATTGGAGGAATATATAGATATAAATTTCTTTCAGGATTTTTATTGTAAACAATTATACAAAATAAATGTACATATATTTTATTGAATCAGAATGTTTGTATTAGATTATTTTAAGCATTTGATCTTATTAAATAACACAGTTTTGGAAATTTTGGCTTGTCTCTGTTTGTGAATATAAACACGTTTATGGATGGGAAAGGGACCTTGGTGCACATTTGAACTTGGTGAATACAATTTAATGAATTCATTGATTTTTGGTAACTTAACAGATGTATTTAATAGAAAACATTTGTTATTAGATATACACTAGAAACATTCTTGCACATGATAGTTTCTGTGTGACAGAGTGACATAAGATTTATATGAGTAGGCTACATGTTGCAGATAGTTTATTGTAAAATATCTGAAACTTAGAGAAGTAATATGGTTTATAACGGACATATTTAGTTCATCTTGGTTATCAAAATGCTCATTAAAATACTTATGAAGAAATCACATGGGACTCAAATAGTTTTTACCTAGTCTGGCTCTTTCCTAAAATCCCACATTAAATTTATTTCTCATGGTTTCTTAGTCTTTTCTTATTGTGCTTCTTTTCTATTGCTGAATATTTATTAACTCCAAACTTCAGTGACTTAAAATATTTATTTTCTTATGGTGTCTGTGAGTCAGCAATTCAGGAGCAGTTCCACTGGGTTTTCAGTAAAGATGTTAATTAGGACTATAATCATAGAAAGACTTGCCTGGGATGGAATCATCTGCTTGTAAGAAGGGGTGTTCATGTTGCTGTTAGCTCCATTCCCCAACATGTGGTCCCCTTCATAGGGACTAAGGACATGGCAGGGGTGAAGGATAGAAAGGAGAGTGGTAGAACAACCAAAACTCAAACTATAGTATCTAGTGGGACCTAGTATTAGTGACATATTCCTTCTAAAAGCTGCATTCTGTTGTCATTCAGAGAACCATGGCAAGCCTAATCACATATGCAAAGATGCTTCACCACAGCACCTAAATTCATAGGTTGAATCAACCAGGGAGGGGGAGACATCTTTAGAAGTCTGCCTATCACGTCTGATACAATGTGGGAGGAAACCACAGAAATGAAAAGGCTGGGTCACTGGAGTGGTCCTAGTGGCTGGCTACTATACAAGATCCTCATGTTTTGGAAAAGGATTGGCCAATGATTTTGTAAAATATCTTTTAATTTGGGTTTGTCTGATGTTTCATAATGATTAATACTGATATATATTTTTTGGCAAAAATTCTAAAAATGGTGCCCCTGATCTTCCAGCACATTGTATCAATATGATGACTGTATATGGTAGATTTTTGATCATTATGATAAGTTTTGTGTTCGCCAGCAATGACTGGTCTAACTTTATTTCCTTCTTTGTTTTTAAGAAATATCTCTTGTGTAGATACTTGGAGACCATGCAAATATTTATTTCTCAACAAGCTTTCACCCAAGTCTGACATTTATTGATGACTCTTACATGCACTCTAATCTGTTTTTTGCCAACAATGATTTTCTATTTCCATCACTTCTTTAAGTTTATATTAATTAGGATTCTACTCTAAGAAAGAGCTATCCCAAATAAGTTTGCTCAATTGTGTAAGTATACATTGATTTTTTTTTTATTCTGTGGAATATTATTTTTATTCATTAAATTGTCTTACATTCGGTAGTTGGGAGCACTATCATGTTGGTAATTGTTTCTTTGTTTCATATGCACATCATTATTGAGCATATTTGTATAGCTCAGCACCATAAAATGTTCCTGGCTAGCTGAGCACAGTGTTGCCTGCAATATCAGTGACTCGGGAGGCTGAGTTAGGAGGACTGCAAATTCCATGCCAGGCGCAGCAATTTAGTGAGAACGCTGAAACTCAGCAAGAAGCTGTCTTAACATTAAAAATGCCAGTTGCACGCCTGTAATCCCAGTGACTTGGGAGGCTGAGACAGGAGGATCTCTAGTTCAAACTCAACCATGGCAACTTAGAGAGACCCTAAGCAACTTAGCAAGACCCTGTCTCAAAACACAAAAGAGCTGGGGATGTGGCTCAGTGATAAAGGCCCCCTGGCTTCAATCCTTTGTACCAAAAAAAAAAAAAAAAAAGACTAAGGGTGTAGCACAATGGTAAATTACTCCTGGATTCAATCCCCAGTACCATAAATAAATAAATAAATAAATAAATAAATAAATAAATAAATATTCCTGGTTGTTCTGCTCCTGTACTTTACCTTCTACCAGAATTCCTAGTTCCTTGTATTGAAGAATGGCTTTTAAAAACCAAGATTTTCATATCAACACAAATCTCAACATCTATTTCTTTTTTTTTTTCATATGTGAATATGCACTGAATACCTCCAATTGAGATCTAGTGCCACTGAGTTCATTTCAGTTTTCCCTTTTTTTACTTGTAAACCCTTTCTCTGAGAGTGAGAAACCTGGCTCTCATTATCTACAAATCATTTGTCCTATATTGCAGCATTGGTTTTCTATTACTAACATGACAGATTATTGCAAATTTAGTGTCATAAAACAATATTCATTAATAAGTTTCATTTGTGCTAGTTGGAAGTCCAAGCACACTGGTTTAGCTTGTTTTCAATCTTTTTCTTCTCAAGTTGAAGCCAAAGTAAGGTTGTGCATTTGTGGAAGGTCTGGGGAAGGATACACTTGCAAGCTCATTCAGGCTGTTGGGTAAATTCAGCTTCAGACCATTTTATCAGTAAGGTCTCTGTTTCCTTGAGGGCTAATATCTGGAAGCTACTGTTCTTGGGTCCTGGGGATCATCCACATTTCTTGACTCATGCACCTGCCCTCACTTCCTCATCTACAAACAAGCAAGGACATGCCAGTCCTTAAGATTTGAATCTCTCTGACCTCCCCCTCTCTTACACCTTTCTTGCTCTCTGTATTGCTGCATTTTTCTCCACTTAGCATGATAAAATTATCTGCTTTTAAAGGGCTCGTGTATTTAGATTGGGCCAATTCAGACAATCCAGTATAAAAGCTCTATTTTAAGGGCCTGCAAATTCTCTTTACCACACCATTTGCATGAGTTTTCATTGAACAGGCCAAGGGAAGGGAATCTTTAGAATTTAATCTGCCATACCTGATATACACATAAGTAAGTCTATCACTGCCGAATATGCTGTAAAGTTCTGGTTTACTGAGACAAACATTTGGGATGGTGGCAGGAGAAGCTTATCAGATGCTTTCCTAAAATTTGGTGATGTAACATAATTAGGAAGAATTATTTAACTATTTCATGACTCAGGAAATCAAAAGCATATAATAAATTAGGAAATATGTATTCACCAATAAACCACTAAATTTCTGATAAGAACAATGGGAATGCCTGGGTGTGGTAGCTGGGGTTACTCCCAGTCCCTTATCTTTATAGTTACTATGCATTGGAGGCAGAGTAAAAACTAGCAGTTTTGGTGGTAGAGGAGGCTAACTTGGTTTGGAGTGGAACACAGTAAAACCAAAGGCCACGGGGCATTTCCCCAGATACTATCAATGTAAATGGCCAGTCTTGCAGCCTGCCTGAGGCCAAGATGCTGGGAGAAACAAACAGACCTTCCTTTCTGAAAAACACTTTTTATAAAAGAACTGGAAATCTCTGGAGAGACAGTTATTGCTGTACTGAAAAATATCTATCCCATCTGCAAAAAGGGCTCAACAATAATGACTGTTAATGTCTTTTTTAAAATAATTAAACTTAAAAATGATATTTTACTCTATATAATTTTACCCCCATAAAATTGGTTAAAACACTTTATTTTTTAAGGAAACAGCTATTGATGGTTTCCCTCAAGTCAAAGGAGAGAAGGCCCTAAGAGAATCATACTAGTGATGAAAATTGAAAATGTGTGTAGAATTGAGGCTAATATTTCTTCCCTAGTTTAATATTTGCTGAGTTGCCATGCCACCAGAAGAATGGAGTTTGTGCCCTAATACGTTGAAAGGGTAAAGGAACACAGAAAAGCCTTTCTAGACCATAATCAAAGAGGAATAGACATGTTTGCAACTTCTGAGGATCAGAACTTCCCATGTGTTAACATGCTTTGATGTGTTGCTGTGTATGTAACTTGTGCAGTTTTCCTGGAACTTGTCCTCAACCATTCCCTGCTAAGAGCTCAGACCAGAAGCTAGAACAAAGATGGGTAATGTCTGTAAGAAGTCAGGTCAAGTGAGCATCAACATACCTGGGACCCTCAGTTCAGCCTGGACCTACAATTACATTCCATAAACGAACCAGCCTTTGAAGGCCTGCCACAATGGAGGACACAGTGGTCTGTCAGTGATATCCAAGAGCAGACTAAGAAGGCCTGACAGTGACATATTTTTGCCTTTCTTCCTCTTTTTCTGTAGCAGTGGTCCCTTTATGCTTTGAATATAGCCTTTGCTGCTCTGCTACTGAAACTTATTTTTTAAACAGACACGTTTCTTTCCCTTCCTCTCTCCCTGCTCCTTTCTAGTTTCTCCTTCTCCCTAATCCCAGGGGAAACAGTGTACCTTTCTTCACCATCCTAGGCAGTTTTATCAGTCCTGGAACACATACTGGCTTTAAGAATGAAATAATTCAGACTTTGGGGATGGTACTAGAAATTCTCAGAAATGACTCTCCCAAATTAAAAAAGTGCATTACAACTCTGGCAGAGAACATGGTAGAACATAGCCTTTGAATCACCTGTTTAAAAGTCCCTGCTCCCCTTGATGGGCAGAATCACAGCCTCTGGGACAGGAGTTTCCTGTGTTTCTCTCTTACCAGCAAAACAAACTTCTTTTTCCTTTTTCTCAAAACTGAGTCCTCATTATTGGGTTGGCATCAGGGACAAGGACAAAGCTTTTGGTAACATTTCTTCCATGCATTTCTGGATGCAGAAGAACACAGTCAGTTCTAATTTGGGGGAAATAAGAGACATGAGACCTTAGTTCCTAAAATGGCTGCATAGCTATGGAATGTAAGAATATTGCCATGAGGGTGTGGAAAGTAAGTCATGCAGGATGAATTTGAAGGCAACAGTGGGATAGAAATAAGGCCCGTATAGTTTAAATCCTGCGGGTTTCACCTTTATTAGTTACTTTGGTATATGAGTACCCTATTATACGTATTCAGAGGAAATAAACATTAAGATTTTCTTACATTTCTTCCTCTCAGACCAATGCAAAAAATCTGTTTCTTACTTTTAACGTTAATTAAGCAGAGATTAAGTGGAGTGGATGGCAATAATGATGACAGTTTAGGTGATTTATAGAACTTTAAAAACTAAGAGTACTCAAGTTCTACCCAGGACTAATTACATTTGCCTGTTAGACATTTCCCAGGTGGGGCTGGGTTTGTTTGTGGCTCAGTGGTGTAGCGCTTGCCTAATATGTGAGACACTACATTGGATCCTCAACACCACATAATAAATAAATAAATAAAATAAGTTGCTAAAAATATTTCCAGGAGATTCTGAGATAAATCCAGGTTGGAAACTACTAAATATAAACTAACTCATTGTAGAAGATTGGGGGTAGGCATGCTCACATTTTGTGTTCAATGGTTTAATCATATTCTCTTATTTCTAATTTTGATTATTGCGAGACTATAAATATACTTTAAAAGTAAAAGAGAGGGAAGAAATAGGGGTAATTTTGAGGTAACTGGAGCTTGTGAAAATACAGAAGCTCTGGGTGGTGGGGCGAGGAATTAGGTAAAAAATATGCTAGAAAGTTAGAAAGCATTGGAGAGAGACAGGTTAAAACAAAACAAAACAAAAACAAAAACGCGTAACTCTTATGGGCATTAACCCAATTTTTTAAATTCTATGTTTATATTTTATTAAATAAGAAAATTTGAGGCAGTAGGCATAAAAATGTGGATTATTTCAAGGACAGAAATTGTTAAATTTATATTTTCTTCTTTCCAGGATGCAATTTATCTTTTGGCCACAAGGTGGTAGTGTTGCTTTTACTACTTCAACAAAGGATTTTTTTTTTCCTTTTTCCTGAACCTGTTTCTCTTCCTGATGTAGTATTTCTGGACCTTTTATAAAATTATATTTGCATTTTCTCAGCAGTATTATTCTCATTCTACTACTTTCTCATTGCAGATCCTTTGAAATATTGACAGTTATAAGATAAAATAGTAGCTAACAACAATTTTTTTATAGGTGCAAGTTTAGTTATTTTAAGTTATTTTGGATAGCCATGTAATCTATACATTATGCAATGTGGTTTTCATATAAAATAGCCTTTACCAAAGTTTTTTTCCAAGTTATCTGAAGCTTTAAAATGCAACATTGTGACTAGAATTACGTCCTCATAAACCTAAAATCTAACTGGTAAAATGAAGTGTGTGTATGTATGTGGAAAATTAATAAGTGAAACAATCAAAGATTTAAACAAAAAATCAAGGACAATACATTCAGATTCTAGAAACATTTACTTGCCCTTTTCTTAATCCCAGGAATGTTTTAAGCTTCAAAAACTTGTGAGAGAGAGAAGAGAGAGAAAGAAGAACTCTGCTCATATTATTTATAGACTCTTGGATTTTTGTAAATAGAAATATATATATATATATAATGTATATTATATATGTAAAATAGAAATATATTAAAATTGTTTTGGGGTAGGTACCAGGGATTGAACTCAGGGACACTCAATCACATCTCCAGCCCTATTTTCCTATTTTGTATTTTATTTAGAGACAGGGTCTCACTGAGTTGCTTAGTGCCTCGCCTTTGCTGAGGCTGGCTTTGAACTTGTGATCTTCCAGCCTCAGCCTCCTGAGCTGCTGGGATCAAAGGCATGCTCCACTGTGCTGGGCTTAAATAGAAGTATAAATAATCAATTCTATTAAACATTAAAGACAATTTAATATTTCACCAGGAGTTTTATTATGTAGGCATTCAGAGTCAAGACTAGAACAAGTAATATAGATACATACAGATACAGCACCCCTTCCTCACTAGACAGTGTTTATGATAAAACAGTGAAGATGTTATGGAAGTCTTAGGCCAGAGGCCTGATTCTGTGAATCAACAAGTCAATTCCAATTACTCAATCATAATGGTGAGAAGCATATGCAACTGTGCACATTTCAATCAGTGCAGCTACACTGGAAAGACAATGGGACCAATGTCCTTATCCTTGTCTTCCAGGGTCTGAGGATGACTTTGAGGTTTTATAGAAAGGGGAACAAAAACAAGGGCTGGGAGGTTTGCACAGTTAGGGACATTTCACAACTACCAAACTGGTGATCTTGATCAGATGTATTCTGTTGTTTACTATCTCAGGACTGGTCAGGCAGGGTCTTGTCCCAGGTAAGAAAATTGCTGTTGCCTAGAGGATAGCTTCCACTAGATCAGATCTTGTTTCTGGAATCCAAGGTGACTGGGAGCAAAGGGGATGGATGCAAAAATGGAGGCAGAGAGGCCAGGTCTTTGATTCTGCTTTTAGCCACATACTGAACGTTTTCAGGCAAAAGTGACAAGTCCAAGTCTTTTGTTAAGAATGTTCAAATTTTCACCAGAACACAAATGGGAGGGACACCAACCCTATCTGAAACTTTTATGCAGGAAAGTGCCAGCTGTGGTAGTGATACAGAAATTGATGGATTAACATAATGTGACAAGGCAATACCTAACCACAAATGACTTCACAGCTCTGTCCCCAAACTGGTTTAGTCAGACCTACTTCTGCCTCTAGAAATATTAATTTCTCCTCTCTCCCATCTCTTGTTCATTTAAATAATTCAAAGTTCTTCCTTCTATAGAAAATTCTTCCTCTCCTCTCATGCCTTCAAAATGCCCATCTTCATCCTTGCTCTGTCTCCCCACATGCAGGCTTTTTCGGGCATCTCCCTTCGGGTAAATCTTAGGCATCCTAAACTCAATCTGTCAGGAACTGCACTTACCAACTACCTCCCTTCTGATGCCATCCATTTCTTAATTTTGATGGGTTGTAAACTAGCATCAAACATTGTATATACTGATGATAATTTCAAGGAAAGAATGATAAATAAACATTAATGTTTCCATATTTTACTATGTTAAAACAGAATAAGCTGAATGTCATATTCATTATATTTTTATCCATTTTCTCTATATATATCATTGAGAAACAATTTAATGGAAAAATCAGAATGACACAATAATTTCATTCCTTCATGTACTTTTATTTTCAAATATCATTTCATAAATGTTATGATAATTTGATAATATTAAATATGAGGTTTTTGCTGATATAAACTGGACATGTAAATGCTTTATTTTTTAGAATCCTCTTCTAGCTACACAACACCCAGTTGATACACCAGAGCCAGTCCTGGAAAAAAGCTATGAAATGAAACTGATAGTTTTGAATATGTTCTATAATTATTGGACATTGGAGTGTCAAACAAAAACTGTCTCAGAGTTAAACAGGCAAATAAACTTTATTCAAAGCTATTACAATAGGGAAGAAAGATCAGAACTCAGTCTGAACTCCACTCCAGTGAAACAAAAAGTGGTAGAGTTTCTATGAGATTGGTTGAAGGTGGATCATGGACCATTTGTTTTTGCCACTGGCCTTGCCAAAGGAAAAGTAAACTTTCTCACATCTTCAAGACAAGCAGTTGCAGGACATGAAACAAGGAGCTTGCTGAAGTCAGACTCTTGTCGTCTTAAGGACGTTGGAAGATCCCAGCCCTACCTTCCTGGATGATTAGTTTCAATGGGATATCTTCTGGGTCCTTGAGAAAGACTTGAGCAATAACTCTTGGATATTTACCTCTCAATGGGGCTGATAAAGAACACTTAATTCTAGGATGGGGGTATAACTCACTTGGTTGCATGCTTGCCTTGCATGCACAAGGCCCTGGGTTCAATTCCCAGATTTCTTTCTCTCTCTCTCTCTCTCTCTCTCTCTCTCTCTCTCTCTCTCTCTTTCTCTCTCTCTCTCTCTCTCTCTCTCTCACACACACACACACACACACACACACACACACACACACACACACACAATTTCCTCTGAGGGAAATGTCAAGTTTGTCTTGGTCAGAAGAATGCAAATTATTTTAATTGGTTTCAAATTGCCCATGGTCTCTCTAAACAAGTTTATACAGCATAACCTGTAGTCATTTGGTATTTGATTTTGAACTTAGGGACCTGGTAATGCAAAAACACTTCTTAAATTTTAATCTGACTTACCCTATTGTTTTTTAATTAGACAGCACATCTGTCTGGATTTGTGGTTTTAAGCAAACGAGTATGAGTATGACAAAGCAATTAGTTACTAGAGACTGAAAAAAGTTAGCCACAGTGTCCTCAACAGACATTGATCCTATTTTTATGCTTTTAAATTCTGATATAAGAAGAGTAATCATAAAACACGGCTGCAAACAGCACAGGTTGAGATAACAAGACCCAGGCACACTAAAGCTAATTACCTACAGTAAGTGGCTTGCATGTAGGCCAGTAAGAGATTGGGGAGTAAACTTATTAAGGTCAAAATAATAGAAGACATGAAATGAGACAAAAGAAATGAGGGGTGGAAATGTAATGCATGGAAGGAAATTCTTATGGGAGATTAATAAATTCACATTGCTATTGTGTTTTATTACAGTTAAAATGAATGACCTTCACTGGCAATGGTTCATGAATCCAGTGATGATAACATACAGATTAACTCTTTTTGTGTTTTTTTCCTGTTTCTTTTCTGTCCTATCTCCTTTATTATGACTTGGGTAATTAGCTACATTGAAGATATGCAATTGTGCACATGAAGTCTCAAAGGGTGGAAGTTGAACAGGTTGTGCTTACCTACCTGAAGAATTTTCCAATGTCATATCCTCTTTGCTAGTCACAAAACTGCCAGATTTATACATCGATAGCTGTGTAGTTAATGGAGTGCTGCATTGTCATAGAATTTATCAATTTGCAGTGAGTGTGAGTGTTTTGACCCAGGATTTGAGCTCCATGGTTGGGTGGATGTTTCTGTTTGGGTCGAAAGATGTTTATTCATTAATTAATTATCACCACATATAACTATGAATAGTAAGCTTCATTATTCCTATGACCATATAGCAGTGGCCTCTGGAGTTGGTAAAAGGAATGAAACCTAAGTTAGGCACCACCTCAGATCTGTGTTCTTTCTGCCTAGATAAAATCATTTTCTAAGACACATCCTAATCTAATAAAGTCTCAGAGGATGGAAGGGAAAATATTTATTAATGAAATTATGAGGAAAAGAGGCCCAGACTGAGGTGAGTTTACTGTATTTCTTTTACTTGGTATAGTACTTTTGCAGAGATTAGGTATTAGTCCGGGGGATTCCAGATATTCTCAGTTTTCAGCAATTTTTTTTGTCTCATTCATTTTTTCATGAAACATAGACTCAAAGGGATAACAATTATGTTTATTAACCTAATAGGTCAAAATTATTTATTCCCTGAATAGGTCAAAAATATTTATTCCCTGAAGTTTAATGGTTACTTGAAAAAAACATAAATTGAAATTTTAAAAAAATTGTATTCTATTCTTAAGCACAATTAGTAATGTTTGCACCTGTTAGGTACTGTATAACTTCTCAAACCTTGGACTCATAGAATGCTGTCACCTTCCTTTCCTATCTCACATTCTTTTGCAAGTAATTGCTCTTTATCTTAGCAATTGCTGAAGACCCAGCTTTGGCATAGAAATGGCATCACCTAAAAGAACTGAGCAATCAAGTCTCTGAATTCCTCAAGCTAGCAGTTTAAACAGAGCCTGGCAGATATCAAGTAGTTTAGTGCTTTTCCAAACAATTTTCAATATCTCACAGGTCCCCTGTGAGTTTGTTACTGAACACTGGGGTACATAAGGAAAAATACAAATTTAAAATAGCGGGATTAATTAAAAGTACAAAATAGCATTCTTGTTTCTTTTTTTTTTTAATTTTTTATTGGTTGTTCACAACATTACAAAGCTCTTGACATATCATATTTCATACCTTAGATTGAAGTGGGTTATGAACCCTCAATTTTACCCCAAATGCAGATTGCAGAATCACGTGGGTTACACATCCACAATTTTACATAATGCCGTATTAGTAATTCTTGTATTCTGCTACCTTTCCTATCCCCTACTATCCCCCCTCCCCTCCCCTCCCAACTTCTCTCTCTACCCCATCTACTGTAATTCATTTCTCTCCTTGTTTATTTTCCCATTCCCCTCACAACCTCTTATATGTAATTTTATATAGCAATGAGGGTCTCCCTCCATTTCCATGCAATTTCCCTTTTCTCTCCCTTTCCCTCCCACCTCATGTCTCTGTTTAAAGTTAATCTTTTCTTCCTGCTCTTCCTCCCTACTCTGTTCATAGTTGCTCTCATTATATCAAAGAAGACATTTGGTATTTGTTTTTTAGGGATTGGCTAGCTTCACTAAGCATAATCTGCTCTAGTGCCATCCATTTCCCTGAAAATTCTATGATTTTGTCATTTTTTATTGCTGCATAGTACTCCATTGTGTATAGATGCCACATTTTTTTTATCCATTCATCTATTGAAGGGCATCTGGATTGGTTCCACAGTCTAGCTATTGTGAATTGTGCTGCTATGAACATCGATGTGGCAGTATCCCTGTAGCATGCTCTTTTAAGGTCTTCAGGGAATAGTCTGAGAAGGTCAATAGCTGGGTCAAATGGTGGTTCCATTCCCATCTTTCCCAGGAATCTCCAAACTGCTTTCCAAATTGGCTGCACCAATTTGCAGTCCCACCAGCAATGTACAAGTGTACCCTTTTCTCCACATCCTTGCCAGCACTTGTTGTTGTTTGACTTCATAGTGGCTGCCAATCTTACTGGAGTGAGATGGTATCTTAGGGTGGTTTTGATTTGCATTTCTCTGACTGCTAGAGATGGAGAGCATTTTTTCATGTACTTGTTGATTGATTGTATGTCCTCCTCTGAGAAGTGTTGGTTCAGGTCCTTGGCCCATTTGTTGATTGGGTTATTTGTTATCTTATTGTCTAATTTTTTGAGTTCTTTGTATACTCTGGATATTAGGGCTCTATCTGAAGTGTGTGGAGTAAAAATTTGTTCCCAGGATGTAGGCTCCCTATTTACCTCTCTTATTGTTTCTTTTGCTGAGAAAAAACTTTTAAGTTAAATTAAGTCCCATTTGTTGATTCTAGTTGTTAACTCTTTTGCTATGGGTGTCCTATTAAGGAATTTGGAGCCCGACCCCACAATCTGTAGATCGGAGCCAACTTTTTCTTCTATCAGACGCAGAGTTTCTGATTTGATATCAAGCTCCTTGATCCATTTTGAGTTAACTTTTGTGCATGGCGAGAGAAAGGGATTCAGTTTCATTTTGTTGCATATGGATTTCCAGTTTTCCCAACACCATTTGTTGAAGATGCTATCCTTCCTCCATTGCATGCTTATAGCCCCTTTATCAAATATAAGATAGTTGTAACTTTGTGGATTAGTCTCTGTGTCCTCTATTTTATACCATTGGTCCACCCGCCTGTTTTGGTACCAGTACCATGCTGTTTTTGTCACTATTGCTCTGTAATATAGTTTGAAATCTGGTATCGCTATACCACCTGATTCACACTTTCTGCTTAGAATTGCTTTTGCTATTCTGGGTCTTTTATTTTTCCATATGAATTTCATGATTGCTTTATCTATTTCTACAAGAAATGCCGTTGGGATTTTGATTGGCATTGCATTAAATCTATAGAGAGCTTTTGGTAATATCGCCATTTTAATGATGTTAGTTCTGCCTATCCATGAACAGGGTATATTTTTCCATCTTCTAAGATCTTTTTCTACTTCTCTCTTTAGGGTTCTGTAGTTTTCATTGTATAAATCTTTCACCTCTTTTGTTAGGTTGATTCCCAAGTATTTTATTTTTTTTGAGGATATTGTGAATGGAGTGTTTTTCCTCATTTCCATTTCAGAAGTTTTGTTGCTGATATACAGAAATGCCTTTGATTTATGCGTGTTGATTTTATATCCTGCCACTTTGCTGAATTCATTTATTAGTTCTAGTAGTTTCTTTGTAGACCCTTTTGAGTCTTCTAGGTATAGAATCATGTCATCTGCAAATAGTGATAATTTAAGTTCTTCTTTTCCAATTTTTATGCCTTTAATTTCTTTCGTCTGTCTAATTGCTCTGGCCAGTGTTTCGAGAACTATATTGAATAGAAGTGGAGATAGAGAGCATCCCTGTCTTGTTCCGGATTTTAGAGGGAATGCCTTCAACTTTTGTCCATTCAGAATGATGCTAGCCTGAGGCTTAGCATAGATAGCTTTTACAATGTCAAGGTAAGTTCCTGTTATCCCTAGTTTTTCTAATGTTTTGAACATAAAGGGATGCTGTACTTTGTCGAATGCTTTCTCTGCATCTATCGAGATGATCATATGGTTCTTATCTTAAGCCTATTGATGTGGTGAATAACATTTATTGATTTCTGTATGTTGAACCATCCTTGCATCCCAGGGATGAATCCTACTTGATCATGGTGCACTATTTTTTTGATGTGTTTTTGTATTCGATTCACCAGAATTTTATTGAGGATTTTTGCATCTAGGTTCATTAGAGATATTGGTCTGTAGTTTTCTTTCTTTGAGGTGTCTTTGTCTGGTTTCGGAATCAGGGTGATGTTGGCCTCATAGAATGAATTTGGAAGAGCTCCCTCTTTTTCTATTTCCTGAAATAACTTGAAAAGTATTGGTATTAATTCTTCTTTAAAGGTTTTGTAAAACTCTGCTCTATACCCATCCGGTCCTGGGCTTTTCTTGGTTGGTAGTCTTTTGATGGCTTCTTCAATTTCATCCATTGATATTGGTCTGTTCAGATTGTGTGTATCCTCCTGACTCAGTCTGGGCAAATCATATGACTTAAGAAATTTATCAATGTCTTCACTATCCTCTATTTTATTGGAATATAGGTTTTCAAAATAATTTCTAATTGTCTTCTGTATTTCTGTAGTATCTGTTGTGATATTGCGTTTTTCATCCCGTATGTTAGTAATTTGTGTTCTCTCTCTTCTTCTCTTCGTTAGCATGGCTAAAGGTCTGTCGATCTTATTTATTTTTTCGAAGAACCAACTTTTAGTTTTGTTAATTTTTTCAATAGTTTCTTTTGTTTCAATTTCATTGATTTCCGCTCTGATTTTAATTATTTCTTGCCTTCTGCTACATTTGCTGTTGTTTTGCTCTTCCTTTTCTAGGGCTTTGAGTTGGAGTGTGAGCTCATTTATTTGTTGGTTTCTTCTTTTTTTGAGGAATGACCACCAGGTGATGAATTTTCCTCTTAAAACTGCCTTCATTGTGTCCCATAGATTCCGATATGTTGTGTCTGTATTTTCGTTTATCTCTAAGAATTTTTTTATTTCCTCCTTTATGTCTTCTGTAACCCATTGATCATTCAGTAATATATTGTTCATTTTCCATGTGATGTAGGATTTTTCCTTCCTTCTTTTATCATTGATTTCCAGTTTCATTCCATTATGATCAGATAAAATGCATGGTATTATCTCCACCCCTTTATATTTACTGAGGGTTGCCCTATGGCATAATATATGGTCTATTTTTGAGAAGGATCCATGTGCTGCTGAGAAAAACGTATAGCCATTTGATGATGGTTGATATATTCTATATAAGTCAGTTAAGTCTAGGTTATTGATTGTGGTATTGAGTTCCATAGTTTCTTTATTCAACTTTTGTTTGGAGGATCTGTCCAATGGTGAGAGAAGTGTGTTGAAGTCTCCCATAATTATTGTGTTGTGGTCTATTTGATTCTTGAATTTGAGGAGAATTTGTTTTATGAATGACGCAGCACCATTATTTGGTGTGTAAATATTGATAATTGTCATGTCTTGTTGGTGAATGGTTCCTTTTAACAGTATATAATGATCTTCTTTATCCCTTTTGATTAACTTAGTCTTGAAGTCGATTTTATTCGATTTGAGGATGGCCACCCCTGCTTGCTTTCGAGGACCGTGTGCGTGGTATATTTTTTCCCATCCTTTCACCTTGAGCCTGTGTATGTCTTTTCCAATCAGATGTGTCTCCTGGAGGCAGCATATTGTTGGATTTGTTTTTTTAATCCATGATACCAGCCTATGTCGCTTTATTGGAGAGTTTAAGCCATTAACATTCAGAGTTACTATTGATATATGGTTTGAACTTCCATCCATGTTTGATTGTTTATCCTTTTTTTAAAAAAAATTTTAGTTTGTTTCTCCATGATTGTCTTTCCCCTCGCCCTCTGTCTTTACTGAGGCACTTCCCACTGATGGTTTTGGTTATTGTTTTTCATTTCTTCTTCGTGTAGTGTTTTGCTCAAAATGCTTTGCAATGCTGGTTTTCTGGCTGCAAATTCTTTTAACTTTTGTTTATCATGAAAGATTTTTATTTCGTTGTCATACCTGAAGCTTAATTTTGCTGGATACAGAATTCTAGGTTGGCATCCATTGTCTTTCAGTGTTTGAAATACATTGTTCCATGACCTTCTTGCTTTCAGTGTCTGTGATGAAAAATCCGTTGTTAACCGTATTGGTTTACCCCTAAATGTAATCTGTCTCCTTTCTCTTGTAGCTTTTAATATTTTCTCTTTGTTCTGTATATTGGATATCTTCATAACAATGTGTCTTGGCGTTGGTCTACTGTGATTTTGTGTGCTCGGTGTCCTGTATGCATCTTCAATTTGTATATCTGTTTCCTTTTTTATTTCTGGAAAGTTTTCTGTAATTATTTCATTCAGCAGGTTTCTCATTCCCTTGGTTTGAATCTCTGTACCTTCTTCTATCCCGATGACTCGTAAGTTTGGTTTCTTCATGTTATCCCATAACTCTTGGATGTTTTTCTCGTGATTTTTTACCAGCCTTTCTGAGTTGGCTAGACTCTTTTCAAGATGGTATATTTTGTCTTCATTATCTGACGTTCTGCTTTCTACTTGCTCCACTCTGTTAGTGATACTCTCAATTGAGTTTTTAATTTGGTTTATCGTTTCCTTCATTTCTAGAATTATTGTTTGATTATTTTTTATAATCTCTATCTCCTGATAGAGATGCTTAACTTCTTCTTTTATCTGTTTATGAAATTCATTCTCAATGTGTTATTTCGCTGCTTGAATTTGCTGTCTTGTATCCTCTTTAAGGTTCCATTCCATCTGTCTAAGGTGTTCCTTGAGTTCTTTATATGACCATTTTTCTGATGACTCTAGGTCCCCCTGAATATTTAGGCTGTCCTGCATTGTTTGTACTCCTTTTCTTTCTTGTTTTTTGAAGCTGCTCGTGTTGCTTCTTGTTCTGTTTGACTGCTGGGTTACTGTTTACTCCTATAAATTAATTTGATGCTTGGGAGGAAAGGTATTTGAAGGGAAGGGATGAAGTCACTAAAGAGAATGAAAGTAGGCAGGTAGAATTCAAGGAAAGGGGGGATAAGAGAAATGAAAAGACTAAAGAAGAAAAAATAGGAACTAAAAAAGAAAAAAATTAAAAAAAATAACAATAATAATTAAAAAAATTTAAATTAAAATTAGTAGAAAAAAAATTAAAAAAAAATATTTTGTAAAAAAAATTAATTAAACAACAAGAAAGAAAAAAAAATGAAAATGAAAGAAAAACCCATATCCAAAAAAAAGAGAAAAGAAAAAGGAAAAAAAAATAACCTAATAAATGCCGTCTTAGAGTTTGATTAACTTCTCTTCCAGTAGATGGCGCTGTGCCCACCAGGTCAAGTTTCTCCTGTCAATACGCGGGAACCAATCACTGTGCAGCAGCTCCTCCCAGACTGGGCGAGTCTCCAATCCTGAGTGTCTAGGGCCTCCTCTTGTGTCTAGTCACTTCCCACTTTTTCTCTAGCCAGGCCCCTCTCACCACAATACTGGCTACACGCCAGGTCTGCTGCTCCTGGGAGCCCTGTTTTCATGAACGACTGGGCACACTCTTCCAGTTTGCCATTCCCTCAGACCCTATGTTTGTAGAGATTGGGGCTGAGAATCCTCAGCGGATTTTACTTGCCCTCCGGTATCCATTTCCCCGTAGCTGGTGCAAGAGACCTCAGCAGTCAGCCCTGGTGGGAGCGGTAGTTCAGTGCCACGGGACCCGAACCACCTCTGATTCCCTCGGGCTGGCTGTAGCACTCACGGGAGAGCTGGGAGGGGCCCTTACGGGAGAGCTGGGAGGGGCCCTTACGGGAGAGCTGGGAGGGGCCCTTAAGGTTTTCCCAATGTGTGGAGAGGGAAGGCTGTGGGATCACACACCTGTAGCTGTCGGTTTCAACGAAGTTATCTCCTCCACAGCAGTCTGATGACGTTGTTTCCCTTTGCTGGGCGACCAATGCAACGGGTGGGTCCTTCTCTCCCAAGCCCCGTTTCAAACCTGTGGCCACTACTTATGAAGACTCGGTAGGCATTTACCTTCGTATGATGAGAAGGGCTGACCAGTTTTTCAGCCGGATGGATTAATGCCGAGTCATAGCTGTTTGTCTGCGGGAAGCAGGTGACCGGGAGTTTGAATTCAGTGGATCAGGGCTCAGTGCGTGTTCTCGGATCACTTGGATTTTAAATTGTCACTCATCTTATCAGCTGTTTCATTTAATTCGGCAGCTCATTCCCACGGTGAAGAGTCTGCTCTATGGTGCTCCGCGGGAGGTGGCGGCGGCAGTGGCGGCGGCGGCCTTCGGGACCCCCTGGGAGGGGGTGAAGTTTGGGGGAGGGGAGGCAGTGCCTCGGGGCCACGGGGGCCGGGTACCGGACACGCGGGAGAGCGGGCGTATTGATGCACATAAGCCTCGGGTTTTAATGAATATTCAATAATACAATTGTTTTCTTTCCCTTCTCCCTTTGTGGTGATATTTCTGGGTTGGGGGAAGATTTTTGTTTTTATTAACATTTCACCAATAGTTGTTTTCATATTTGCTTTGAGAAGATGACTGTTTCAGGGATAACAGCTTGAGGTTAAAAAATAAATGAGGTTCAAATTTGAAAAATTGTCAGAAAAACATCACCACAGAGAATGTCAGGAAAAGTAATGGAAATGTAACATATTCCATGGCTTAGAAATATTTGATAATACAAATCATAAATAAATGGAGATTGGAAAAGAATTTATTATAGTCGGTGGACAAAGTGTAGGGCAAGCTAGATTGTAAGAGCCTTAATATTTTCATTTATTACAACAGGGAGTGGAAAGATAATAGCAAATATTTGACAAAAAACTTTATTGAGTAATGGAAAGTAAATATATAAAAAAATGAATAACAGGAAAACAATTACTTCTGCCCTGTAGGCTATTGAGTATGAGGGCGGGATGAAGAGGCAGGCATTGGTGATACTCTTGTGTTTGCCAAGCTTTCAAAACTATTTATTTTGAACTCTTAAAATATTATATTTATATAAAGATTAAAGTTAAAAACCTATTGATTCATACAGGAAAATTATTTCTAGGGGGAAACATTTTCAGAGGAATGTCTAAAATTTTCTTTCAGTTATGATTTTCCACACTTTAATGTACCTTGCACAAGCATATCCTCTATCTTTCTATCTCTTCCGTGAACTTATGAAAAGGATGCTCAGAAATTGATGGATCTCAAAGTGAAGCACACAATTTAAAGACTTTTTCCCAAGTGCCAATGTGAGATTTATGATTTGTCTGAAATTTTGGAATGGATACTAACACTAACACTGTCTACTCTCCACATGATGCCAAATAATCAGCTCCAACACTCATTGTCAGGTTCTTTTTTGTCTTATACACCCAAACTTGGTACATTCCAGCACCAACATGAAAGTTTTTGGAAACAAATTGGTTATGGAATGGCTAAACATAACTCCAGCCTTGGCTGGGTGTACACATGTGTGTGCACACAAACACACCTATAAGTAATTTTTTTCTATAGGAGTAAATTTCTGAGATGTTTAAAGTTTTCTTAACCACAGAAATAGAAATTTGTGCAAACAGAATATTTTATTTATTTATTTTTATTTTTTTTACTTTTTTTATTGGTTATTCAAAACATTACAAAACTCTTGACATATCATATTTCATACATTCGATTCAAGTGGGTTATGAACTCCCATTTTTACCCCATATACAGATTGCAGAATCATATCGATTACACATCCACATTTTTACATAATGCCATATTAGTAACTGTTGTATTCTGCTACCTTTATTTTTATGCCCAGAAGCACAACTTTAATTTCATTTAAAAATGCAATACTAGTAGCTTGTGGCAAGGGAATAAACAGAAGTTGGTCAGAAAGACATGTTCTGTGGTTCAATCGTATGGGGAATATTTAGATCCAAGTGTGTCTTAAAGAATTATTTGCTCCACACATCAGCTAGAGCACTAATCTCCAGGACGTATGAAGAAGTCAAAAAAACTTAACATCCAAAACAAATAATCCAATCAATAAACGGGCTAAGGAATTGAACAGACACTTCTCAGAAGAAGATATACATTTGGCCAATAAATATGTGAAAAAATGTTCAACATCTCTAGCAATTAGAGAAATGCAAATCTAAACTACTCTTAGATTTCATCTCGCTCCAATCAGAATGGCAGTTATCAATAATACAAGCAACTTAGTGTTGGTGAGGATGTGGGGGGAAAAGCACACATGGTTAGATGTGTTGGCAATCATGAATAGTGCTGCAATGAACATGGAGTGCAAATACCTCCTCAGCATACTAATTTTATTTTGTTTGGATATATACAGGAGAGATTGGATTCCTGGATCCGATGGAAGCTCTAGTTTTGATTTTTGAACTGTTTTCCATAATTGCTGTAACAGTTTCAGATCATTAAGTTTGTTTCTGGGTTCTCTATTCTGTTTCATTTGTCTATATGTCTGTTTTAAGTCATTGCCATACAGTTTTTATTACTGTAGCTTTGTAATACATTTTAAGTCAAAAATGTGATACCTCTGATTCACATAGATTCAAATAATGTCAAATCCTTTTGACTCTTTAATTCCAGCCATACCAAGATGCCGCAGTCTGGCTGGGCACAAAATCACGAGCCACTCAAGCAGGAACAAACTTTATTTTTGAAACTGCCGCCAATGCCCTGTACGCTCCTGTGACGATTGCCAACCGACCCACACTGCGTTCTCTTGGACCCCCACAGGAAGTCCCTCCTCCGGAATTCCCTCCTACCGCACTTCCCCAACCAATGGGAACACTCCAGGAGTCTCGTAGCAGGCCGAGGTGGACAGCAAGAGTCCAATATTCATATGAATGCAAATCTTAACATAATCATATCATCTCAATGGCTTGCCGGGGCGTCACCTTTCAACCAAAAATGCCATGCATCATATTACTTGGCTGTGGCTCTTAGCACCAAGATGCTGTCAATTCCAAGTCATACCACTCAGTCCCTCCCAGGAACGTATGCACATGTAATTACCATACTCCTTGACATGCCAAGGAAATTCCCTGTTCTTAGGAGCATGCTTTACTCAGAATGGAAATGCAAGGAGGTTAATTGATTAAAATTAAAACTAACATCGTTAGTATATTAAAATAGGTAGTATTAAAGTTAATCACCTAGAGAAGGTTTTTTTGTGATTTTACAAAGACATAAAATCATAATTTTATATCATAAGTTAATGACTTATGGAAACATCAGAGAGAAATTTATAAAACACCTGTCAGAAAAAAAAAATCAAGTTGTTCTCACAGTGTTAGCATAACACATATATTTATTTTATTGTATTACCCATTCTATTAAAGAAGATGTGGAAATCTATATGATTAAATGAATCATAAAATTTATATTTTTTGTCGCACAAATACAGCAAATGAGTGCCCTATCTGTCAGCCTCCTAAGGTAAAGTATCTGTTGATCATTTGTTCCATAGCATATTTATTACAAGCTTGCTATTCTTCATGTGTCTTATCTGTGACTGTTAACAATTTTGCCAAGTGATAAGGCAAGATTACAACTGAAGAAATATTGAAGAACCCTGACTTGGGGAGTGGTTTAGTCTATTTTTTGTTTGTTTGTTTATTTTTGTTTTTTGCAGTGACTAAAAGACCCGAGACAGAAAACATAGAAGAGGAAAAGTTTGTTTTGGCTCATGGCTTCAGAGTTTCAGTTCATGGCCAACTCCAGAGCTCTGGGCCTGAGGTGAGGTAGTTAGAAGAGCATGGAAGAGGAAATCAACTCAAGCAGTCAGCAAGCAGAGAGCAAGCTGTACTCACCAGGGACAAAATATAAACCTCAAAGTCACACTCCCAGTGACCTACTTCCTCCAGTCATACCCAATCTGCCTATAGTTACCACCCATTAGTCCATATCAGTGGACTGATCCACTGATTTGGCTAAAGTTCTCATAATCTGATCATTTCACTCCTCAGTATTCTTCCATTGTCTCACAGATAAGCTTTTGGGGGACACCTCTTATCTAAACCACAACAGGGAAAGAACCATGGTAGAGAAAGCCAAAGTAAATTTGAGATTTTATATAAGTGTAAAACATGCTGGTGTATCTGACTTAAGTGCTCATCAGTTCCAAGTTCCTACTATAAGGTCCCCCCAGGCTGAGGCAGGAATTATGTAAGGCAAACCCTTCTCAGGAAGAGAATTCTAGTATTTAACAAGTTTATTGTTTCATGCTTCAAATTTTGCTATTGATCTAATCTCAAATGTGCCTTAGAAAACGACTATATGGAATATGCAATTTATAATCTTGTCACAGAAAAGCAGGCATCTGAAACTCTAAACCTTGGTTGTTGTGTTCCAATGCAAGAAAATTAAAACACACCAAAAGTCAGGCAAGAGAACTTTATAAATAAGTGAAAATGAGGTGAAAGTAAAGTAAAAGCAAAGTGAGGCTCAAGCAGAGAGCATCCTCAAGAGAGAAAGTGGGCCATATCCAAGCAAAGAATGACAAAGGAAACAACTCTGTCTCCAAATTTATTAGTGTTTGATATTTACCAGGAGAGCTAGGAACCACCTTCTGTACTCTTTGCCAATCAGGGGTTTAACTCCTCCTTTAAGTCAGGTGGCAGAGTTTTTGACTTTAGTTGACCCTCTCTGGAACTGTCATGGTGGCCATCATATTTAGGGGGGGGGTCATGTACAAGTCAAATCCATGTTAATGTGGGCACTAGAGTCAGTAACTGGTCAGAAATTACCTCAGTTAACCTGTGCTACTAAAGGAATCTTCCTTCCCAGACAATTGAAGACACTTTTAGCAATGATTCCTAACTTCACATCAACCTCAGTTGACCCTGGCAAGAGTTAGTCCTATTAATTCTTTTCTCTTGATGTGATTTCCAACTAACTCCCCTGCTTCTGTATATGTACTACAAATTAACTACTACTCTTTGTTTTCTTGTCTACTTTAGAATTAGATTAAAGAATACCCTAAAGTAATTTAAAGAACATTTGTGATCTTGCCTGCATTTCATTGATCATTGCTAGCTACTACCTAACACTCTTGTATATATTCAAATCATCTCCCTCATATGGGGCAATTAATGAATCAACAAAGATCACATAGATTCAGAACCTAATTTTCCTGAAATCAATACAAGTGTCTTCATGTATGCTAACTACTTTAATCTGCGTAATCTTATCTCTTCTTTTCTTCCTTCCTTTCTTTCTTTCTGGACTCCAGGGATTGAACCCAGGAGTGCTTAAACACTGAGCCATATCCCCAGGCTTTTATATTTTTTATTTTGTGTCAGGGTCTCACTAAGTGGCTTAGGACTTCACTAAATTGCTGAGGCAGGTTTTGAACTCACAATCCTCCTGCCTGTCTCTGGAGCCACTTGGATTACAGGCATGTGCCACCACACCTGGCTAGTCTACATAATCTTTTGTGGTATATTGACAGATGAGGAAATGATGGTTTGAGAAGGTTAAATTACTGTTTGGTATTCAAGCTGATTCCTATAAAATGAATGAAAGAATTTACAGCTGTGTTGGCACCTTTACATCATGACCTCATTTCCTCTTCCCAGCTCCTAACACACACAAAAGGTAGTCTTTAGGTCTGTCTTAAATCCAGAAAGTAGTTGTTTTCAGTAACTCTATGAGGATATTTGGGGGACATTATTTTAGTACTCAGAAATAATAGCATTTGTGACAAATTTTCTGTAAACCTTTGGTATGTAGAAAACCATAAGAAATCATGTGGAATATTTGAAAACAGTTCTTGACTTTTACTTTTGTTGGAAAACTATACTGAAAGAAGCAACAGTATGAAATACATTAATTATCATCACTGTTCACTTTTTATTACTTTAACTTCTCTTCACAAAATAAGTCAGAAATGAAGTGGTGTTAGCATCGAAGACATGTAGTCCAGCATTTTGACTGTTGAGCCATTCAGAGTGGAAATGGGAATGCTACTTTCCCTGCCAGATGCCTCTCCACCTTTCTGTAATTCACAAATTGATTTTCCCCACCTTCCAAATCCATCCTTTTGACTTTTCATCATGCTGCCAAATTTGAAGAGCTGGGGAATTTTAAAAAATGCTAAAGACACTTTGCAAGGGTTGTTAGCTTCTCAGAGGAAAAAAATTTCATTATTCACTCTGCGTCCATGCCCCATCTCTGTTCAGTTCACTTTCCAATAGTTTATTACCTAATAGCAAGGGTTAAAATCTTCTGAAACATTTGCCTATTTCTCTTTCCTCTTATCTCACTTCAAATAATGTCCTCATTATACTTCACTTTTCAAAGGGCAGAAAAAGATTCAAGGAGATTTTGTTTTCCTTCCCTAAAAATCTCTCTTAGCAAGGAAGTACTAAATATCTAGCTATCACTATGAAACTAGAAAAAGATAAATTATTGACCCATCTTTTCTTATCTCAGAATAAAAGTTGCTTGAAAATTCCAAATTAAAAACATAAGATGAAATGTCTGATGATTTATCTTTATTTTGTCATGATTAGACACTATATTTAGCAGTGTTATGGGCCAGACTATATGGGCAATGACCAGACTCCATTTTGCTCTGGGACTCCATGTCATGTAAGAAATGCTTCCCCCTGGGGAACATTCCATCTCTGTACCCATAAACAGTTGCTTAACATAGCATGTTTGACAACACAGCATGAAAATGCTTATCCAATGTAAAATTGTTCTTTTTGGTTCCCATTTTTCTTGGACCATGTACCCTATCAGAGAATGATTGTCTAGACATTAGTAACTATTCTTTAACTGTACCCAACTTGGGTTGTTTTGGCCCACTTTCCCTCTGCTTATGATATTTTTTCTCATGTTTGTTTATGGTTTTGAGTCATAGCAACAGCCACTTATAATTAATGTAGTTTTGGAATATAAAGGTATACCCTAACCCTTGGAGGGGTTGAAGGGTGTAGACCTGCAGCCTGTCCCTTGATCACCAGCTAGTGAATACAAACCACCAGCTGGTGAATAAACATAGTTCCATCTCGTGCTTTAAGATCAACTCAGTGATTTATTGCAATTTCACCATAGCTGCAGGAAGAAGTTTGGAAATAGAGTTTTCAATTAAGGGTATTCATTTATTTATAGTTAACGGTGTCTTTAAATAAAAAGATCTCTTAAACATAGCAATTATTATTTTTTATTAAATGGTGCAATTTAATGAATTTGTTAAAAGTGTTCATAGTCCATGGATACCTATATGCCAGCTACTTATCCTTTAATTAGAGTGAAATTAGTAGGAAAAAAGACATGGATTTATATAATTAAATTTTCTATTTTATTTTTAATATTTGATGTGGTGCTTTTATTTTTTTAATTTACATGATTACATACAATTTGAGGAGTCTATTCCTTCCATTCTTTACAATGAGAAAATGAGTCAGAATCTCTGTTTTCAGAAATGAGGATTGTTAATGTAGCAAAAGATACCATACCGCATATCTAGCAGGGACTTTACAAAAACTTTTAGGCAAAAGTAATAGCATTTCTGGGAAAAAAAATTAAGTCCAGTTATAATTATTTATTTTTGTTTTTCCACAATTTTATTGGTACATTATAGTTGTACACTATGATGATGATGGAATTTATTATTACATATTCATACATTCTAACAATATAACAATATAATTTGGCCAATATCACTCCCAGCACTTCCCCCTCCCTCCCTTGGAAAGTTTTTATATCATTGACTCAGACTTTCAAGAAATATCATAATATAAAAGTTTGGAGCAAATTTTAAAAAACAAATTTCTAGCTATGAAGAACTGCTGTATTTTCAAATTCTTGTATTTATTTCTGTTATTAATATTCTCTAAGAGTCATCTGGGAAAATGGATCTTAATTTCTAATTTTAGTTATAGAAACTAGCATATGACTGCATTGAACAGTTAGAGAAAGATTGCCTTTGAAATAATTTGGATTGCCTTCACTTACTCTGGAGGCTGGGGCAGGAGGATCACAAGTTTGAAGCCATATGGGCAACTTGGTGAGACCCTGTCTCAAAATTAAAAATAAAAAGGACCAGGGATGTGACTAAGTGGTATAGTGTCCCTGGGCTCATATATATAGATATATCTCTATATATCATCACCACCATATTACAAAGATACACCATATTATATTGGCATAGGTGGTCATCAAAATTTCTTGTTCTAAGGCAAGGACAAATCTACTGAAGATGGAAAACTATTTTAACCAATTCAAACTTTCTGTCTCAGTTTAACATATCATCTAGCTTGGACAGAAGTCACATTCTAAAACCTCTTTTAGCCTTTCCAAAATAGTCATAATTTCATAATTTAAAATTTTTGAGGTTGAAGAAGGTCATGTTAAAAGTGAAGCAAATTTCTAACTTTTCATAAAAAACATTTATTTTTTTTCCTTTTCAGTGGGAGTGCATTATCCCACTGACTTTGACTTGAAATCTATAGATGTTAGTTGTGATTCCTTTTGGTGTTTCATCTTCTTGTGAGAATCTAAGCCTTAATCTAAAGGTGAAAAACTGCATTGAGATTTTTTTTTTCTATCTCAATATGTAGAAAGAATGCAGAATTGTGATGATTGTCACTGGACTAACATCATTTCTTCACAAAATGAATTTTCTAGGAATAAGTATTCCTAGAAAATAAATAAAATGAACATGTTTCTCTCTTTCCTATGATTTATCTGTTCTTCCTTACAATGCTTCAACTCTGTAAGGTAGAATAAAGCTCCCTATTGTCCTACTTTTACCTCAATACATTAATTTAAAATACTGTAAATGAATTCATATTCAGAAATTTAAGCAATTTCTCTGGGTAACTTGTTAACTTGTTCTATTTGGGATGATTTGAATTCTCAAGATCGTGTCTCTCATTCTCAGCTTTTTGCCAGTATCCTTTCTGATAATATGATCTGGAGCTCACAGGGAACTTATGGTAGTGTCAAGAGGCAAAGTCTGTGGAATCAAGTGATTTTCTCTGGTCAATGCTGTAGAGTGAGTCATCCCATGCATTTCTTGAGTTAGTGATCACATTGATCAATGGATGTTTGGCCGTTACACATCATGACATCTATTAATGGAAAGCATGGTTCTCATCTTTTTTTTTTTTTTTGAGAGAGAGAGAGTGAGAGAGGAGAGAGAGAGAGAGATAATTTTTTTTAATATTTATTTTTTAGTTCTCGGCAGACACAACATCTTTGTTGGTATGTGGTGCTGAGGATCGAACCCGGGCCACACGCATACCAGGCAAAAGCGCGCTACCGCTTGAGCCACATCCCCAGCCCTGGTTCTCATCTTTGATCACTAGTCATAAGGTCCCTACACAGAGCATTCTTTTTATCATAGTCCTTTGTGCTTCTTAATTTCCATTGCATTATCTTTATAAAGGAGCGTGAATACCATTGACTCCCCTGTATGGTCCCTACAATTGGAGAGGAAGCAAGGGGAAAGTATCACCTTAGGGTATCTCTAGCTGCTTTCCTTTGCCAGCACTATGTGATTCCTGACTTGATATATTGAACAAGGCCACATGCATGGCTTCCCTTAGGCCAGTGGATGCAAACAGCAATTTGTAAGCAAAATCCACCTGCCACCTGATGTTCTAAGAATGTTTTATTGGAATACAGCCCCATTTATTAACTTATTTCTGGCTGTCTTCATGTTCTTGAGGGAAGAATTGAGTCAATGTGATAGAAACCACATGGGCTACAAAACCTAAAATATTTATTACCCAGACCTTTATAGATGACATTTACTGACTGTACCTATGTTCAAGACTTGCAGCCTTCGTGGTGTATCCTGGGTAAATATAACTACCTTTTGTCTCCCACACCTCTTCTCAAGATCCACCATTCCCAGTAGGATTTTTCTTTTTCCCCCAAAGGAAAAAAAAAATGTGGATATGGCCAACCTTTCTCATCACCTTCCTTACTCTTTTCCTCAACATCTATGAGGCCTCAAAAGTATCTGGCCACTCTGTTATTTTCTGCCTGCAATTCCCTTTAATCAGTGTCTTTTTTGTAGAATGGTATTCACCCTGTGTCCTTTCTTGAGATCCTAATGACAGGTGGGGAGTATGGAGGGAGAAACAAGTTTATAAAAACATTAGAATACAAACAGAAATATTTTAACAAATGTACTGGTTTCATATGACCTATTTTAAATTTCCTACTAGTGTGATTGAATGCCAATATATAAGTTCATGAAAGGGAATAGATTATTATTTTGTTTTGTCAAGTAATGCTAAATATCCAGATAAAATCTTTCTATTTTTCTGAAATAAATTAAGTAAAAATTATGATTATGAATATCTAGGTAAATGAAGACCAAATCAAAAAGAATAACATTGTGGGGCCAGGGTTGTGGCTCAGTGGTAGAGCACCTGCCTAGCATGTGTGAGGAACTGGGTTCGATCCCTGGTACCATATACAAATAAACCAATAAAATAAAGAATAGCATTGTGACACAGCAACTATGTGGAATGTTCTGCTTGTAAATCACACATGGCAAATCAACTTCTTTCTTTCATACCTGGTCAGGTGTATCTAGATACATATTTATTCTATCTTTATTTCTATTAGTTCTAAATTGTAATTTGGGAATGGACATTCAATTGTATTTAGGTATTTTGCAATGCTGTATTAGATGTCATTACTGAGAGGATAGTAAACATTTTTATTCATATTGTTTGAGTCTGAACATCTATGAAACACCTGAATGAGGTTCTTCTAGTAGCTACAATAATGCACTAAATTTTCACTATAAATTTATGGCACAGTAAGCATCGCAACTAACATCTATAGGTTTTCAGTCCAAGTCAGAGTTTTCTAAATTAACCTCTTCAGCTAAGCACTATCAACCATAAGAATGGGACTCTTAGGAGTCTTGTGCAGAATCAACACTTTAAAAATTTACAATTTAGTGGGGTGCAGTAGTACACACCTGTAATCCCAGTGGATTGGGAACCTGAAAGCCAGCCTCAGCAATTTAGCCAGGCCCTAAACAACTCAACACGACCTTGTCTTTAAATAAAATATAAAAAAGGGCTGGAGATGTGGCTTAGTGGTTAAGTGCCCTGGGTTAAATCCCCAGTACCAAATAATAAAAATAAATACAACCGTGTTTTTTTTAACTTTTTAAAAACTTTTATTTATTATTTTTTTAATTTTTAGTCATACATAGCAGTAGAATATATTTTGACCCATCATACATACATGGAGTATAACCTCCCATTCTTGTGTTTGTGCATGATGTGGGATTACATTGGTCATGTATTCATATATGAACATAAAAAATTTATGTCCGATTCATTCTACTGTCTTTTCCATTCCCCCTTCCCTCATTCCCCTCTGTATAATCTGTTGAACCTACACCTGTGTCGCTACCCCCAGGTCAGCATCTGCATATCAGAGAGAAAACATTCATTTGGCCTTTGTTTTGGGGGGTATTGGCTTATTTTACTTACAATGGTTGCCTCCAGTTCTATTCATTTACCTGAAAATGTCATAATTTTATTATTCCTTGTAGCTGAGTAATATTCTATTGTGTATATGTAGCACTAAAGACTTATTTTTAATTTGTAATTCTTCTGCCTCAGCCTCCTGAGCTAGGATTACAGGTGTGCACCACTGCATGCAGTCTGTGATGAAGTTTCAGATTAGTGAGGTGAATCTGAAGTCCGGCCCTAGGCAATGGTGACATTGCCCTAGGCAATGAAGGGGAGCTTCTGAAAATGTCCTGACTGCTTTCAGTTCCTTCTAGGTGTGTGCTCTGCTAGGAGAGCGCCACATAGATAACTATGGCCTCCTTTCTTAACTTTATTTCCTCCTGTAATCTTAAATGATGTGTCACATTTAAAAGTGCTTCATTTCTCATGTGTTTTTACTTGACTTCTTAAACTAAAAAGTGAGGTACAAGCAATAATAAAAGAAACAAAACTGAGAAATCAATTATGAGATAAAATTGGAATTTCAGGTAACATAATCATGTCTCTAATACAGTGAAAAACAATGACGTATTTTAATATAAAAACTGGAGTTTTTAATTTTATTGAAATAGTTCATGTCAATGGTCATTATTATCTCTGCTATGAGAAGAAACTAAATCTTTACCCTCATCTATTAATATTATTTCCCATTAAGAAACAACTTATGGGCTGTGGATATAGCTCAGTTGGTAGAGTGCTTGCCTTGCAAGAGCAAGGCCCTGGGTTCAATCACCACCAAGAAAGAAAGAAAGGAAGGAAGAAAGGAAGAAAAGAAAAAATTATTTTGTCTCACTTAAATATATTCATCATTGGAATACTTATCATTTAACATCATTCAACATAAGAAAATTTAATTATCCTAATAATGGTATCTATCTTGAAAAGTCTTTAGAAAGTATTTAGAAAATATAAATGAGTTTATTTGAAAAATTCAGATTTTATCATTTGGATTTTAATATATTGGTAAAGACCATGAAAGGATATCAATTATTAACTCATCCGTAAAACGAAAGTATAATGTTAATTTTCGTATAGTTATCTTTTTCTTTATTTTATTGAAGGTTTTCATGGTTTTTATCAATTAATTCATATGGGCCACTCTCAATTTCTTTTGTAGTTTTTCAGTCTTAACATTTCCCTGCTTGCACTGTGTAAGATCAAGGCCACATTGAGAATTATGAAGAGCATCATAACCACATATATGATATTTCAATTTGTACACAACTCAAAAAACAAAATGATAAAATACAAAAACCTGAAATTGTTCACTATTCTTTAACATTTTTAAAATGGTCAATTTTTAAACAAAATGATGAAAAAAATACAAAAACCTGCGATTGTTCACTATTCTTCAACATTTAAAAAATGGTCATTATGCTTTTAATGACCTGAGCAGCTATTTATTTTAAAATGAGTTTTAGCAGTTTATTTTTATGCCCCATCCCTAAAAGCACACAATGATTTTTTTTTCTTCAAGTTCCTTGAAACTCCCTCCAGTAGCAGTTAGTAATGACATTCAGCTGCCAGAAGAAGAAATCAGCTGAAGTGGATTAAGCAAAAGAGAGATATATTTCTTTTTTCTTTTTTTTTTTTTTTGTCTATAGGAAACTGGTATGGTCTTGGTGTGACCTTCAGTTGTCCTGACTCCCTCTATATTCTTGTCTTCCATCCTTAGCATAGGTTGAAATCCTAACCCCAAGGTCAGGTTATTAGGAGGTAGGACATTTGGGAGGGGATAAGATCAATGGAGTATGAAAAACCTATTTGGTTGTTGTTGACACTATGTGTTCCTTACATATTTTGGATACTAATCCTTTATTGGGCATAAGGTTTTCAGTTATCTTCTTCTATTCCATAGATTCCCTTCATTTTTGAAAGGAATTCTTCTTTCCTGTAAAGAAGAATTTTAGTTTGATGCTATCTCATTTGTTTGTTTTTGTTTTGAATGTCACTGCTTTTGATATCTTATACCAAAGAAATCATGTTCACACCAATAATAAACAACAGGGGTTTCCCTATGTTTTCTTTGAGGAGTTTAATAATTCAGGTTTTACATTTAAATAAGTATTTAGTCCATTATTAGTTGATTTTTGTGCATAGTATGACAAGGATTCAATTTTATTCTTTTGCCTTTGAATATCAAGTTTATCCAACACCTCTCATATATTTATCTGTTCCTATGCCAATGCCACTGTTTTTATTACTGTAACTTTGCAATAAATTTTCAAAATTAGGAAGTATAACATTTCCAGCTTTGTTCTTCTTGGTCAAAACCTCTCTGTTCAGTATATCTGTGGTTGCATATAAATTTTAGAATTATTTTTCTATGTTAATAATTCCATTGGAACTTTAATGTTGAACTCAATGAATCTGTAGATCTATTTGGTAACATGAACATTTTAACAAGTTAATTACTCTAGCTTATTAATATGAATAATTTACACTTGGTTCTTAATTTTTTGCATCAATATTATTTTTTGTGTGTGTCATACAGGTCTCTTATCTCTTTAATTAATTTATTCCTACTATTTTGGATATTATTCCATATCACTTTATATATGCTATACATTATGCTTTTAAATATTGTGCTATTTTCCACACTAATGATAAAACGAAGTCATACAATCCATTCTTGTGCCAATATTTCATTTTGATTAGGCCACTTTAATATTTCACTATGCATAAATAATACTGTGTTATTCCAGCTCAGAGTGTATATATCTTTAGGAGGAATTACTAAAAGTGGAAGTTCCAAGTCAAAGATTGGGGAAGTTTTGCATTCTATGAATATTGACAGATTGTTCCCTGAAAGCCTTGTCAAGGAATGAGACTGAAGAAAAATTATTAGGACTTACTTTCAAGTAACTGAAACACAGTATGAACTCTAACAAACACACCACAATATTCAAGTCAACAAAAGAAAAGAAAATTGTTTGAAAAGTGTGGAGAAGGCTTGAAGGCGTGAATGTGGAGTAGAGGGAAGCCTTGTCTTCAGAGAGTCGACTTGGGCAATTTATGTAGCAAAGATTTGCTCAGCTTCTCATTTTTGCCTCTCAGAGGGTCACCTTCAGCTTTGTCCCTGGATAAGGGGCATGGTTCTGAGCATTCCTGAAAACATATCTTTTAGAACACATCCTAAGAGAGAAGACGATCTTTTCTATCAATAACAATAGAAAATTCACCAGAGAAGGATTCTATATAGCCTGATACATTCAGTTGGCAAGTACATGTGGACTGAAATATGAGGTGCTGCTATTGGTCAGCTAGCTATCACAGATTGCCTGATTAATAGGAACTACTGCCTCCACGGGGTGGAGGGGTCATTATTTGTTCATGAGTAGTTTCCACCTACCTCCTGAATTCATACCATGTGGCTGATGCAAAAACTTAAAATTTTGTTCTAGAGAGGGGAAGACAAATTGCTTGTTGTCATATGTGAAAAAACGCAGGAAGAAGAAAGAAACAAAAGGAGAAAACAGGAGAGAGAAAAGACAGTCTACACCAATTAATGAAGGAGAGAGAAAAAGAAACTGGACACAGTAAAGCAATGCAAAGGGAGGAGTCAGACTAAATGAGGGTCTTGATGGCAGCAAAGAAAGAAAGAGAATAAGAATGGTTAACAAATGGAGGGTATAATCCTGCCTCAGAGCTCTGCACTTTGGCAAAATCTTATATGTCCATGGAACATTTTGATTATGCTTTTAAAACCATGTCTTTGGATTCCTATTTGGGAGATTAGGAATAAGATTTTACTAAAATCACTTTTGAGTGTTGCTGCCTGACTGAATATAATTGAAAATGGTTATTATCTTATCAGTGTTTTACAATGTGTAGTAAAATGAGCTCTGAACTCAATCCTGTCAGCATAGTCTGTGCATCTCTTAGTTCTGAAGAGCAAAGCAGCAAGTACATTTTATACACTGATTTAAAACTAAATAGGAAGGGGAGGAACTGTCTTGAAGATCTGAATTCTTTGCCTAAGGCCATGAGGACATATGACAACACATAAACCATTCATCTTTCTTACTTAAATCAATTATGAAATCAATGGAACTACCCAAAGGGGTTGAGATCAGACATCATGTAATTGACTTCATTATCACCTGTCAGTGGGTTCCCTTAAGAAGTGAGTAGACACATGATTATTTGGTGATTAATGTAAACTCAGCTTCCATAAATATAAATGTGTTATCTTACAGAAGATTGGGAATTCATGTGGCATTTGGCTTTATTGATATAATGTGATATGAAATATTTATGCACAAATGTACTTTGAAACACATAATACATAAGACTTTCCTTTCTGAGTATCAAATTTATCTTAAAACAAGGTGTGTATCATAATAATCTGCAGCAAAACATAGGTATTGTTTCCTCAGGCTGATTGTATCATTTAAATCTGACCATCGGTGCCCATTATTGTAATACTGCTCTGTGATGGATGAAGTCTTCTCTCTCCAGTAGTGATTGTATATTTCTTGAGATCAGGGAGAATAGTTTATCTTCCATATTCTTTTAAAATGTCTTGCAGAGCCAGGTGGGGTGGTGCACGCCTATAATTCCAGCAGCTCTGGAGGCTGAGGCAGGAGGGTTGCAAGTTCAAAGATAGACTCAGCAATTTAGTGAGGACCTCTGCAACTTAGTGAGATCTTGTCTCAAAATTTAAAAATAAATAAATAAATAAGTAAATAAAGGGCTGCTGGGAATGTGGCTCAGTAGTTAAGTACCCCTGGATTCAATTCCTAGTACCCCCACAAAAAAAAAAAAAGTCTTGCGGAGTTCTAAGCATAGGATGTGTACTTGATACATATTTATTTATTTTTTAACATGGCTGAATACAAGATGGGATAGGTTGGCCTACAGTGTGATTTCTTTCTAAATTTTCAGATTCCTAAGATCCTCAGTCTTTGGCTTTCTTTCAAACTATCCAACATACTGTCCCTGAGCCCAATCTGAGTGAGACTAAAGGAGAGTGAAAGAATATGTCTGTCACTTTCTGTTGTGTTTTTTTTTTTTTTAATGCAATAGGGCCTTATTTTGTGATATCTGTTTTTTTCCTGTAACTGTCTGTATCACTGAATCTTCTCATCATATTCTTGGAAACATGGGACCATGGCTTGATACATCCTTATCGTTGTCTCTTTAATCCTGAATCTAGGTTATGACTCTGCTTCATGTTATCTCACATTCAATTTAGCAAAACTAATCACATGGTTGGGCCTAAAATCAGAACGGGTAAAACTGTATAGACTGAACTGTGCCTCCCTCTCCAAGTTCATATTTTGAAGTCCTGATCTTTAGTGTGACCATATTTGGAGATGGGTGCTGCAGTGTGGCTGGGCACAAATCATGAGCCACTGAAGCAGGAACAAACTTTATTTCTGAACTCCACCAGCACACTCCGCACACGCTTCCGGGAACTCCCCCGAACGCCACGAGGCTCCTCCAGGAACCACCAACCTGAAAATCCCTCCTCTGGCACTTCCCCAACCAATGGGAACTCTCCGGGAATCCCCGTGAGAACTCCAAAGTAGCAGGCAGAGGCAGACAGCAGGGGTCTAATATTACAATTGAATACACAGCTTAACATAACCATTATCATCTCAATGGCTTGCTGGTGTCACCTCTCAACCACTCCGTTCTGGCAAAAATGCCATGCTTCATTCTTTTTTGTTTGTTTGTTTGTTTGTTTTGTTTTGTTCCCCAATATAAGGGACTTATTTCTTTTATTTATTTTTTATTGGCACATTGTAATTATACATAAAAATGAGATTCATTATGTCATATCCATACATGCACATAATATAATTTGATCAATTTCACTTACTAGTATCTCCCCTTTCCACCCCTCCCAATCCCCTCATTCAATTGCTCTACTCTAATCACCTCCCTTCCATAATTATTATTGTTATTATTTTAATTAGTGATTATAATTATATATACAAGTAGGATTCATGGCAGTATATTGGTTCATAGATATCACATAATTTGGTAGGTATCATTCCCTAATAATTCCCATGCCTTCTCCTCCTCTCTCCCTCTGTCTACTTCCTCTACTCTATCGGTCAAAGAGATTATTTCTAAGGTCACTACAAAATTGAATTCAAGGTTACTTTGAGTCTAACCTCAGCCAGGAGAAGAACAATTGAATTTAAATATCAGAATAGCTAAAGATACTCATTTGTTAAAAAAAAATTCAGATTTACTTGAAATCAAATCCTTACTAAAATCTTGACATTTTTATAAAATAAATGGCCAGCACATTTTATCTGTGGTTCACAAAATGCAGGGTTTGGGTATATGACAGCCAAAAGTAGATAAGAAGTTCTTTCCTCAGGGAGGCCTGAAAAGGAAGGAGACTGGGTAAAGGCAGGGAGGAGGGAAGGAGACTGAAGCTATGCAATTGACCAAATTATACTTATATGGTGTGCATATGTGAATATGTAACAACAAATCTCACTATTATGTAAAATTATAATGAACCAATAAGAATTGTAGAAAAAGAAGTTATTTACTCATTTAGTTTCCCCTTTGCTAAATTATTTTTGTGTGTGTGTGTGGCAGTCCTACTATTTCCTCTGGTATAGCTTATGTGCGTCATTCTGACTGGGCTATGGCTCTCAGCAGATGGGCACTTTAAGAGGATATTTACACTTTAATGAAGTCATAAGGGTGGACCCCTTATACAGTATGGGCAAGATGAAAGACACCAAAAAAAGAGAGGCAAAGAATAGATCTTGTGAGAACACAGTGATAAGATGATTATTTGTATGTCAGAGAGAGAGAGAGAGGCCTCAGGAGATCTTGCTGACACCTTAATTTGGGGCTTCTAGCCCCCATAACTAAGAAAAACATTTCTGTTATTTAAGCCCCTCAGCCTCTAACACTTAGCTATGGCAGCCCTAACAGACTACAGGGGGTCTCAGAAAAGTTCTGAGCAAAAGGTGTGGGTATAGACAGGACATTAGTGCCACTGATCCACAGAAGAAATCTGCAAGGTTCTTTTAGAATATATTTTAGTGTATTTTATAATTTAACACTAAATATATACTACATAATATATAGTATTTGCTACTTAAATATTTATGTAAAGATTTACATATTTACATAATGTACATGCAGAAAAGAGTGAAATCCTGAATGTCAAAAATTTTTCCCCAAGCTGAACATTCATGTATGTGAGCGAGGCAGCAATCAACTAGTTATTTTTAACCTATATCAATAAATCTTGCCACACCAAATAGAAAGATGTCTTGTTTTTTACAGCTACCCATATCAACTATGCCACAAATTGGGTTCTATCATTGGTTGTTTCTCACACTATATTTTGTTCTGTTACTGTGTGTGAACTGGTACTACTTAGTCTTACTCACTGTATTCCCATGAATATACTCTATCCTAGCCTTTTTGTAGAAATTTTTCAATCATCATGTCAATTTTCATGAAACGATCACCTTGGATATTGATTGAGTGGCACTGAGTCAATTTGATTAAGAGAGACATGCTATGTTTATAGTATGGAGTGATTGCATCTTACTTTTACTTGGTTTTATACATTTTGTATGCTGCCTAATATTAGATATTTGATATTTTGATTAACATGTTAAGTTATATCATTTAAAATTTTAATTATAGAGTATTGGATACTCTAGGTGTATACAATCAATGACAACGTATTGTTTGTTTGGTTTCTACATTATTATATAGGTTGTGTCATTTAGCATAATGTCGAGTTGAGCTAAAGGGATAATGATGCTCTTAGTTGTCTCATTCACAATTTCAAGAAGCAAGCTCTTAAATTTCATCATTAAATCAGCAAATATGAAGTTACTGCTAGGATTTAATAGATATTTCCTATCATATAAAAGGAGTATATTCCTGTCCATATTTTTGTTAATAATATGAAAACATGAATGGATATTGAATTTTATAAAATATTTTTACATTGTTTGTGTTAGGGTTTAGATATTAGATGCCTATCAAAAGCTTGTGTTGAGACAATGCAAGAAGGTTTAGAGGTGAAACGGTTAGGTTAAAAGAGCCTTAACCCAGTCAATCCCCTTATAGGATTAACTGGTTGATAACTGCAGGCAGGCAGGGTGTGGCTGGGGGAGGTGGCACCCTTGAATTATGCCTTTGGGATATGTATTTTCTTGTTGAGTGGAGCTCCCTCTCTTCTCCCTGGTGCCATGTCCCCAGCTGCTTTCCTTCACCACACACTTCCACTATGTTCTTTCTCATCTCAGGCCCTGAGGTTTGGAACTGGTTATCTATGACTGCATTCTCTGAAACCATGAGCCCCCCAAATAGACTTTTTTTCTCTAATTATTCTTGTTAGGTCTTTTGGTTGCAGTGGCAAAAAAGCTGACTAAAACAGTTTGTGAAATTATTTTTGTATACTTTAAAAAGTGGTAAATCAAATTGTCATTATAATTATGAACTACTCAACACTGGAATAATATTCAGTACAAGGTGAGATATTCATTAGTTTTGCTCTGTTAACCTTTCATGTATTTATTTATTTTAATTAACACATAAAAATTATACATATTTATGAAGTACCATGTGATATTTTGATACGTGTGCATGCTTTGCAAGAATTAAATTAGGTTCTCCTTAGACATCTATCATTCTTTTGTGGTGAAAATATTCAAAATGCTTTTTTTCTAGCTTTATTCAATATAATTACTTATAGTTATGCTAATGTACATTTAGACACTACAACTTATTTCTCTTCTCTAATTATAACTTAGTACCTGTTGATCAACCCCATCCTATCCCTCTCCTACCTCTACTCTTCCTAGACTTTGATAACCACTCTTCTAGTGCCAGTTGTCAAGAGATTAACTTTTCAAGATTCCATATATGTATGAAATCATGCAGTATTTGTCTTTCCTTTTATGGATTACTTCATTATATTGTAATTTACTCTAGGTTAGTTCGTGTTGTCATAAATGACAATATTTTACCTTTTATACGGCTAAGTAGTCTTCCATTGTATGTACTCACTGTTTTCTCTATCTATTCATCAGTTGATACACTAATTTCAAAGCTATTGTGACTAGTACTCCAATAAACATTGGAGTGATCATATGTGGTGTGCATGCCTGCAATGCTAGCAATTAGGGAGATTGACACAGGAGGATTGCAAGTTTGAGGCCTGCCTCAGCCAGCCCCTATTTAAATAAAAAAATACATAAATAAAATAAATAAAAATAAAAAAAGGCTGAAGATGTAACACAGTGGTAAATATGCCTCTGAAGCCCTTCCCCAGTTCCATAAAACAAACAAGAAAAAAAAGCACACATGTGAATTCAGATGTTTCTTTGACATATGAACTCATTTCCTTTGGATATATACTGAGGAGTAAAATTGCTGGATCAGTGCTTTCCTAACATTTTTTTGTGGTGGAGGGATACTGGAGATTGAACTCAGGGGCACTCGACCACAGAACCACACCCCCAGCCCTATTTTGTATTTTATTTAGAGACAGGGTCTCACTGAGCTCCTTAGCACGTTGCCTTCACTGAGGCTGGCTTTGAACTTGAGATCCTCCTGCCTCAGCCTCCTGAGTTGCTGGAATTACAGGTGTGTGCCACCACACCTGGCTTTTCTTAACATATTTTTATAGATCTTTTTAGTTATGTTTGTGAGAGAGATGATAACATTGTTCCATGTTGTATATCCTAGCTGATTTTTGTTTTAATTTTCTGGTTATATCAAAGCTGTTAAGAAAGCTGCATTAAAATTTCTAACTATGATTAAAGATTTATATTTATCTCCATTTATTTCTTTTCCGTTTGCTTTGAATGTCTTGAAGCAAGAAAGAAGGTATATATACACTTTGAAATGTTATATTATCCTACTGGGAACAATCTTTTGTCATTGTCCACAGAATATATCTTTTTAAAAAATATTTATTTAGTTAGTTTTAGGTGGACACAATATTTTATTTTTATGTTGTGCCAAGGAACAAACCCAGTGCCTCACACATGCTAGGCAAGCACTCTACCACTTGAGCCACAACCCCAGCCCTTAGAATATATCTTTTAAAAAGTCTCCTTTGGCATTATCGTGACCACAACAGTTTTCAGTAATGCAATTCAAATAGTATATTTTCCTCTTTTAATTACTTTTTTTTGGTGGCAGGGTATACTGAAGATTGACCACTGACCCACATCTCCAGCCTTATTGTGTATTTTATTTTGAGACAGGGTCTTACTGAGTTGCTTAGTGCTTCAAATTTGCTGAGCATGGCTTTGAACTCGATATCCTCTTGCCTCAGCCTTCTGAACCACTGGGATTATAGGTGTGTGCCACTGCACTCTTTCATTTACTTTTAATCTTAATATGCAACTTTAAAACCATGGAATTTCGTCATGTTTTTAATGCAATATAACAATACTTTTCTTCTTTAGGAACATTTAGTTTAATCACATTAAGTACAATGCTACTTAAGAATGGTATAGAATTTGGTTGAACTCTTGGGAATTTTTTTTGAGAGAGAGAGAGAGAGAGAGAGAGAGAGAGAGAGAGAGAGAATCTTTTTTTTTCTTTTTTTATTGATTATTTAAAGCATTACATAGTTCATGATATATCATCTTTCATACATTTGACTCAAATTGTGTTTTGAACTCCCATTTTCACCCCAATACAGATTGCAGAATCACATCTGTTACATATTCACATTTTTACATAATGCCATATTAGTGACTGTTGTATTCTGCTACCTTTCCTATCCCCTACTATCCCCCCTCCCCTCCCCTTCCCTCCCATCTTCCCTCTCTACCTCCCCTGCTGTTGTTCAATTCTCTCCCTCTTTTTCCTTCCCCCTTGCCCCTCATAACCTCTTATAATTTTATGTATCATTGAAGGTCTCCTACCATTTCCATGTGCTTTCCCTTCTCTCCCCGTTTCTCTCCCCCCATTCGTCTTTGTTTACTGTAGTCTTTTCCTCATGCTCTTCCTTCCTGTTCTGTTCTTAGAGAGAATCTTTTTTGTAGATGGACACAACACAATGCCTTTATTTTTATGTGGTGCTGAGAATGGAACCTGGTCCCGCCCGTGCCAGGAGAGCGCTCTACTGCTGAGCCACAATCCCAGCCCCTGGGAAATTTGTTTCATATGTATAACATTTGTTTTTTGCTTGTTGATTTCACTTTTATTTAGTTTTTTTCTTTTTGACTGATCAGATTTTTTTACCCCCTTATCTATTCTATTAGTTTTTGTTTTTTTGGGAACCAGGGATTGAACCCAGGGATGCTTAACCACTAAGATACATTCTCAGTTCTTTTTTATTTTTACTTTGAGACAAAGCAGAGGACCTAAATCAGGGCGTTGCACAAGCTAGGCAAGCTCTCTGCCACTGAGCTAAATCATTAACCCTTCTTTTATTTGGGTTTTAAGTGTTTGTTTTATGGATTAAAATATGCAGCCCTCATTTATTAAAATCTTTTCATATTAGCAATTTGTTTATTTAATATTGTATAGGTTTAAGATATTTATTTTGATATCTATATAAATAGCAAAATGTTTACTACAGGGAAGCAAATTAACATATTCATTTTCTTCTGTAGTTCTCTATTTTTGTGACTATGTGGTAAGAGTACATAAAATCTACTCTCAGCAAATTTTCAGTGTACAATAATATTAGCTATTGTTCTGTTGTATATTAGATCTCTAGACTTATTCATTCTATATAATTGCAATTTTTTTCTCCTTAGCCTACACTTGCCCATTTTCTCCTCTTCTCAGAAGTAAACTCAGGGGATTTATATGTAATTTATACATATACAGTGATCTAATTATCTCCAAGATGTCCAAGAAGAAATAATGGTGAAAGGACTCCTCATTAAATGGTACTGGGAAAACTGTATATCCACGTGTAAAATATTAAAACTGGACCCTTATTTTATACCAGACGAAGATTGAATGTAGAAACTAAAATTATAAAGCTACTAGAAGGAATTATAAAAGAAAAGCCCTTCAATATTGCTTTGGTGACAAATTAGAATTTTTATCACTTTTTAGCAATATAAGAAACTTACAAGAATGGAATTTATTTTTCTCTTCCTGCCCTTTGTAGTATTTGTTGTAATATATCTTATTTTCACATATTTATGAATTTAATATATAGATATTAATGTCAATTTAGAAAATCAACATTTTTACAGAATTATTTGCTATTTCTTGTATTGTTTATTCTGTCCTAAAGCACTTTGCTTTAATTAGGATCATTTATCTTTAGTTGGAAAAACTCATTCAGTATTTAATAAAGGAGAAATATTCAGCTTCTTTTTGTCTGAAAATATACTTTTATGCAATATTTTAAATTAAACTTTATTTTAAGATAATTGTAGAATCATATGATATTATATGAAATAGTATAAATATATTCTGTTATCCTGTGCCCTTGTTACCTAGCCTCCCCCAGTGTTAACAAAATACCACAATCAATATATTGACATAGATATAATCCACCAATCTTACTAGGATTTCACCAATTTTGTTACTTTGTTTATTTGTATGTATGTGCATGTGTTTAATTCCATGACATTTAATACATGTACACAGTTAAATATTTACCACCAGAGTTAATACAAGACTTTGTATTACTATACAAAAATATCTTGTCTACATTTTAGAACCAGGCCCTTTTCATCCCCGTGCCAGTGCATAACCTTCCAATCAATATGTTCTTCATCTTCAATATTTTTTTTGTCATTTAAACAGTCTTATGCAAATGGAATCATGCAGTATGTGGCCTTTTGAGATTGACTTTTTCCATTCAGCCAATTGCCTTGATATTCATACAAGTTGTTGGGCACATTAATAGTTCACTACATTTTACTGCTGAACAACACTCCATGTGTAGTATTCTGCAACCCTTTATTTAACCATTCACCAATCATAGGACTTTTAGGTTGTTTTCAGTTGTGACTATTACACATAAAACTGCTGTGTATCTTTTAGTTTCGAGACCTACAAAATTGCATTGCAATGGCAGTGGATACAAAAGACCAAGATGGGCAACTGGTGACATTCAAAAATTTGTCTGTAAGTTCTTAAATTTTCAACCATGGCTATCTTTGTATTCCATTTGTATTGTCAAGGATATTTTACAAATATTTTGTTCATATTTATATCCTATTTTTTCCTAATGGGAAGTTATGTCAGATGCAATTTATTTACTTATTTTTAAATCTTTATTTTTCTTTTTAGTTAAATGTGACAGAAGAATGTATTTTTTAATTTTTTTTAGTTCTCAATGGACCTTTTATTTTATTTATTTATATGCGGTGTTGAGAATCAAACCTAGTGTCTCACACATGCCAGGCAAGCACTCTACCACTGAGTTACAACCCTAGCCCAGTAGAATATTTTCATACATGAGTATAATGTCCCATCCTTGTGGTTGTGCATGATGTGGAGTTACACTGGTCATGTATTTGTATATGAACACAGGAAAGTAATGTCCAATTCATTCTACTGTCTTTCCTATTCCCATCCTCTGTCAGATGCAATTTAATCCTATAAAGCTAGAGGTGGAACCCCAATGATAATATTTTTAAAACACAAATTTTGGAAGAGTAAAAGATTATTTGTATTTTTGGAAAAGGTAGGGATCTAAATCATAAAACTGAAAATGGTATAAACTGTTTGAAAAAGTCTCAAAGCACGTTTGATTTATTTTGTGTATGATGAATGTGAGAATTAAATAATTTAGCAACAGCTGCCTAATCAAGATAGAGATAGAGCAGTAAAGGGAACATGACATTCTTTGTTACAAGAGAGAAACAGAATGTAAATGGGGAATCAAGATGAAGCAATAGATCTGTGTCCAACATCATGGATTCATGAATGAACTTGCACATCAGAGCCATGGTACACACAAGAAAAGAAACAAGATGGATTTCTTTACAATGGCTAATTCTCATACTCTTTTATCACAATGAAATTATTTTTTAAGGATAAAGACCAACTGCACAATCTTACATTGACATTGAATTCCACATGGTATTTCTCATGGTATCTTTTTTTTTTGGTAATATGTGATGAAATGATTTAATTCTTTGTGACAATGCTCAATAGAAGGATTAAGTATCTTTCTACTAAGTAAATTAATTTTTTTGTCTTGTTTAGATAATCACAAATACAGAATTTATTAAGGATATCTATGAATTGTGTCTTATTATAATTTCTAGTTAAAAAATTCAGGATGCTTGCTTTCTAAATAATAATAAGACAAATACAAATATAGTGCATACATTGAGGATAATTTTTATTTATTCATTTACTTATTTGTTTATCTATCTATTTATTGTTACTGGGGATATCACCAGGGGTGCTTAACCACTAAAACACATCCCCAGATTTTTTTTTTTTTTTAAATGTCCTCAAACTAGGTGTCCTCCTGTCTCAGCCTCCTAAGCTGCTGAGATTACAGGCTGCACCATCACACCTGGCATAAAGAATAATTTTTTTTAAAAAAATGTGTCAAGGGAACATGGAAGTGAAAGCATTAAATAGGAAAACTGAAATCAAACCTAAAATAATAATTATAGCAATGAGAGTAGTTGTACAAATTTTGTTGTTTAATTATAAGGAAGTCTCCAATTTGATTGTTAAAAATCAATCCAATATAAGAAACAAATCATTTTCAAGCTAGAGTTCTAATGCCTTAAAAGAGCATTAGATCTTACTACCAAGGTTCTGAGTGGAGCCAGAACACCAGCAGCCTCACACCCACAGTTGCCAGGGCAGCAGATATATATACTCCTGTTCTAGGATTTATTCAGATTGGTAGTCATCTTTTCTATTTTGATAAAATGGTAATTAAAAATAAAAAGGAATATGTGATAATGGGGAAACTAATTGAAGAAAAGCCATGAAAGTAATCAGCATAATGAATGTTATCCAAGTGTTCTATATTCATTAACCAATGATGATTTTCATATCAGTTACATTATCAGACCAAATTCATAATTTTTCAGAGCCAGCACTGTGAACTCAACTGATCATCATGAAATTAAGCTATCTGCTTTCAAATTAATGCATATCACCAACAATAAAAATCCTGAAATCTGAAATTTGCAATTATCTTGATAAATGAGGAAAATTAAAAACCAAAACAAAACAAAAAAAAATTAGTCTTGCTTTGCAATACCAACTCTTTTTTTGGAAAGGCAGGTGAGTAACCTGCACCCATACTGCTCTTCACCTTTGTGCTTTTTATCTCAGCAGTCTTGCTTTTCATTGTGCTCTTCATGTTAATCCAGCTACCCTATAAATACCTACTACATCCTTTCTCTGCAGCTCCAGACCTCCCCAGGATGGCTTGGGTGTGAAAGCCATGACTATATGTCTGTCTTGACTGTTGATGACTAATTTGGCAATGCCATTATCAGTGTCAGAACCAGGATTCTAGCACTCAAAGCTGAGATTCAAAGTGGCTAAATGGATAGTCCTTAGAGTTTTGCTGTGTATTTAGTAGAATTGGAGACAATGTTGCTTTTCTGACTTGAGCTTGTATCTTCTTGTGCAAGCATTAGAACTAAGTCTAATATGTCATAAATACAGTTCAATTACATTTGCCTGCAGCCACCCTTACCACTAGACTCAACTTCCATTCTGGGAACAGACTGAGACTTTAATCATCTACCTCCTCTCATGAAGATCAGTTCAGGCCACAAAAAAAAACCAAAAAAAAAAAAAAAAAAAAAAAAAACCACACCTTCTTGTTCATCTCCTCCAGCAGATATCAGACATGCCTGACTAATTTTAATTTTCAGTAAGAACACGAGGTAAGTGCAAGCTGGGACCTCTGGTACACAATAACAGATATAAGCACAAATACATCTCCAAGTTTAGCTCAAGCTGGTACTTTGTAAATGTTTCAATGGAAGTATTCACTGTTCTTATTTTCCAGTTTGTTCCTTTGGCAAACTACTGTACTCAAATAAAGATGTCAATTAAGATTGAAGTGAGTGGAGCCAGAACACTAGCTTATTATTATTGATTATTTTCCTTTTCCTTAAGTTAGAAATTCCTGTAATGATACTTTATAAGAATTATCTAGTACAAATGTTCTTTAAAGAATTGATATTTGAGATGAGAATGCCTGTTTCTATTAAAATTATTTCTTTTCATTGCTTCCTTCAATTTCAAAAGCACAACAATTTTGTAATTTTATTACTAAATGGTTCCAGTGACTACTACTATATTGACCCTTGTTAAGAAATTGCCATTGCCATCAAACTGTAAGTCATTATCTGAAGTGGAGTGTTAGGTCTGTTAACTTCTGAAATGAGTATCCTTGTGTACAAGTACCATGAGGTTCCCCAAAGTATAGTTTTAACTGCGTGTCTATTAACAGTAGGGCATAAATACAGGGAATATAAAACATTTTGTGAAATGGACATAGAGATATGTTTCTGTTGTTTATAAAAATCCACATAACTACTAACATAAAACATTTTAAGATTAATGGAAATTCAGGGATTTAAAAGAAATGGAAAATGGTACTTTAAACATAATAAGCAGTTTAAGTCTTTTCCACAGCTTCAAGACTAGCTGGGGTAAGTTGAAGAGTAGCAAGAACTATTTCTTGAGGTTATTATTCAGTTGAAAGCACCCACAATGAACAGAGTTTTTGAAATAAATATAATGAATGTGGACATGTCTATTTGTTGGAGAACTCGCAGCAGTGCTCCACGAAATAACCTGGAGGTACTTGTGTCTCTTCAGCCTTTTGGGCTATTGAGGTTTTCGTTAGAAACTGCTGCTTGCTGTTACAACCCTCTTTTCTCCTAGTATCATAGAGCCAGTATGGGTAATAGATTGTAAATCAGTCTCAAATTAAAGCACTAAGATGCAGTCTTCCAAACTTTGTAACTATTCCTTAAGTGCCCTTCTCTCCCAATTGTTCCCTCTTTCTTCCTCTTGGGTTCCCTGAATTGTTAACTACCCTTTCTTCCTCCCCAGCTAACCTAACAGGAGTTACTTACTTTCTTTGTAACTATACCATCTTTCTCTTGAAAATTTTCCTGCTCTGGAATATTCTGGAACACCAACTCACTTCCACTTTACAAAATTCATTCTTTCATGATTAGATCTCAATACTAAAACTGACGATTTTGATGAATTGTTGATTCCATAGGCAAATATAAGTTGATGTTAGTATGAAGCTATACTAAGGCATGCTATTTATGCGTCAGATGAATATTTCATAGAAATAATATCTTAAAATGACATAGGGCTTGGAATTTAAGGCAACAAAGTGGGCATGGCAATTATACTGGTCTTGAGGCAGGTCTTTGTGGACCCCTGTAATAGACAAGTAAGGTGAGTTTGCCTTATTTAGAGTGGCCACAGCTTTCAGCTTGATATGTAGCTACCTGAGCTGGAGGTCAGAAAATTTATGATACTGCTGGAAACCTTCATTCTGCCAGTGTTGGAGTTAGAGAAAATGGTAAAGGCTCATAAGCAAATTTTGGCCTCATGGTTCTTCTTTAGAGTTCTGTGTAGTGCTTCATAAAATGATGTTTTGAGATTTCAGCTTAGTTTCTTACTTTATACTTTATTGAGAAGATATCTTTGCCTGCGCAATAATCACACTCCTATAATTTATAGAAGTTCTACTTGCAGGAGATCCCATAGCTGCCTATGAGAACAGCAGAGCATTTTTAGCCTCCTGTGAGTTAGTCAGGGAGTTGAGATGACATCATGGAGGGCAGGAAGAGAATGTGTGTGGGCCTCACAATGATTATTGGTTTCCTCTCCTACCAAATGCAGCCACAAGATGGCAATGTGACAATTTGAATAAAATCAGTGGTTAGAAAGCTTTGTTTTATTTAGTTAAGAGGACTTATAGAAGGGACAATGCACTTTAGGCAAATACTTTACCTGAACAAGGAACTGTATCCCACAATGTGTTGAGGTTCAGGAGATGGGTGACCTCCCGTCAGAGTGATTCAGGCTGGGGCAAAATATAACCTCACATCTTGCCTTCTTTTCTCCTCTGAAGTGCTCTAGTACAATGGTTGATGCAGGTCTCTGGATTTTGCCTTTGCACAGTAATGAGAAGGTTTCAAATGACATTGACTGGCACTAGAGGACAAAGGCAGACACTTTGATTTTATTTTTCTTCCTGTGACATACAGATAGACTGAGTAAATTCCTACCAAGAAGTTAGGAATTTTAGAGGGCAATGAATCCTATTCGTTTACAGATAAGTCATTTAACAATTCCTTCAAAGTTTATTGTTTCACTCAGTGGGTGAGTGTATGATTAACTTTACATTATAAACATTTTATTACTTAGTACTTGCATCAGTGTTGTAGAATATAGAATAATTCATTATACAGAAATGTTTAGCCTGTTTCAGGACCAATGCAGTTTGAAATATGCAGGTGTATGCTTATTTTTTTTTTTTAATAAGTCGAGGGCATGATTGCTTCCTTATTATCTAGAATTTATGTTTATAAAGTAACTAGTGAAGAGAAAGTTTGAAAAGATGAAGGATATTATTTGTGTAAAACATTTAGTATAGTCCTTGGCCCATAGACACCAACAACAAATGCCATTGTAAATATTGTTATTGTTGTTTGTGTCATTCTCATAGTTGGTACTGCGTTGACAATTTTTATGGGAACAAATTATCTTAGCTCTGTTGTAAAGCCACAGATAATTTTTTTTTTACCCAAAGTTCTGTTTTGGAAATGCAAAGACAATGCTAATCCATGTTAGCTAAAACTTTAGAGTGGGTATTTTATATGAATAGTCTTGCTTAATTCTCACAATACTATGGGTAACTATGATGTGAGATACACTCATGCTATGGATGAATTTATATAATGATATCTATAACATTTATATATGTGAGAATAGTAAGAATTTTTATTTCTCTCACATGTTGAAGCCTCTGTGTCAGCCCTTTAAACGGACAGCATTGGGCATAGGCCTAATCATAGCTGTAGCAAATTTCTATTTGAGTTTATCTTTCACCACTCTATACACAAAGCAAAATCTTTTGTGGATCTCAGATCCAGCTGTCAGCCTCCACTCAGTGGCAGCGCCTCACTCTATTTTTGACAATGCTTCAGACATTAATTGCTCCATAGTCATTTGGGTTCCTTTACAGGGGTAATTTTTTAGGACTCTTATGAAATTTTAAGGTTTGGTATAACACTTTGAGGGCTCTTTTTAGCTGTCTCTTTACCCAGTTCTCTCCAGTAAACTTGCTTCCTGGAATTCATATTTTTTTTTAATTTTTTTTAGTTGTAGATGGACACAATACCTTTATTTTGTTTATTTATTTTTACGTGGTGCTGAGGATTGAACCCAGTGCCTCACAGTGGTAGAGGCAAACGCTCTACTACTGAGCCACAACCTCAGCCCCTCATATTGTTTTTAAGGAGTTACCATTCATCTCTTAATGCATTTACAGTCAAATCTTCTTTTTTAAAGCATTTTTTTAATTTATTAATTCTTTTTAGTTATATAAAACATTAAGATACATTTTGACATAATCACAAAAGCATGAAATATAATTTGCTCTAATTCAGTCCCCAGCACTTCCTCTCTCTCTACTCTCTTTACTGATCTTTCTGCAATTTATTTATAGTTTTTTAAAATAGTGTCTTGTGGATATACTTTATGTTGGAATTCAGTGTGCCACATTCTTTATTTTTAGTTTTTTAGTTATAGATGAACACAATACCTTATTTTTATGTGGTTCTAAAGCTTGAGCCCAGTGCCTCAAACATGCTAGGCAAGTGCTCTACCACTGAGCCACAATCTCAGCCCTATAATCTTGGATGTCCTAGCCTTCAGAATTGTGAAAATAAAAGTTTATAGATTAAACCACCAATCTATTGCCATTCCTGTATGAATTAGGACCAGGAGGAGGAAGGGAGCCCTTGCCTCTTTGCTATAATCACTAACAATGTGGGCTTTGCAACTTGGAGCTGAGGCAACAGGAAGTGTTTGTGATTCACACAAACCCACAAGATATGGTATTCCTTGGCTGTGAGTTTAGGAGAGAAGAGGTCCCATTTTCTTGGCCATACTACCTTGATTTGAGCTTCTATTACACAGAGCTTAGGTATGCGAAAGGGAGGGAATGCATTGTGACTTAAGTGTCACAGATTCTTGGATGTCTGTCCCAGATTTAGTAAATTTCCTTGAAGCAATGTGTCTTCTTTTCTGTATGTGTTTAGAAAAAATAACAAAGTTTAAATGATTATTTTAAAATAATTCGGGGCGGTCATGATTCTTTTTCTGGATAACATGTCCATAGAGCTCCCCACATTGCCATTCTGGAAGTGTAACTCCTGTAATAAGCATTTACTGAATGACTTTTAAGTGCCACCCAGGAATAAATATTTAAGAGCTATCTCATTTTATCCTCACAAGAACACTTTGAGCTGTATACTATCATTAGCCTTATTTATGGATGATATCACTGAGACTTGGATTACATGGCTTGTACAAGGTTGCACAGCTGGTAAATAATGAAGCCTGTATTTCAACCAAGGTCTTTCTGATTGCAGAACCTATTTGACTGTGGCTTAAGGAATGGTCAATGTAGGACTCAACAGCTGCTGGCCTTGGGCTAAATCCTCCCTGTCACTTAATAGGAAAGGGACCTGGAGCAAGTGGCTTAATCTCTTTTTGTCTCCCAGTATTCGCATAAAAAATAAATGCTTTCCTTGTGGGATTGTGGTGATTCTTTTTTTTTTAATTTATTATTATTATTTTTTTTTAGAGAGAGTGATAGAGGGAGAGAGAGAGAGAGAATCTTTCAATATTTACTCTTTAGTTATCGGCAGACACAACATGTTTGTTGGTATGTGGTGCTGAGGCTCGAACCCGGGCCGCACGCATGCCAGACGAGCGCGCTACCGCTTGAGCCACATCCCCAGCCCCTGTGGTGATTCTTGAGAGAGAAAGAACATGAAAAATTTTATGATAGTTCTTGACCCCAGTAAGTGGGTTTGATAGTTACTAGCATTTTTGTTAGTTTTTAATTCCTATTAAAATCTCATTCTATTTATAAAAAGGAATTCTTTGGATATAAAGAAAAGAATTCTGTCACTGGAATGTTTATTGTTATCTTAAGTGAATCTCTAGTATATTTTACACTTAATTATTTGAAGAAAGGGAGGAAAAGTATATTTTAGTCCCATAGCTAATAATTTTTGGTGGATTTTGAATCATTAGCTTTTCAAAATCTATGGGTTTCTTTATTATTTTTCAAAGTAAACTTTAAATTGATATATCAAAAGAGTATGTATTTATTTGTGTACAATATGGTCCAGCTAAGTATATACATTGTGCAAAGGTCAAATCTAGCTAATTTATAGTTAAATTTTTAATATGGAGTTACTTTTATTGTCAATATTTTATTTGAAAACAAAAATACTTCTTTTTTTTCATTGATAAAATGTCAATTGTCTCACCCTCCCCTTTTAGAAATATGTATAATTTTTAATATATGATAATGATATGTACCCCTCCTCTCAGAAGAGACTAGTTATAACTATAAGGTTAAGTCATTTTACAATGTAGCTGGTGAAATGTTGAGCCTGGTAAAAGAAGAAAGGAATTTTTAATGTTAGTTTTCTATAGTTTCTATTACAAATTACCATAAACTTTGTATTTTAAAACAACATTTTTTTTTCTCTTCAAAGTTCTGGAGAAAAAAGTTCAAAATAAGTAAAATGGATCAAAATCTAGGGCTTTGCTTCCCCTTTAGTCACTAGGAGAATCAATTCTTTGCACTAGTAGGTTCTGGTGACCACCAACATTCCCTGGTTTGTGGACACATCACTCCAATCTCTGCCTATTTGCTCACATTGCCTCTTCCTCTCTTGTTCTCATGAAATCTCCTTTATCTTCTCTCATAAAAAAATAGTTGTGATGATATTTGGGGACCTCCCATATAAGCTAGGATTATCTGTCCATATCCAGATATTTAATAATATCTGCAAATATCGTGTTTCCTTACAAAGTAACATTTATAAATTCTAGAAATTAAAGAACCCTAATCTAATAATATCAGTGTTCTCAGAGAAGGAAGAAACGATTTCAGAGCTTGCTCTTTACACAGCCTGTGCACAGAGGAAATGCCACATATTGATAGACAGAAAGTGACCATTTGAAAGCCAGGAGGAGAGCCCTCACCATAAACCAATCCTACCAGGCTTGATCTTGAACTGCCAGCCTTTGATGCTGAGAGAAAACAAAACTCTAGTATGCTTTTGTTCCTCATATTTTCTAAAATGAGTAATTATAGTAACTCCTGCCTGAAAGCAGTAAGATGACTTGGGGTCCATTTCCCACTGGGATAAAAATTTTGGTCATACCACCATATAATCATTTGAGACCAGGAGAGGTGGTAGCTGAGGATCAGGGGACTACAGTGTTGGTGTGGAGAAAGGTGAAAGTCACCATCATTGATGGACCAAGCAGCAGTTTCTATCTTGTAATCTTCTTCTTCTACATTTTTCCCAGAATGTGAGATTATCATCCTGATTCCTGAACATATGTGCAGAGATGGATCTCAGTAGTGCTAAGGTCTGAATGCATGGTACATTTGGAGAAATGAAGAAATTATGCAACTGGAATAGGGTTTGAGGACTGATATTAAGGATTTAAAAGATAAGTCTGAAGACAATGGTAATTGCCACCAAAATTTTCACAAATACTAAGTGTTACTTTCAGAAGTTTGGATTTAATGAATGGATAAGACTGAAATCCTTCACATAGGACTTGTTGCCTCACGTCCAGCAGCAGCAAATATTCTTCAGCTATTTGGTGATAGTGTCTATACTGTGTCACTATCTCAGCTAAAGGCATGGCCTCCAGCTGTTTTTATTTAGAGACAGGGTTTTTTCAAGTTGCTTAGGGCCTCACTAAGTTGCTGAGGTTGACTTTGAACTTGCAATCTTCATGACATGGACTCTCAAAATGCTGGAATTGCTGGGATTACAGGTGTTTGCCACTGCGCCTTGCAAGCCCCTGTTTTTTATTTGGGGTCATTGGCACCAATCTCATGCCAAAATGCAAAGTAACACTCAGTGTTTTGTAGCACTAAACAAATGCCTTTGGCATAACTTTGCTTATAATCAAAGCATCGTAAAGGTAGGGAGCACACTGGTAAAACTATGTACTTATGTTTTATTGTAGTCTGTGCTGACAGAACCTAATCACTTTGACGTCCCCTTTCCTTAGAGGAGTCAATAGTTATTGCTGTAACTATTGAAGGCAGATGGGGAAAGGGTAGTATAATAAAACTGAGAAATATCGAATTTTCCTTGCATGGGTGACATGTAATGAGGTCTAACCTTTTAATCTTTGTGATAAAATTGTGCCTATCCAATAGCCATTGTAATTTATATAAATTGGGACCAAAACAAACAGAACAAACTTTTTTTGATCTTTTTATTTTGAGATTAAGCATCCACCCTGGGTAGATAACATATAATTCTATAATTATGTTCTGAAAGCTATTGGAAACAGGAACAAACACAGTGTTCAGTGTGCACATCATGGAAAGAACAACACAAATGTATCCTATTTTATTGATTAAATGCTTTCTCCACCGATTCTACAATGCAATTTTTTTGGTATATCAATTCTTTTTATTCCATAGAGCTTCCCTCTTGATTAGTGGTGTTCCTCCACTGAAAGTGCTTCCTATAGAGGAAAAATTAAAATAATCTTAAAATCTTTCAATGAAAAATTATTTAAAACATTTAACTATTTTATGTTATGAATGAATAAATAATAAATTTAAATATTGAAGGGAGTTTTTACTTTTGGTTTTGTTATGGTAACTTATATTGAGGTTAATGGGATTTTGGGAATCTGAAGCACACATTATAATAATACCCTTTGAAAATTTCTGAGAGTAAATTTTAAAAGTTCTTACCATACAGCTTAAAAATGATTATATGAGATAATACATGTCAATTAGATTGGTTTAGTCTTTCCAAAATGTATGCCTGAGTCAAACCATCATGTTATATACTATAAATATCTAAATTTTTATCTATTAAAAGTAATAATATGCCCTTTTGGCTTTTACGCACTTATTTTATTTCTATGTTCTATATTTTAAAGTTCTTATTACCTCTGTTATTTACTAATGTAGGTACTGTTCATTTTCAAAGTTTAAAAAAATAATTAAATATAATTTTGGTGGATGTTTGCTGCTTCACATATGGCTTTGTTTCCTTATCTCAGAGTTTAGTCTCTATTTTGTTGGTAATGATATTGGATTTCTTTTTAAGGAATTATGCCTCTCCCGTTGTCAAAACTGTAGTGAGAGGTTATATCCAGATGCCCTGTACAAGATTAATGGACAGAGCAAAGAAAAATAATTGGAGTTCATGCATTGCAGTGGTTGGTGGCTTCCATGAGAATGTTCTGTAGCAGCAACAGCAGCCGTGACCTTCAGAGCATCTCTGCCTCTCTCCTGTTAACTGGATTTGAATCTCTGGTTATTACTACTGAATTTCAGAGTTCCCTGGCAACTTTCTGATAAATTTCTTTTTCAGTTGTGTTAGACAGTCACTTGATATTGACAGCAATGAAAACAAAATCTCTGTTCCAAAACTTTAAGAGTACACAAAATACCAAATATCAGATTTCTATAAAGATTAGGAAATAAGTAGCTAATAGATTTAAAGTATAGAAAACAAAGCATTTTAATTTTTGTCATTTAATAACTATTACTCATTTAAGTCTACACTTAATATATTTTCTCTTTATACTGCTAGAATGTATTTGACTGATGGACATCTACTCTAACAAAAGTTTTTTGTTGTTGTTGTTGTGTGTTTTTCTTTTTTCTTTTAATTTTTTATTATATGTTTTTCTTGAGACACATGCCAGAGAATTGTCAGAGTGAAAAATCTTCAGGATGTTCAGGTTATCAGGGTTGGGAGCAGGATTCAAATCAAGAAGCAACTATGTTCACATTGATCTTATTGATTAATTTACTCATCCATCCATTATATAGGTATTTATTGTGAGATTTAAGTGTGCCAGGCATATCTTAGAAATTAAAATCAGAGAGTGAAATAAACAGCACATTTTAATTCATGATGAGCTGTGCCCTGCAAAGTGAATGCATCAGTGGTGCCCTGGGAGCTCAGGAGGCTTCTGCAAATGCCATAGAATTCTTAAGTGATAAGGTGCTCATTTTTGGTCTTGAAGAATATGTAGGTAGTATTCAGGCAAGGAACAAGCAAATGGAAAAAAAGAACAGAAAACATAAGGTCAACACAACAGGAAGGAATGCATGGTACATTTGGAGAAGTGAAGAAGTTGTGCAACTGGAATAGGGTTTGAGGGTTGATATTAAGGATTTAATAGATAAGTCTGAAGACAATGGTGATTGTCACCAAAATTTTAGCAAATACTAAGTGTTACTTTCGGAAGTTTGGATTTAATCTTAAAGTTTGGAAGCTACAGAGTTAAGATATACACTTTTGAAGAAACTGTCCTGGATGCTACACAAGGAATAAACAGTAGGAGATCTAAAATAAAAACAGAAACCAAAGCTATTTTAAGAGTCCCAATGAGATGTTGGAGAGAAGACCTAAGGTAGAGAGATCCACTATCATCAGTCTAAATCCTGGCCTGCCCCATAATCACCAAAGGAGAAAACACAAAAGCAAACATGAATTTTTAGTATTAATTTTAAGTATAAGTTCCATTGACAGACTTTATTTGCTGATTCATACATTAAATATTTATTCTGTGCCCTTCTCTAGCATTATTTTACCCATTTAGTATATAAGGGTAACGAAGCAGGAATATTATTTATCCTCAAGTCTTTCAGCCAGGATTCCAGCAAGAATTGCTGATACATTCCAAATTGCATACTTTAAAAAATGTTTACTAAAAAGAATATTTTCCCAAGAACCACAAAAATAAAGATTTTTTTTCAAGTGTGTATGAAAATAACAGAAAAGAAGGTTGTTTTCTTGGGATAGAAAGAGACATTTTAACCCTTTACAAGAGAAGGATGTGTCTTCTATAACCCAGAAAAAGGAAGGAGAGTCCACCTTGAGAGAAGTTAAGATTACGGAGGACACTGCTCATCTAAGGTGGCTTCTCACAGAAGGAACCAGAGAATAAACACCCCTATCACCTCTCCACCACTCTTCTTTCTTCTCTTACCCTGCTGGGGAATCTGAATGGCTCAACCAAACAAGACAAAAGAAGGTGTTTTTGTGATGTTTTCTGTGCAAGTCTGTGTCCTGCAGCAAATAGACATGTAGAAAGTTGGAGAGTTGACTGGGAAAAGCAAAATAAAGGTGTAAAGTTTTGTAAATTGGATGAAACCCCCATGTATTTTTTTTGTATGTGTATGCATGTATTCATTCTTTCAAAACGATGTCTATTATTTGTTTCAACTTGGCTTCACCCATGTGGAACATTGGAGGAAGGAGAGAGAGATTAGCATACTACGATTTTTCCTATGTTGGCTCTGCTTTAGAGGTAGCCCAGGACTTCATCCTTTTCTACCAGGCAGCCTTCCCTTTGAAGTAGGCAGGTAATTTTACAAACAGGGTGTGTGTAGAACTTTTTATTTAACAGTGTATGTAAATTAGCATGCAAATGACACTCATATTTATTTGCCTGATTTCTTAGAATCTTGCAATTTGGGCATGTGAAAAAAATGAGGTGTTTTTTTTTTGTTTGATTTTTTTAAACAGTCTGCATAGACTTTGTGTTTTGTGTCCTTTTCTTGTGACCTCTGTTTGTCTATTTGTGGATTACTTGGTCTTTTTGTTTTTTGCAATGTTTTGGGTTTGCAATGATGAAAAGCTTCAGAGTAAGGTCTATAAAATCCAGTGCCCTCTATTAGTTTTTCTTACATAAATAGAAGGTGACAATAGCATCTTTTGTCATTGGCAATTCTGAATTTATTATTCTGAATAAAACTGACATTCAGGTTCTTAGCTGGTCAGTGACAAGATAAAAGATGTAAAACTGACAGGCAGAGTAAATTTACATAGGTAGGGTGAATTTATCATTGTGTAGTTATATTTGATATTATCAAAAAAAGAAACTTCATGACATTCTCAGGATTGTAGAGAGAAAGATTTAGATTGTAAGGAGTTGATGACTTCACTTGTATTTTCAAGAAGTCTTGTAAATGAACATTGAAAATGCTCTTAAAATAAAGGAAGAAGGCTGAGTCTGATCAGCTATGCATATATTTACTGAAATGGTATGTGTGAGAGTCACAAATTTTCACTTCTTTAGAATATGCCAGTGCTTTGAAGACATATCACTTTATCTTCAATACATTGCATTTGCAAGTAGAATCGAAAACATTGACAAATATAGAACTACCATGAGTTTTAAAAATAATAAAGGTACTGAAATCAGACAACATGATAGAAAGGAACGGCTTCTGCTCTCTCTACTCTTGGTCTCACTGGCAAAAATAGTAAATTAATATCACAGTATGCTGGGCAAATAGAATCCAAAAGTAAAAATCTGCATTAAATCCTCTAGGGAGTATGTACCAAGTGGTGATGGGTTAAAAATCTACAGGCCAAAAATACATATCTTTTATCTGGGGAATACCAAAGGCAAAAGTTCTCACAGGGTCTGCAAAAAATGCTACTCATTTTGCACAAAAAAGCCTACATTTATATGCACTATGCAGAGTTTTTTTTAATCCAAATATAAAATTTCACATTGTTTCTCTAAACTTCTAACAGGCTCTAGAAAAAAGTCAAGTAGAAGTGAAAGATGAGGTTTTACCTCTCTCATTATAGATCCTGAACAGTGGTTCAGTCTGTACTGAATGAGGAACATTTTGTATTGAAAATGTGATTAAATATTAATTTAGGATGGATGAAATTTTTTAGTACTTGAAGGTATATCTGACTTACTGAATATAAATATTAGTCCCTGAAAGTGACTCAAAAGTCGTCACATGATACTTATAAAATGTGGCTGGAATAATGGGAATAGAGGTTGAAAAGTGTTTGTTTGAAGGCAAGCTTTATAGAATAATGAAGCTACATGCTGGTTTCAATAAATCAGTAATAATAGTATTATGGAAATTTCTGCATGTTGAATTAGAAGCCAGAATAACATAATTAGTCAATTCTTCCAATTTTGTACTTTCTGAAAAATTTTATTTCATTAACAGTGCAAAAATAAAAGAGAGGGTGTTGACATATTCGGTTTGTGCAAAATATGTGTAGTAAAATTTGATCACCCAGAATAAGCTGAGTCATTAAGTCTTGGTCTCCATACCTGCTTCTTTTTTCTTCTTTTTTTCCTATCTATTTAATTTCTAGAAAGGTTTACATTAAGACTGACTCATCAGTGAGACAGGAAATATTTAATTCCAGTTTCAAACATCAGCAACTTTGGGTAAATATGCAAGAGAAGCAAACAATCGATAATCTATGGAGGAAAGATTATTTATTTATACATGTAAAGAGGGTTTGACAAGTGTGGAAAGTTTGGAAAAGATGAGGAGGTGAGGGTGAAACTCAGGACCGATAGAAACTTAAGTAAAAAAACAAGTAAGAAAGGACACATATATGAAATTGTGCAGGCTGGGGATGTAGTTTAATGTTAGAGTACTTGCCTAGAATATGTGAGACCCTGAGTTTGATTCCTAGCACCATGGAAAAAATTGTTTTGCTTTGTGAATTTGGTGACAAATTGTTTTGCCTTGTGAATTTGGTGAGTTTTGATCTATCATGCTGAATAAATTTCTACACAATCTTAACCAGTCAAAAGACTTCCAATGCTTTTTAAGTTTAATTATGCAGGGGGTAGGAAAGATTATGGAATGAGATGGACATCATTGCCCTAAGTACATGTAGGATTGCACAAATGGTGCAACTCTACATGTGTACAACCAGAGAAATGAAAAATTGTGCTCCATTTGTGTACAATGAATTGAAATGCATTCTACTGTCAGGTATAACTAATTAGAACAAATAAAAAATGTTTAAGCATGTATTTTAAATTTAAAATACCTTTTCCATGAATTTTAAATTCTTGGTGACTAGGCAGGATGTTCATTTCTCTCTGATGATTCAAATGAAGTATGTCCTTCTAAATCTGGGAGAGTTCACAGTGAAGAGTTGTGAATTCCCAGAGTAGATCTGATAAAATGCTTATTTTAGCCTGAGGAATGTATCACACCATTTCTCACTTGCAGTGCGGTTTGAATCCTGCTCAGGAGGGATGCATGATTCAAGACACATGGCATGTCTTCCCATGCTGTATTCTTCTCACACCACTTGTGACCTTTTCCCTTCCCTCTTTCCTGACAGATCAATCTTTCACTTCCTCAGCAGGCTTTCAACAGTGAGGAGTCATGTTGCTGGACTGCTCTCCATAGCCAATGCTATGTTGATGCTAACAGTTGGCTTGTCTTTTGAGGGACAAGGACACCATCGTTTTAATGATTCCTTTTAATTTTTTTTGATTTTTTTAAAAAGGGTTGTTTCTGGAAGGGAACACTATTTCTTTCAGTAGTTAGCTTGGAAAAAAACTATATAATTTATTCCATCATTCAAAATACCAAAAGCACTCAATTATTTCAGGAGCAAGATTCATGAAAGACCGATATTTGTTCATTTAGCATACACAATAAAACTACATTTATTACAGCAGAAATGGTGTCCTTAGAATACATTTTTATCACTTTATGCTTGCAAAAGTTGATCTTTAATAATCTAGTATAGAGGACAAGTAATCAGTAATTTCCTTGAACAGTAACTTAAGTTTGATATATATTCCTGTCCTCTTAACAAGCTTCATGTAGTCTTATAATTTTATATCTCATTATGCTCACTGGCATCTAATAGAAAATGCCACTGTATAAATCAATTATGAAATTAACCTAAATTGTGTAATAAATTGTATGACAATTTAGATTTTTGAAAATCTTCATTAATCTCATTGTACCTTTACTTATTTGAATAAAAATGAAACTTGTCTTTTTGTTCTTTTTTTTCTTGTATATGCATCTACACACAAAACACATCCATATAAAGTTTGTTTAATCCTTTGAGGAATTTTCAGAGTTTTTAATTCAAAAACAATATAAAAGATTATTCAAAGATATGCTTCTGCCTGGGATATGGAAGGCTGGAAAAAAGTCTGTCACTCTAACCACAGAAAGAAGTTAAGTAAACTTTAAAAATCATATATTTTTTTTATACCTATTAGAGAACTGAAGTCACAGGACCAACAAGTTACCAGATATTTTATAAAAACTCATCTCTTCACTGGTAAACAGCCCAATATTTTCTACTGTATATCATAGGGGAGACTGAGTCCTTGGAATATGCATGTAAGATATAGGCAAATTTTGGAACAAATTGATATGGGATGAGAATGGCCTACAGTGAGAGGATGCCCTGTACCTGTTATGCCACCAATAAAGAGGGAATTTACACTCACTCTCAGGCTCTTTCTCATGAAAATTCAACAGGTATTCACTAGAAATTTTGGGTGAGTGGAAAGACTGTGGAGTCTCTCTCCAAGGTGTAGCTCTGAAATGCAGCCAGTGTTTTGCAAAATGTTTTAAGGGTTAATTTAAGGTAAATTAAAGCCTTCAACTCCGAGGGAGAGAGACAAAGTTGAAGTCCCCTATGGCATAAGTAAAGATTTCTTTTGGACACAGAATCAAAATGTGTTATTACTGAGAGAGGAAAAAAGGTAAATTGGACTTTATCAAAATAAAATTTTATCTAAAAAAGACACTATAAAGGGAATGAAGTGCTAAACAAGAGACTATGCAAAAATATTTGCAAATCAACTGTTTGATAAAGGACACATAACCAGAATATATAAAGGACTCTTAATTAAAGCTCAAAAAAAAATAAGCAAGGCAACGGAAAAGAAGTAACAAAATATTGAACACATGCTTCATAGAAGATACATGTATATCAAATATGCAAATTTCAAATGCTTACAATCATTTATCATTAGAGAGACTCAAATTTAAAGAATAGTGACATGATTGTTACATACTTATTTGTATAGCAAAAATTCAAAACTTTGACAATTCTTTCTGTTGGTCAGATGCAGAACAAGAATGACTTTATCCATTGTTTCAGGAAATGCAAATTGTATATTTATGGCTATGCAGCTTAGGAGAAGTTTTGAGTTGTTATGTGGTGTTAAATATAGACTTGCAAGTCTGACTTTCAGTTTCACATATAAGGAGCTTGGATCACCACTTTTTCCTAACTCACTACTCTCTCTCCTAATAACAGGTAAAATGTTAGAAAAATTGACAACTCTTCTTCGGTTTCTAATAGAGGCGAGGACATGAGGCAAAATTTTAATTGTAGACAAATACAGGAAGCCATGGCAACAATAGTAGAGACTTATGAATGGGAAACTACTGAAGCAACCAGTTCTGGAGCAGGAAAACCTGAACCACATTTGGTGAATTGCTGACCCTCAGAGTGAACAATTCTGAGAGTAAAAAAAAGAGGCGTCCAAGGGGCTGGGGTTGTGGCTCAGGGGTAGAGCCCTTGCCTAGCATGTGAGAGGCCCCAGGTTTGATCCTCAGCACCACATAAAAATAGATAAATAAAATAAAGGTGTTGGGTCCAACTATAACTAAAAATAATTTTAAAAAGAGGCCTCCAAAATGTGAGATTGACCTTTAGGAGCTTGATTCACACCATATAGATGGAGAAACATCTCATCGTACCAGCAGAAGGGAGGAGGAAGACCCCTTTTAAAGTATTCCAGAACACTCTGTAGTTTTTTTACCAAGATCTGCCCTCAGAATCAGAGTCTAATCTACAGGAGTGTTATCAGAGCATATCTAATCTGAGAGAAGGTAAATACCCAACTCCAGTCACTCTAGGCTGTGAAGAAGGGATGGATGCCAATCTGTGTCACCGAAGAGAGGACAAGATTCCCCCAAAATACATATGCAGTTCACTGTCACTAAAAGACTGACTTTAGCAAAGAAGTCTTCCCTTTGCCTGAAATCTTACCACTGCATTTCTAAAGGCCTATTTACAGCAGTTTCTTTTACACTTCATGACTGGCTTTCAAGAAAAAAAAAATACATGATATATCAAAAAGTACAAAAGAAAAAACCCAACAACAGTAACAACAAAACACATTAAAGAGACAGAGTAATCATTAGAGTTAGATAATGCAGAAATTTTGAAAATACTGGACTATAAATATAGTTAGAATGCTAAGGGTTCTAATGGATAAAGTAGAGGGCATGTAAGAATGGACAGGTAATGTTATTAAGGAGAGGAAAAGCCTAAGAAGGAATTAAAAAGAAATGCTAGCAATCAAGAACACTAACAGAGTGAATAATTTTTTTTTGCTGGACTTATTAGTTGACTGAGGAAAGAATATTTGAACATAAAGATATATCAATAAAAAAGTAAAAAAAAACTGAAAAGTAAAGTGAACAAAACTGAACAAAACAATAGAATATTCCAAGGACTATGGAATCTTAAAAAGTGATATATATTGACATATGGCTATAGATATAGACATAGATACCACCAGAAGGAGAATAAAGAAGTAAAAGGAAAAGAAAAAAATACTTAAAACAATAATGACAAAGAAGTTCTCCAAATTAGAGTCACTTTCTGGAACCAGGAGTCTCAGAGAACACCAAACAAGATAAATGCTAAAAATAGCTATCCCTAGACATATCATCCCAAACTACAGAAAACCAAGGATATAATAAAATCCTAAAAGAAGCCAGAGGAATAAAACACCTACATTTAAAGGAACAATTATAAGAATTATATCTGATTTCTCCTTTAAAATCATGCAATCAAGAAGAGAATGGAATAAACTATTAAAACATTGAGAGAAACAAATCATCAACCTAGAACACTATATCCTGTGAGATTATACTTCAAAAGTAAGGTAGAAATAAAAATGTTCTCAGACAAACTAAAATTGAAGCTATTTGTTTCAAATAGACCTGCATTATAAGTAGAACTGCATTTCTTTTAGAAGTTCTTTAGAGAGAATAAAATGTAAATAGGTAAGAAACTAAAATATGCATAAATAAAGTAAAGGTAAAGTAATATCTCTGATTTTTTAAAAATTCATCTAATAGATAAGATTTTGACAAAATAACAACTGCATTGTGTTCACTTTGTTTTGCTGCAACTGAAATAACTAACCAGAACAACTCAGAGGAAGAACAGTTTATTTTGGCTCATGGTTTTAGAGGTTCCGTCTTTACTCAACGAACTCCATATCTCTGGGTTTGAGGTGAGGCAGAACATCATGGTGAAATTGTATGGTGAAGGAAGCCTGCTCAGCTCATGGCAGCCTAGGTGGGGGAAAGAGGGAGGGGAGATTGAGAGAGAGAGAGAGAGAGTGGGGGGGAGAGGTCAAGGAGAGAAGACAATCTCCAAGAGCATGCCTGCTTGACTTACTTCCTCCAATCACACACCCCCCCCCCCGTCCCACTTAGAGATTTGTTCAAATTATCAATCCATCAAATGGATTAATCCACTGATTAGGTTATAGCTCTTAAAATCCAATCATTTCACCTCTGAACATTCTTGCATTGTCTACCACATGAGCTCACTGGGAGACATCTTATATCTAAACCTTAACAAGCTTCAAGATACTTCATTATATATGCTTATGTATACACATATAAATAAAATGAATGACAGCAATAACACAGGGACAGGAGGGAGGATCATAAGGATCTTATTATAAAATATTTGCATTATACCTGAAGCAAAATATTATCATTCAAAAGTAGACTTAAAATTAATTGCAAATATGAATTACAAAGTTTAAGAAAATTAAAACTTTAAAAAAAAGCATAATTGATATGCTTAGAAAGGGGAAAATGAAAAGACATGAGAAACAGAAGGTGAAAAGAGTGAAATAAAAAATTAGGGACAAAGAACAAAAGGCAAGAAATAGAATATATGAACAAACATGGTCAACGTTAATTGAACTGTATCATTAATCAATTTGAATGTTAATAATCTAAATGCAACAATTAAAAGTCATAGATTTCCCAAGTGGTTCAAAAAACAAAACATACTACATTTTATGCATAAGAAAGTAATTTTAAATATAAAGACACATATAAATTAGAAATAAACAGATGGATATAAGATATTCTAATACTAAGTTAGCACTTTTAAAGCTAATCAAAAGAAAAAGAAATCAGACAGAACCCACTTCAAAGTGAGGAAAGTTAGCAGGGATAAAGAAGTGTATTACAATATGATAAAAGGGACAATGCTCCAATGAGACATAACAGTCTTTCATGTGTATACACTGAACAAAAGTATTAAACTACTTGAAGCATAAAATGATAAAATTGCAAGAAAAAATAAATGAATTCACTGTCATGGATGGAGTGTTCAATACCGTTTATCAGAAATGAATAGATGCATCAATCAGAAAAATCAGCACATAATTAAACTCAACAACACATTAATCATGTAATATAGTGAATAAGTATAGGCTATGCCATCCAAAGAGAGCAGCATATTTCAAGATTGCATAGAATATTCACCAACAGAGACCATATTCTGGGCTATAAAACATACCTTAACACATTTAAAATAATAGAAATACATAATGTCTGTTTTCTGATCAAAATGGAACTAGTTAGAAACCAATAATAGATAATGAGATAATACCAATATGGGAAAAATACATAAAACTTCTAAGTAACACACAGGTCTAATTAAAAATTTTCAGAATTCATGGATACCTTGAGCTTAAGTAAAAATGAAAACACAAATTATCATAATTTGTAGAATGCAGCGGATGCAAAGCTTAAGAGGGAAATCTATAGCTTTGAATATTAGAAAAAAGAAAGATCTAAAATAAATAATCTATATTTATATGTTAGGAAACAAGAAACAAAAAAGTAAATTAAGTACAAAAAAGCAGAAGAAAAGAAATCATAGAAATTAGAGTAGAAATCAGTAAATTGAAAATGGAAAATTATTAGGAAAAAATCAATGAAACCAAAAGGTAAGAGGAAAGAGATTTATTCCTAGAGAAAGCAAGTGACAGACTTGAGGTTTCTTTCAAAGTTGTGCATTTTGGCTGGTATAAAGAATGTTCAAAGACTAAGCGAAGACTAAGCTTGTAAGTTATGTTCCTTGAGCTGCTGAATTGCAATACTGTTTAACAGTTAAATTTCAAGTCTCTTTATACCAGTAGGACTAAAGTGCTACTGAAAGAAACAAAAGCAGAAGGAAAAAGAATAGCATTAAATACCACTATCAATATGAAATGTGTGCTGCTGAAGTATGACAGGCAGGTACATTTAATTAAGTAAATTCTTAACTAATGTCTTCATGTCTTTTTTTTACGATTGCATATTTCAGCCACTTATGTCTGTCATAGACTTAGAAGACATTCATATTAAGAATATGAGGCTTACACTTCTCATTGGATTGAGAAATATCTCATTGCATTGATTCTTCTTTGCAAAGAGGAATATAACTGACTTTTAGTCTTTAAAGTTAGAATTAAAAGTGCTAAATATACATGTATAGAAATGTTCAAAAATCATTTTTTTTCAGTCTGTAAGGCCAACCAATCATGAAGGCATATATATGGGGGGAGAGTATTGTCATCAAATCAGCCATTTCAAAATACAACCAGAGAAAATGGAAAGATTAGAACTACTAAGTGGTGGGAAAAACTTGTTAAAAATTGAAGAGAAACTCATAAAATTAGTCTTTTAATACCAAGCAATTTAGGAAGCTGCAGTTTTGTTTTGCATAGTTCTAGACTATCTGTTGGCATTGTATTCCTTCTGAACAAGAGATTCAAAAGTATCCCCTGTCTGACAAGACCAAGTGGCTCCAGTATCCCAGGTACAAGTAGCTTTGACTGCTGCAGATCAGACCACTGAGCAGCACATCAATGGGAACACAGTGGTGGAAAGTTGGTGTCATAGTTTCTAACTAGGATATGTGTACTCAGTTTTCGTTCATTACCATAATGACCTTTTACTCTCATTTCTGTCTGCTCTGGAATCAAAGGCAGTTTATTTGGTTTAACAAATGGTTAGTGAGAAATTATAGCTATTTTCTTCAGGGAGTGTGGAACTTAGAACTGGAAGCAAAATCCCACAATTAACTATGTAATATAAGCAGATTAGATGGGTTGCTATTGATAAAAATTAATAAGAGCTCTAAGATATCACATGAACTCCTAAGGGGAAGAAATGAATTCCAGTGGGATGAGAGCATAGATATGAAGTGGGGATTAGTTCTGGAATCCCTGCTTGGAAACATCTGATTCTGCTGCAGGGGGAGGTGGGATGAACAGCTTAGAGAGCTACAATCATCAGTGGATTTTCAGCAGAGGTGCACAGAACTGTTGCTTGGAATAATACCACCACTTACCTAAAGGCTGAGGAGACTGGGTTTCCCACAGACTTGACCTTGAAGTAGTTACAATTTTTATCTTCTTTAAGGAGGCAATTTGATTTGTATGATGTGGATATTTGAAATTACAAAAGGTATAATTTGTACATAGGCACATTGAGAAAACCACATGATAAAATTAAAACTAGTTGTTTTGAATATACAATGTATACCACAAATAAAATAACTTGGTAATAAACAATCATCTGAATAAATATGTTTCTTTGAAATGCAATCTGTCTAACTTTGCTTTTCAAAATTCCAAATATCTACCTGCTGTAGGCCTTCAAGGTTGAAATCATTAGGAACACAAATGTTATTTATTTCCTTGGGTGTGAAAAGTTTATTATACTGCCTAAATATCATTTTAGCCCTGGTTGTTTCTTTATGGTAAGGAGAATAATGAAATATATCATGTTCTTGCTTCATTAGAAAACAGTGAATTATGTAGAAAAGATCATGGAAGAGGGGTGTTATTAAAATATCTGGGTATTTTTGGAAAATTGGAATATGCCAGTCTAGGTTTTCACAATTCACAGTCCAGAACAGGGGTGTACCTTGAAGAATGAAAAGGAAGCTAGTGTTTACTGATTGACTGCTGTGGATCAGGCATTGAGCTAGATGCTTTTCTGAAATCATCCAGCCTTAGTCTCTCTATCCATTCAAAGACCTGTTTCTTTTTTCTTATTTTTCATCATTTTTTCCACTCCTTTAATCTTCCTCTTTTTTTCTCCTTTGGTTTTATTAAATATTTTTAAAGCAAATTCTAAGGATCATGTTTTTTACTCCCTACATAATTCATATTCTTTGCAATATAAATATTTTCTTATATAATCACAGTATCATTATCACATCCAAGAAAATTATAATTCTTTAATACCTTCCAACACCCAGTATATAATCTAGGCAAACATCATTCTGTGGTGGGTTTTCTTGATTCTGGATCTAATGTGGTTCACACCTCACATTGATCGTTTTGTCTCTAAATCTCTTAATCTAAGACCAATCTCCTTCCAGTTTTTTCTCTCTCAGTTGTCCTATAAAATTTTCACATTCTAGTTCTGTCTGCTTCTTTGTAGTGTATTTAAATGTTAAGTGTAATTTAATTTAATTTCATCCTTCACATTTCCTGTATATAGGTTAGCTTTAGAGACTTGATTGTTCTGAAGTTTAGTATTTTGGGCAAGAATTCTTCAAAGGTAGGCTGTGTGCTTCATACTGCATCCTATCTCTAGGCTACCATGTCTGATTATATCACTTCTGGTGATGCAAACAAAAATTGCCTTTGTCTGCCATTGTAAAGTTCCTAATGGACTTTTCAGGAGATTTTTACCCACTGCTAATCTTTAGCTAAAGCAATTTGACTCTTTGGGTTTGCAAAATGCTGGCTTTCTGATTCTATCATTACTTCTATATTTATTCCTTGGGTTTTAAAAAATATTTAAATTTTTTTCCTCATCAATTTGGGCCCTCTGACTTCTTTGAAATACTATTCATACAGGAAAAGCAGGATAAACATTTATTTTATTTTTTAATTGACAAAATTCTAGATAATGTTTTAGTGCTTCAGAGGGAGCTATTTTTCTTTTCCATTTTACAGACAGAGAAGTTCACACTCAGAGATGTCAAGTCAATTGTTCAAGATCCTAATAAATATTAAGGAGCAGCAATGGTGTTCAACCCTATGGTATTCAATCCTGGCCTAAATGCATATGTTATTTCTTCTACCCCTGACCCCAATCCCCACCAGTTGCTGACAGGTAGGGGTTGCTACTGCAAATATGTCCGAGTGCTTTGCCCTTTAGAAGCCAAGCTTCAGGAATACTCCTTAGCAGATATTCTGGGATATATAAACATAGACAGTACTCCAGAATTATAGCTCCAGATAAAGGTGCTGACCTGGATGGACAAAGCCAGAAAACATATTAGAGTATTTAGTGGGAGAGACTCTGAGGCATTATATTTTATGCTTTAGGCTACTGTAGCAGCCAAAGTGTGAGTCATTCTAAAGTTTTGGTTGGAGCAGATACACGTGACCAGAAACATTTGGATAGTGGTCAGATGTTCAGATGACTTAACATTTTAATTCTCCTTATGTTCTCCCATTTCTCTTACCTCCTCCTTCCCACTGCCATTCTAGATTTGAGGAACAATTTAGCTAAGTGCTTAAACATTATTTTGTAATTCCTTAACCTCAGTTGACTGTGTCCCTGGCTTCTGTCCCCATTCCTTCCCCTAGGAACTGTGACCCTCTAGTATCTTAAGTAGTATTAAAGAAGCACAAATGACTTAATCTAAAATAAATTTAGGAGATTTTTTTTGAGCTTCATGGTGTCTACAACATCATGGGCTTTCAATGCTGGAGTCTCTGCTGACTTAAAGAACATTTCACAAGATTTTTTGTGCCTTTAGTGGTACAAAACCTTTTTTTTTTTTTTTTTTCGTGTCATGCACATTTCATTTCTTCCATCAACAAGACAGTCTACACTAGAAACAAATGGACAAATAACAAATCCTAAAATTGTAGTTGGGAAGGTTCCTGTGCTTATTGTGGACAGAGTCCCTGTCTCAACTCTGATGGCCCATGAAGTACCTCCAAATAAAGAAGTCCCACTTTCCTGCTGTCCTAGGCCTGTACCCAAAGTCCCTAAGTACCTACATTTTACATTATCAGACAGAAAGATGTATGCTTTTGCTATACTTGCTGCCAGTGGACAGCCCTTGGAAATTAGCCCCTTGGAAAGATGTGATAGCTGTAAGCACAGGTCCTCTGAAGGACCTAGGAATCTAGAAACAACAGGAGAAAAATTCTTCACTGTGCATTAAGAAGATTAAGTCAGGTACAGAGGATCCAAATGTTTAAAAGAATGGTAAAGGAAGATTGAAAATGTTCTCTCTTTTGGAGTAGCCTCCAATTATGTTTATGTATTAGAATTCTTTACAGAGTATCTTCCCAGAGCTATCCAATAACACTTTCAGTGATGACATTCATGATCCATATGAAGACCATGAGCCTCAGTTATTGAGCACTTGAAATGTGGCAAGTACAACTAAAAACCCCTAATTTTAAATTTTAGTTAACTTCAATTAACAAAAATTAAAATTAAATAGCATATGTAGCCAGGGGTTACCAAATTAGACAATGAAGATCTAGCTCTTGTGCTTTTAACTTTTTATATCTCCTCATAACATATACAAATTGGGACTATTGTAAAAGTGTTCAAAATTGAAAGCCCTGATTTTGTTAATCTAAGTGATACATTTTCTTTGTGAAATTAGATTTGTAATGGGTTAGAAATTCAAGCTTCCTTGCTTAGAGGAAAACATTTATTATGGGACTAATGTAGAGGGAAAATTAATTATGCTCAAACTTTGATTTTTTTTAGTTTGTATGAATTCTATGTATTAGTGGTCATGGCTGCACGACAGTATGCAACTTAATGCCACTGAAGTGTACACTGAGAAGTGGTTAAAGTGATAATTTTTTTGTTAATTTCATTTTACTACCATAGCAAAAATTAAATACTTTCTCTTATTTTATTGGGCCTGATTTTGTTAATATTTCTCATGCTATAGGCCTTGCTAAGGACCTGGTCCTGCACGTTCCTGGCTGCAGTGTGTTTCTCTTTGGTGAAGCAGACCTGCCTAAGAAGCGCAGTCTTGTTCAGAGAAGGAAGCAGCTGGGCTGGTTCACAAGGAGGGATTTCAGTGCTCTTGAGCCTGACCTGGGAGCTGCACCTGCCCGAAGATGTGGTCTAACAGGTTCTAAGTGTGGTCTTAGCTCTGTTCTGTTTTGTTTTCTATTCATGATAATGGCATCCTGAGGACCCCTTGTTTGGTCAGGCCCTTATAGTGATAGGAGAGTTACTTTTAGTAGTGGCTTCTCCTTGTACCTGGTGAGGATCTTTTTTCAGTTGTGTTCCATACTAGGCACTCATAAGCTTACTAGTGAGCCTTACTGAAGCTCTTGTCAGATATTTGATGGGGCACCCAGGGAGGATATCAAAAGATATATAGCAAACCCTGCAACATGACCTCTGAGACTAAGAATGGATGCAGATCTGGTGTCAGGATCCTAGAGGCCCCATCTCTTCTGACTGTGGATCTGTGTCTCCAGTGTGATGAAGATACCTCGGGAGATACAGGGAGTGCGGACTTAGGCCAAGGTTCCTTCTAGCTGGTAGGAAGATATTTCAGTACTTGGGCGCCAAGTTGGTGCTTACAGCTGCAAGTCCGTTCTAGCGGCACCCTGGAGCAAAGCTTTTCTAGACAATGTGATTCTAGAACAAGAGAGCAGAAATACCAGAGAGAAAGGTATTTCTTTCCCCTGGATCTTATCAACTTTTGCCTCCCTTTGACATTCTGGCCTTCACCCCCCACCTCATTCTATAGGGATTACCTTAGAAAAAGCAAAGTCCTGACCCTGTTACCTGCACTCCACTATCCTAGGGTCTTTTGAGTCTTAATTCTTTCATCTAAAAAATCTTGTGTAAATGTCACAAAATAAGCCATGTTGGGTCAGATTTTGGTGGTTAGCTAATACCTTAGCAGTTACTAAAATACCAAATATCCCAGGAGCAGGAGGATGAACTTAAGATACACATTTCTTATGGCACAGCTCTGCCAAAGCCTTCAGAATCATTTACACATAGACATAACCCCAGAATTCTGCTCTTAAATAAATAATATATATGATTACCTAGAGCTGTGCAATGAAATACACAGGTTTTAAAGCCAAGTTCAAATCCTGGTCTGTGTGACCTTGGAGAATTTCTCAATCTCAGGAAAGTTTAATTCCCACATCTATAAAGTGGACATTGTATTAGTGTCTCCCTTATAATATTGTGAAGTTGAAATAATGTCTGTAAAGTGCCCAACACAGTAGTACTAAAGGGTTATTTTTCTTTCCCAATAAAGTGGAGATTTATAAAAATGTTGTTATAGATGTTTTTTGTTCAGTATTTTGTTAGAGAAAAAAGGAAGAAACTGATTGCTCTCTGCCAATTTGACATATTTTTCCATGATTTGTCTCACAAATGGAGATGTGTAAGTTTTATGACTAAATTTTCAGAAATCTATTTCCTGGTTTCTAATTTGAGCCTTCCTAAAGACTGAAGGGATTATACCACAAATGTAGTCAGCTCAGTGCCAGGTGGGCTGGGATTACAGTCAGTGGACAAGAGTTTGGAAGAGGTATTCTGGTGTTAGAGTACAGAACTGGTTTTAGCCTTAGGTTCAGCATACATATTAATTCTTATTTTTGTTTTGCTGTCAGAATAAGTTTTGGGAAGAATTTTAAACTGATCTGTATGTCACATCTGAGTTTAAGACCAAATGCTAATATCATCCCTATTCATATTTAATCTCCCAAGAACAGATGTGTTATATAATTGTTTAAATCAAGGTGAACATTGCTTCCAGTCTGATCTTTTGATTACCTGTAGTTGGAATAATCAGTATCTGTACTCCATCATTACCTATTTTATATTGTTTGATTTGAAATGGACAACCCAGGGGGATTTCTGATTTTTCTCTATTTTTATTCCACATGGATATCTGTGATTTACATGCAGAATTTCATCAAAATCTGTAAATCTCAAGTTAAAACTTTAAGATGCCAAAATTGGCACAAAAATGTTTAAAGATGATATTTTAAAGGTAATATTTAGTACTGGTGATGATGTAGTTAGAGACACTCATTCTGCCAATGCTAGTGTAAATTGGTATAAACTTTTTGGAAGTGAGTTTGTGAAACGTACCAAGAACTCTAAAAATTGCCTCTTAGGAATTCCAGTTTTAGTGATAAATCCTAAGGAGATAATAAAAGGTATCAGTACTTAAGCATCAGTGTATTTATTGAAGCATTATTTATGAGAGCAAATTCTGGAAACAATGTAAATGTTTGTTATTTGGGAATGATTAGCTATGTCATATTCTCCAGAATTAAGTTTTGGAGGAATTTTTAGACATGGAAAATATAATTTAATATACAGAGAATTTGTAGTTAATTGATGCAACAAATACATATTCAGTAAACTGCCAGGCATTATCATCAGTGAGCAAAATAGAATTCATATGCTCTCTAAGAACTTAGTAGTTGGGGGAGGAATAAGGATACAGACAGAAAATAAACAGCTTAATAAATAAATGAATTGTATAGTTTTTTTAAAAAATAATAAGTGCTAAAGCCAAAAGAAAGAAAGAAGGAAAAAAAGGAACAGAACAAGAGCGTTACAAATTCTTTGGTGAGAAAAATTATGATTTTAAATTGTGTGATCCAATTTAGGCCTCATTGTACAATCAGTATATGGAACACAGACTGGAAGGAGTGAGGCCAATAGCCCACATTGGAGATGTGAGGAGATTTAGGCAGAGGGAATAGCCCGTGTCAAGGCCAAAGCATAAAAAAATGGTATAAATAGTATGATCTCAGTATTGTAAAATACATATGTTTATGTATTTAATTTATATCACATATGCATTAGAAAAACATTTTTAAATTTCTAAACTTTCCAGCTTATTTTCATAACATATTTAAATCAATCTTCTGATTATTGCCATCATTTTCCTTGAAGGATAATTATTAAGGCTTATCAGTGGTTAATTTTATACAAGCTACATTTCAATGCATTTATCCAGATTAGATTTGAATATAATTAGTGATAAGAAGGGAAAAGTAACAGAAATCTTTTCCCAGATGTCTTTTTTCACCAAGATATGCTGACCAAAAGTAAAAATATTAGTTTGCAGAAGAAACATGAATATTATGAATTGACCATCATTCAGCCCTTATTTAAGAGGCTCAGGGAGGGTGCTAGTAGCAGAAAAATAAAATGCTCTAAGAAGGAGTAATTCATTTCTAATATTCCACCAAAACATATAGTCATTGGAATTTAAGACTCTCAGCCGAAATCTTAGGTTACCTTAATTGCACATATTCTTTCTTAGAAACATTTTATCTAGAAAGGAGTAAATTGTTTTCATCTTTTGAAGTAATAGCCATTGAAATAGAATTTATAACTCTTGTTTCAGTAGGGTAGAAGTGTTATTCATCCAAATTTTTCAATGAATTTCATTGCCAGTAATAGCATTTTTCCCCTTATTTTTTTAAAATTTAATGGCTTTATATCTATTTTTCTAACCTTTTTTTTGTTATATCAGTGTTTTCCAACATATTTTTCCATTCCACTCACCAAAACAGAAGAACCTTAACATATTGTTTTTGTCTTTTTTATTTTCCTGAAAAAATTTAATAGATATGACTGATGCTAACAACTGAACACAATTTGTCAACATGCCAGTGACAGTACCCAAGAGGAAGCAGAATCTATAAGGATACAGGATTCTGTTTTGAAGTTCCTGAAGAGAAAAAAAAGTGAGCTCAGAGATGGTTAACACCCTTAGTTAGTGCCAAACACACAAAATCTTTTCAGCCAAATTCCTTCTAGAAGTTTGTAGCTGGCCAGCTCATGGGGAACATAAATAAGGGCAAAGTAGTAATATTTGATACTTTTAGGTCTATAAATAAATACTTTATACATACATATTTAGAAAGCCTAAGCACTTATGGGATAATTTAAACATTGCTGTCTGATATATTGTATGAATGGCCTGGATTGGCATCACTGTTTAGAAATACAGGGAAAATTCTTTGAACTGTAGTTTCGTCTGATGCCTCAGGAATCATAGAGGGAGGTAACTGGTACATCTTGGAACCAGGAGTTTCTGTTAGTTATTTAAATGGCTTACTGAGAAGCTTCCCTTGCTTACTTCTTTCTGCTATAAATAATAAATGCATCATCAGGCACTTTCCTGGACATTGAATAATCCAATTTGCACCACACCAAACATTCTCCTGGTCTTTGAAAATAATTCTTAATTTTAAAATAAGTCTAATTTTAAGAAGACTATTTTTATTATTTTTTGAATTTTTTTTTTTTTTTACCAGAAATCTGTTTGGGATAATGGAAATGAAGGTCTCAATACGCAACTAAGTGTTTAATGTACAATGGACACATGATGACTTAGATTTTGTGTGAATTCCAAAAGGGCATTGTCATACAGTCGAAAAACTGGGGAGCAGGCAGGTCACCTGGGGGTCCCCCTCATCTGGTCTGGCTTCATTATATGACGTTAATGTGTACCCAGTTCTGTAAAAAACTTTTCTGAATTATTGTGACTCTAAAAGATTTAAGGTCTAAAAATTGAGGTTTATAGCTCCTCCTGGAGCAGGAATACATCGTAGTCATTTGCAGGACAGCTGAACAGGGACAGTGTCCTGTCAAGGTGGAACTTGAATTCAGATCCACCGGGAGCTCTTCCCATCCCTCTACTGCACTGTTCTCTCTTAGCTTTCCTTTCTGTTGGTTCAGCTACATGGATGTCTGTCCTGCATTCTTCCCGCTATGGGGGCATTGGACTTAGCAATTATGTTTGTTTTATGGCTTTAGTCATCAAATGTCCAGTTTCAGCTGTGGTTTTTCTTTAGTGCATGTTCTAAAAAAAATTTAAAGTCCCAATATGTAATGATAACTAATTCCTTTGGTGTAATAACTGTTTATATTTTTGAACATGAGGTCCAAGTCCAATGTCTTGTTCTGCTTGTTACTCTAAAGTGAATACCACATTTAGGCAAGAGTTTTACCTTATTTTAACCTTCCTCATGTTTTATACCCAGCAACCTGCCAGCAGGTTTTCAGGAAAAAAAAGCAATTAATGAGGGAGTTGAATTGGTCAAAGAGAATCTATTTACTCAAACTGTGATATAATCTACAAATTATAATCTATAATCTCTTTTCAGGTACAAAAATTGTCAAATATTTGTACCTATAACATTACCTCCTCTTGTGCATGAGTTAATACTAGCCACCAAAGAGGGGCTTGATACAATAAATAGGACTTCTGAAGATATTCATGAGCAACTTCTGACCTCCTAAACTGAAATTCATTTCTATGGAGTGAAATACATAGAATTTTTTCACCTTTGATTGATTGAGAACGATAAGTGTCTGGAACTATTTTTGAGAATAATTTTGATCTTAAGGGGAAAAAATACATGTATTTCTTCTGAGTGCTGCTTTTTCTTTTTCTTTTTTTTTTTTTTGAGTGGGCTCCTTGCTATTGTTTTGTCTGAATACAGTTTTTTATTTGTGTTATTCCAGACGTGGTCCTACCACAAGCATCTTTAAACCAGACATTAATAGCATAGTTCACAGTCATTACTGTCAGTGCTCAAACACAAATATTGCATTTGTGTTTGCAAAAGCTACACATCAGATGTTAATTAAGTGCATTTGAGTTTTTTTTTCCCCTGCTTAAACAATCTGGCACAAAGGGTTTATATCTATATCAGTTCACCATAAGGTCTCCACAATATCTGAATCACCAGCCATACAGTATATGATAAATACAGTGTTTCCACACCAGAAAATAACAGAATTGTCAGGAGAACATCAGGCCTGTTATATTTCTCTGTGAAATAATAGCAACTGAATCTCAGTTTCTTTTTCTTTTTGATTAAAAAAAAAGTATTTAACTAGGAGTAAACACCAATATTTAGAATGATAAATTTTTCATTAAAGAACACATGGAAAGTGAAACCATACCAGAGATTCTTTTCCTTGTTTTAGCTTGCTTCAGGGCGTTGTGACAGTTGCGTTGGAATAAAATTGGAATTTTAGCCTTGCAGTGAGGGGATTCATGCTGCCACCAGAGCAGCCGAGTGCCAATCTGCAGGAGGCAGGAGAGGAGCGAAACCGCAAACTGAGAAACAAACTTTCACATCAGGTTTCTAATTTTAGAGCAAAAAATGGAATTACTTTAATTATATGACATTTAACTAGAAATACGATTTGCTGGGATTAATTATCTCTCTCATTTAAAATACCTGCTTAGTAGGTTTAAATTAACATAAAAAATCAAATTTAGCATTTAAATAAGGTCAATGGGACTGCTGGATTTAAATGCAGAATTTGATTCGGTATAATTGGATCACCATATTGGTTTTGACTTGGAAAGATTAAGTGGAGGAAATTGGAAAAGCATGAATTTGGGCAGAAAGAGACATTTTCTTTTCTTTCTTCCTCTGCCTCCTCCCTCCTGAGAAAAAAAATGGGTCATGGCCTCACAACCCCTTGGAGAGAAAACTGCCACCCTGATTAGGTCAATATCTCAGATTCACTAACTGTCTCTGTTCACTGCCTGAGTGAGATATAGTAATAAAGCCAAATAAAATTCTTGTGTAGATGAGGTTTGATAGAATTTAAAATATACATATCAAGAGCATATGTGAAAAAATGACTATGTTATTTGTTTGCCTCTAAATTATTTCTGATGTTTCATTTTATTTCTCTAAGAAATAATGAAGTTTACACTGTTTAAAGAATTTTAAAAATAGAGTTTATTTTATTCAGGTAAATCAGGTTAGGGCACTGTATACATGCATGCTTTATGGAACCTTTGTGCTTACCTCTTAACATCTAAACTTGTTCTATCTTTAATGATTTATTTTGAGCAGTGAGTTCACCTTATTATCAGGGATGATCACTTTGGAAATTCTACTAAAAAGGGGACAGTTACTAGTCATATAGTGGTTAAAAAAAAGCCTTGGAATTTTCAGGGTGGATACAGGAAGAATACCATGTCTGTAGAGATGTAATGGCCCACAGAAGTATGGAATGAGGCTATTGGGTCTGTCTGAAGGAATATTTTTTGAAAGTGACCTGCTTCCCAAAGTTGACAAGCCACATGTGAATTTCTCAATGTTGGTTTGGCCTATCAAAGCTATGGAATAGCAAAGGACATTAAACTAGGGATATATTTTGAATATGTATGCTTCGTGTATATACTTCTTAAAAATATTTATTTTTTAGTTTTAGGTGGACACAATATCTTTATTTTATTTTTATGTGGTGCTGAGAATCGAACCCAGTGCCTCATGCATGCTAGGCGAGTGCACTACCACTTGAGCCACATCTCCAGCCCCTCATGTATATACTTTTCTGTATATACTTTTCCTGTGTGTATACTCTTCAGCAGCACCTGTTAGAACTGTGGTAAAAATGTCTTCCTGAGTCAGAAGAAGGTGTGTGTAACAGATCTTAGGAAATGGCACTATTTATAACATTACCTATTGAGAGGTAGAGGAAAGAAAAACAATGTTTGGATGTTTTCTATTAATGAGTAGCATCAACAAAAAATTCTAGTTGTACTCTGTGAAATGTTAAATATATTTAGAGTAAATGATTGATGTATGAGATTGTAAGAGAAAGATGTATTGACTGTTAGGAAATTTAATTTGTATGAAATTAGCATTATGGGGAAATACTGTAATCTGATTCATTCCTGCAGAATTCCCAGTAGAAAGAGGCCCAGCCTTGGGAGTCGAAATGTTTCATTATGTACATGTGTGGGAAAAAGATGAGTGTGCTGATTTTCTGAAAAATGTCTATTAGTATGAAGCAGCGAGGCTAGGCAACAAAGCCCCCAAACCACCAGGGTCTAGGGGAGAGTGAACACAGAAAGCACTTCTCTGATGGATATTGAAATAATAAGCAATAAGTTTGAAAGCAGCAAGAACAAGCAATATCAGTAAAATAATGTTGAAATAGTAGCTAAGGAATTGTCATATGCTGATGATGAGGTCAGCTTTTTATCCCCATCAATCCGTAGTCAACGTTGCTTTTAGAAATGTAAGGTTCCCCCAAATTGAGGAAACTGCAAACCTAAGCTTTTTATACCAATGCTAATTTAACCAAGTTGTCCATCTTATAATGTAAACTATAATTAGAGGAGAGCTATTTATGTAATGTGAGCTACACCATCCCTGAGGCAGGGAAAAGCAGTGCATTTGCCCCTGAGCTCTAGAGTAACAGGGCTTTGGCTGGCAGTGACAGCCCCAGTCTCTTAAGAAGCTGGGGATGGAAGAAAGAGTTGCCTGCAACAGTTTGTGCAAAAGGGCATGAGCATGTCTGTGGCACTCTAAACCCTTCCAAACTCACATCATCTGAGACACCAGAGTCCATTTGCCCTTCCCAATCCTGAGGCCATTAGTTGCTTCTCAGTTGTCTCTTTTCCTAATCAAGATTTGGTGTGGAGGTTCATTTTAATCCATGATGGCAGGCATTTGGGAAGAAAGTGGCACGTACAGAGGTATGGTTTACTCCTGTCTCTGAGATCCATAGGAGTGACACTGAGTTCCAATCTCTGGAGATGGCGGTGGAGATGAGTGAAAGCCAAGGCCTGATATAGCTGATGATACTGAATTCATAACTGTGCTTTCTGTTCTCTGTTGTTATTTTAGAAAGCCTGGACTCTTTTTACTTCTTCTGGAATTAAACATCCCTCTGCTACTTTAGAGTAGATAAAATTTTCTGCTTGTAGCTCAAATGCCTATTATTTCAAAAAAGACTTTTGGAAAATCCTAGAGTTTAAAATGAGGAATATTTGTATTCTTTCAAAATGAAACCAAGTAAAGTACACTCCTTTGATTAAAATTGACTGAAGAATTGAATCTTTGAGGTGAGATCTTTGTTCTGCTCTATTAAGATGCTTTTCTAATGATTTAGGTATTGGTGCCAGCCCATACGTGATGAACTGCAATGTTACTATAGATTCTCAAGACTTGTCTGTGGGAAGAGGGATTGCTCGTGCCATTCGAGGCTCCAGTGCACATGGATTGAAGGGTGTCCAAGCAATGGCTTTTCCCCATGAAGGGAAAATTGAGATAGCTTGCAACGTAGAGAGTTTTGAAAACCAAGAAACTACAGACACCTCAGAAGGCTCTCAATATGTGACTTATAGTGTTCTTGGGGACCGTTTTTCTTATGTGTCTCCACATTACATAGAAGCTCAAGTTAAAAAGTTGGCAAGTAATCAGGGAATTGGTACCATAGGAAGAGCACTAGTTGGATTTACACCCCTGGAGTGCAAGAACTGTGCTGAATACGCTATAAAGGAAAATATTGGGGAATTCTGGAAGATTCGGGAAGGTGTTTTCATGTGATCAATCTAAGGCTTCACTGAAATTTTAAAGAAAAGTATCAATCATTGCAAAATTTACTTTTGATCAATGAAGATCAGAGGAAGATACAAAGAACTTTGTTGCATCTGCGTATTGAAAAATTGGAAGCATTATTTCATCAACAACAATAACAAATGCTTGTAGATCATCCATAATCACCTGTGATGTTTCTAGTCATCATCAAAACTTTGTGAGTACAACTGTCAAGTACGATGCCATTTTGAATAACCTGAGTAAGGTGGCCATAGTTGCTGAGCCACCTTTATGAAACAACAACAACAACAACAAAAATAGACTCAATTTGGTTTCCCTGAACAATTTGTTTTACAATTGCTGGCACTGAACCCAGGGCTTTGTGCATGCTAGGCAAGTGCCCTACCCTCCCAGCCTGATTTACCTGAATTCTGTATTCCCAAGTTCTGTACTCAACTCTTTTTTTTTTTTGAGTAATCAATTTTTTAAAATGTGCATTTATGAAAATCAAGTACTAAGTGATTAAAAAGTGGAGCGATTATAAAATAAAATCTTTCTTTCAAAGCATGATTGTCCTTTCTGGCCTTGCTACATTTAGAACGACCCATTGTTCATCCCAGAGATAACTCCATAAGCCAGATTTATCCAGGTTTTTATTGTTTATGTAGGGAGAGAGCATCGTGGTGTTGGGCATAACTTCAAGGAAGTGTTTATTGTTTTTGTAATTTAAATGGAAAGTCTAAAGGTTTAGAAATTGAGTACTTTTAAACAGAAAGAAAGATACTAGTGGAAGAAATTTTATTTGAAACAAACTAAAACATGTTATTTTGTGAAGTAAAAGAAGCTACTTGTTGATTCCAACAGTTTTACATAAATCCTTAGTATTTGAAACATTTTAGTATAAATGCTCTATTCTTAAATCTCAGAGAAATTAATTTTTCTACTAATTCTCTTTAGCAAAACTAATAATGAACTTCTCTAAAAAGAGCACAACATACAAGTCTATTTTAAGGGATTAAAAAGAGGTCAAACTCAAATCTTTTATAGGATCTGATGATCTAATATTTTTTTAACTTACATTTGAGTCTGATTTCATTTGCCCTGTTCCTGGATAGTGATTTTGTGAGTATCTTCTTTCTATACAATTACAACACAGATAAAAAATGATGGACTAGGTGTATTTTTCATATTTAAGGAATATTACTTGCTCTGGTGCAGAAGGAAAATGCTGTCCATTGAGATCTGATGGGTCATGACAGAGAAATGATAAGTCCTCATTCCTCCTTGCTTTGACAGAAGCCACGTGACCCAGCAGAACGAGCACTGAACAATGGGTTGGTGGACTTGGTTCTGGTCCTTATTCTTATCCCCTACATAGCCACAGTTTCATTATTTATTAAACAGGGAAACTAATTTCTGCACTAAGAGCTGTGTTGGGGGCAATAAACGTTTGTAAACTATAACATAAAAATGAAACTTAGTAGTAGTCTTTGCTAATATTTTCTAGAACTTTTCTTCAGTTTGGGGGCATCTGTATTGAATGGCAAAGAGGGAATAAAAGCATAAGATGGCATTGATTCTTTTGGGGTTGTAAGAGAGGTGGATTAATTTTCCATTTACCAAGGTTAAGCTCTCCAGGTTCTTTTCTCTGTGTTCCAGACCGCTGGCTTTGGTGGAGACCTATGTGTAGCCACACATTTACTTACTAGATATAGTGTTTCAGTTTTAAAAGATGAAAAATCTTTCGAGATGGATGGTGGTAGTGATTGCACAACAATATGGATATACTTACACTGAATTACATATTTAAGAATGATCAAAATGATAAAATTTATATTGTATATAATTATCATAGTTAAAAAAGAAAAAAAAAAGCATGTATTCCAAAAAAGTTAAAAAAAACAAAAGACAAACATCTGATAAGGTAATTTCACTGAATCCATAGTTTCTAAATAAAAAGTAGTCAATTTCTAATATTCATTAATGTATACAAATATATGAGAGCACTGTTTTCTCTTTTGAATCTATTATGATGGATTCCGCTGTTAACTTATGAAATTTGGTTTAAAATTGGGTTTTAGTTTAAAATAGAGTTGATAAAATTTGGCCTTTGGGGCTGGGGATGTGGCTCAAGCGGTAGCGCGCTCGCCTGGTGTGAGTGCGGCCCGGGTTCGATCCTCAGCACCACATACCAACAAAGATGTTGTGTCCGCCGAGAACTAAAAAATAAATATTTAAAAAAATTCTCTCTCTCTCTCTCTCTCTCTCTCTCTCTCTCTCTCTCCTCTCTCACTCTCTCTTAAAAAAAAAAAATTGGCCTTTGATCCAACTACTTAAAAACAATAGTTTACTCTTTTATTATAATTTTCAAAACCAGCACAATCACACTTCTTGTCTCATTCATCTTCTGATTCCCCATCCTTCCATCATGGTACTCCAGGAAGTCTGAACCAGCTGTAGATTGCTGAGGTTTTCCCATGGACAGACATGGCATCATCAGCTCTTGCTGTGCATGAACTGGCAGAATTAGCTGGGCGGGATCTGCAGTAACCAGGAAGGATTATCCCATCAGATTAAGGAAACCTGACCAAGTGAGCAAACCTCTACCCTGACTCATGTCAACCTTACCTCAGATTGGCCTCTTTGGAAACAGACCAGATTTGTACACATGTTTCTTCAGTACTTTTAAAAATTAATTTTGCCACAGAGTGGACATTGTATGGTGTGTGGCTTCACAGCTGGTTTCACCTCTAGCTTCTGCCAGCTGACTTTGCCCATGACTTGTGCCACTTGTGGATAGGCCCACATCCATGTGGACAAATAAAATTTATCTTGAATCAACTCTTCAGTGTTTTTGTTCTACCCAACTTTAAACTTTAGCTTTGAATTTTTTTTTTTTTTTAAAGAAGGAGAAAGAAAGCAAGAAGCTAGACTATGAGGGGGATAAGGTTTATTTGCGTGTGTGTGTGGGTGGGGGGGGTGTCATTTGTTTTCAACCTAAATTTGGCTTGTCTCATGATAAATTAAAATATTTCAACAAAAGGCCAGGGTGGGGGGTAAGTAAAATATAACTGTGAAATAAAACAAAATGGGGGGTAATATTTTCATTCCCTGACATAATGAAAAGCCTTGCTCTGTAATTGGTTTGTACTTTCTTGGAAGTGGCATCGGTGGTCAACAAAGGACCACTCTATGAGAGATCTGCAAGGAATTTATCATACCCTCTGGCTGAGCCAAAGCAGGCTTGATAGACAGTTTTGTTTCATATAAATATTCTCATGTTACTGTTTACTCTGTGGGAATATGAGGATCTCACTGACAGGGTACGTGCTCCACTGCCTTGCTTTTAAAGGCATTTATTTGACTCTGTTGTTTGTACTTGCCCAGAGACTTCAGAGAATGGCCCAGGAACTTGTTTGATAAGCATCCAGACCATGCTCCCAGAGTATGTTGTGCTTGGGGGTTAGAAAAGCTTATTGTTTTAAGCAAGCTGCACATGGCTTCCAAGGAGCCCATTTTTTGTAGGTAAGAACAATTAGGACATAACAGCAATCTCTTAGAATGCTTCTTGAAAATGTAAGCAAATGTCCCAGTGAGCATGGCTGGGGTGGAACTCAGACTGTCTTTGGATTATTCTGCCAATTTTCTTTGTCCCTAGTTGTAATGTTTTGAGACAAATCAGCTTAGTATAAGTTAAGATGTGAGAAACAGACCTAAACACGGGACAGATTTCTCTTTCTGCAATTTTCGTGTGTATGTTCAACCTATTGTCTCTCGGCTCTGCACCCACTCTTCCATACTCGGCTTTCTGATGCTGGCACTCTGCAAACCACATTTTTTCTTAGCCAACTAGTTTTCTGTTCGGCTCTCATATGTGGGGTGCCAGACAGGGAAGGCTGCAGGCTGGAGAAGGGAAGGGGGCTTGCTTTTTGCTGTTACTGTCTCTTTATGACAGCCCCAACTCAGCAGTAGTTCTTCACCCTGATGGTAGCTCTTGGTTCCAGGCTCCAACTTTTTTTTTTTGTTTTTTGTGACACTTTCAGAATTGGCTTCGTCATGATCCTCAGAAACCCCAGCATGAGCTGAGCAGTGCCTTACCCTCAGAGGCCTGAGCCCCAGGTCTGGAAGGCCTCTTCACTGAGCCTCCTGGACTCTGAGAAACCAGCCTCAGTTTCTTCAGCTGTAGTGGGTAGTTCTTGCTGCAGCTATTTTACAATGTCATGGTCCTTTTGTTTTTTTAGTTTTCCAGCAGCTGCTGAGCAGTTTTCACGTTATTTCTTTTGAAATACTAGATGTGGTTTCTGTTTTATTTTGACTGAGCCCATAGTGGGTCCTGTAGAAACAAACCAATCAACTGAACAACAGAGAGCAGGGAGAAGAAGGCAGAACATTTGCTGAATGAACATTGTTCCCAGTGGAACTATAGCATTACCATTGATGGTTACTCTCCTTTTCTTCTCATTAGCACTTTATTCTCTTATCTGTTTTAATTTTGTCAAATTCTGTGTTCCCTGTGACATTCTTACTATTTCAACTAGTAGAGAGCTGAGTGTTGACTTGAAGTAAGGGTGGGACACATCGTGATACCCATTTGATGGTTCTTTTTAAAAAAAAACTTTAATTAATATTTATATTTTAATTTTTATTGGCATATTATAATCACACATGATATATATTTATTGTTAGATAGTCATACATGCATGCACACAATAGAACAGTTTAATTTGGTCAGTTTCATTTCCCAGCACCTCCTTTCGGATAGAGTTTTCCAATGAGTGTTTTTCATGTAGGAGTTTATTCTAGCATTCAAAATGAAGACTAATGTAACTATGCATTTAAAAATTGTCTTTTAAATCCCTGTAATTGTTACTTGTCTTTCCTTTTTAGTCTTCTTCATCTGTCAGGTATCTATCTGATTCCTTTTAGCTGTGGGAAGCCCCCAGCCAAATACCTTGCCCAGCCTTTCTGTATATCATCCTCTCAGCTTTTACTAAGCAAACTCCAAATCCCATCTGCAGCCAGTTTTTTGTTTCCTAACTCTTTTAAGTACCTGTATTTCCCTGAGGAAAGACTAACTGCTTTGAAGAAAGTAATAATTGAAAATGATGTACTTTAACAGTAACCCATTGTTACAAAACTGTCATTTCTGGTGCATGTAATGGAGTTTTGGTAATTGATAAATATTACTATGTTTCTCCAAAAATTATGTTTAGTACTTCATCTTCCTTCATGGTGTCCACTCCAATATTTTGCAAGGATAAAAGGAAGATAAAATGGTACCAAAAATTCTTGAGTGAATCCTTTAGATATCACTGTTTGTATCTGTCTTTAATTGAGTACCAACTAATCATCAGGAACTATTACCTGATTTTTCTTAACCCTCTGGTGTAAGTGACTAAAAAGTAATGCAATTTTCCAAGTTCTTTTAGCCTACTGGGTCAACCAGGAGACCCCTCCTACCATATTTCGTATCCTATAAGGTTCTACCACTGCCTTAACCCTAACTAATGCTCTTAGACCCATGTCCTCAATACTCCAGGGCTCTTTGAGGCCTGAGCATCTTTTATCTCTAGTTTTTTGTAATCCAGTTAAAATTGTACTTTTGACTGATTTACCTACCCCTCTTATAGGAGACCCCACCTCAGGATCCCAGGACTTCTTCCAGACCTCAGATCTCCCACCCCCTTAATACTTCAGTATTCTTTCCTCATTTAAAATTTCTTCATACCCTATTTGAATCAAATGTATGATATGTCAAGATCATTGTATTATCTTAAGCAACTAATAAAAAAATAAATAAATAAATAAAATGCAATATCTCATTAAAGCATATAAAAAATAAATAAAAATAAAATTTCTTCCAGATCTGTCTTTTCCATAATTATTAACTACTGATTTGTTGCCCATTTATTTCATTCTTCTCATACCTAGAAAACCTGTCAGCATCTAGTTTTATAGCTTTCTCCCTGGATTAGTTTTGTAGTGCTTCCTCCTCAGGATTGTACACTCTGCAATGCTAGACACAATCCTGTCTCACCAAGTGGGGAGGTGAAAGATGCAACCCATGCCCTCAGGTCTCTCCCAGCTGAATTTCCCTGAGTTGAGCCATAAACTTGCTTTAACTAATTGAGAGATTCCTGGAATGGCTCCCACTATCCTTAAAGGGCCAAGTCAACCACAGGATTAGAGTGGTCCCCATTAGTATTTAAATCAGGGAGGAAAATTGCCTCCAAGTGGGGCCCACACTGCAGCTAAGACCAGAATGGATTTGGATTATGCAGCCAATACTCCAGAAGTGGCTGCAACTGAAGACAGTTGGTCATATCTTTTACTTCGAATTCTCATTCCCACATTTTATGCAGTTATGGTTTTGGGCTTTGACATCGAGGCATGGCAGGGTTGTATTTATCTTCTCTTGTTTGTTTTGCTGGCTGGGCTGTAAAGTCACTGATGATAAAATGTCATCACCAGGTGTTTATTGAACATTTAATATATTTCCACAGGAGCAGATTTACTATTATGCTAATGACTTGTAAACTGTAGATACCCTCATTTGTATAAAGACTTTGTAAGACCTGGATAATGTGTTTATAGATCTCAGTAATATGCTCACATAATTATATGGTTTTGTTAAATTTGCAAAAGAAAGATATTTTAGGCACAATTTATTGAAACTGTTATCTCTTTCACCTCTGTCTCATTATATTTTGTTTCACGACAGGTGGTATTGGAGCAGTCAGGGTCCTTGCAGCCTGTGCAGTAGCACTGTCCTGGGCTTGGTTCAATGTACTGTCATTACTGTCATGAAATTCCGGGTAATTTGAAAGGGGACTCACATTTTCATTTTGCACTGGGCCCCACAAGTTATGTAGCTGGTTCAGGGAGTGGCTATGGACATTTTTGGACTTAGATAAAGGAGAAGTTGAGTTGAGGATAATTAGATTTTAGTGGGATATATTTATGTGGTTCATAGTCACTTCCATGTGTACTTAAATACTTGCCAGCTCTTCCAGTATAGGAATGGCTTCCAGAAATACTACTTTCACCCTCAGTGATGGCTCACTCAGTGCTGTGATGCACACAGCAGAACTGGAGGGGTATGACAAATCAGTGTGTCCTCTGGTGCCCAGCACGAGAAGTATGTAAGAAGTAAAGGAGACGCAAGATTAAAGAGGTATGGAGCCAGGAACTAGTTTGTGGGAAATCTTTCCAGTTTTAGAAGCATAAAATTATAAGCAAAGGTTGGAGTTCTTAGTAATCTCCCTTCAAAACAGAAGCTCTGGGCTGCAGGAATAAGTGTGTTGTTGTAGTATATACAATTATAAATACAAGGAATTGTTTCTTTTCTCATGATAATTATATGAAATAGAATTTCTGGGTTTTTTTGCAAACAAATCTCTAGTGCAACTACAAAGAATTAGTGTATCTGGGTGGGAAGTTGCATACCAGGAAAGTTATATCTCAAATATTAATGATTAAAAATAGGTATCTAGGGGGCTGAGGTTGTGGCTCAGTGGTAAAGTGCTCGCCTAGCACACGTGAGGCACTGGGATCAAACCTCAGCACCAAATACAAATGAAATAAAGTTATTGTGTCCATCTACAACTAAAAAAGAAATATTAAAAATAGGTATCTATCAACCATTCTAGAAGAAAGTATGCATGAGCTTTCTCTTTAAAATGACAAACCATTATCATTTGAATAGGTGATTAAAAAGTTTCAGTCTCAGAATTAACACCCAGGAGTGTTAGGGCCATACAATTGATAAGGCAAAAGATGGCATTTCTACATTCACACTTTCATGTGGCTTGGCTGGTTCCCATTCCAGGTACCATATACCCATAGGGAGGGGACATTCATGTCATAAACTTATTTGTTTCATAGTTTTGTATTTTCATCTTAAAATGGGGGAACACCTGCATTCAATTTTCCCTGGAATGTACAACTGAATTCTCTTATACTCCTCATTTCAGATGAGGTTTTCTGGATGACACCATCTGGGAAATGTCACTTTGATTAAAGTAAATATTCAGCATAGTTAACACTGGGAGCCTATTTGAATTTCCCTAAGTAGCCACATCTTACAGAAGCAGAAGGCAGTCAGCTCTTTGGGTTGGGAGAACTTGAGAGCGATGCATTCCACGGTTTGGTGTTAGTCGGATGGCAGTGTGTGGCCAACTGAGCTCTGAACGGGTTTGTGTATTTTCCTTTTCTTACCATTGGACTATTTTTTTTCTTCTCCAGTTTATTTTGACACTAACAAGAAAATATATAAAAATAAAAAAACTCAGCTTTATGATTGCCAAGTTTTTCTTTCAAACTTTAAAAAAGAAACCAGTTGTTGAAAAACATGATGAATGGTGTCCTTTGTTTTATTTTCAGAGTAGCACACGAGGGCACTGCCACTGGATGGAGGCCAAATCCCCCAGGCAGGCGAGGCAATGTTGGACCAAAAGTGGGTTCAGTGATTTTGGAGGTTGGCTTCTCAGGATTTCCTCTCAGCTGTTGCAAATCTCTCTTCCCTTTCCGCAGGGTTCCCTCACAGGCCCACCCCTGCTATCTCCCAGTCATTCCTTGTGTTTTCGGCACTTGCTACTGACGAGGGTGTCATCTATTTGTAAGAAAACACTGCTGGTACAACGTGGGGCTTTCAGCATTTGTGTTGTGGTTCTGCCAGCTTCAGTGTGGGATTGTGTATGGTTGAGGGCAACAGTCAACTGCTAATATGTGACCAAACCCTAAGAATGTTAGTGTTCTTCCTCCTTCATTGTTGTCCTGTCACCAAGTGGTTTGGAAGGACCAAGGGGCAGAGACTGAGTGTGCTGTCAGCCACCCTCACAGAAGTCCCTCTCTGATCTCCTCTCTGCCACTCACCACTGGAAATAAGAGGAAGGCTTCGGTGGGAAGGGTCCACTGAACTTTCAGGGAAGTGAGGGAAATGTCTCTGGGGCCTTTAAGACATCCGTATATCTCCTACAAAGTTAAATAAAAATGACTCTGAGGACATAGGTACACTGTCACTCAGCAGAACCCAGAGCACTTCCCCAACTGAGGAGCCCTCTCTGAAAACTTTACACAGCTTAGCTGGAGGATTTGACTCATTTATTATAAATTTTGTTTGCAAGGCAGTTTTCCCCACCAGACTCTGAACTAGACTCTTTTGAGAACAGGGACTGTTTTATTAACCTTGGTAATTCCAATACCTGGTGTCAGAAAATCTTTGTTGAATCAATTAACATACAGATAACCAAGTTCAAAGCCCTGGTACTAGGCCAAACTATCCACTCTCTAGGTGTGGATGGCTTAATCATTTATCACCTGACTTATGTTTTTGTTACATGAAGTTGAGTTGCATGCATGAAGTACGGTTAAAGTAAGAACTGTTTGGAGTTCTAGGGAACTGAGAGATTGGCTCATCTTATGTGTAAGGCAGGGTGAATGGGAGTGGAAACCTCAGAATTCCTCATAAAGACACATAAAATGTCTTCAGTACACAAACACCTAACTTCCTATGGAGGCGTCACTGGAGAAAAGTGTTCATTTGAGCTCCTCATGCCTCTTGCAGTTATCTTTACTCTGAAATTCAGACTGTCTTTTAAATGCCCGTGATCCACTTGTAAACTCTTTAAGCAAAAATTATGCCAGATTCTGTGGCTACCAGATTGGAGCTTTTCTCTCCCTGCTTCATTCAGCTAATTGAGCTGTGCTGGAAGCCTCAGTAATTTATTCTGTGGAGTCTTTCTGTGCAAACAATTCCAGGCTGAGGGAAAGAGACTTAGCTGAATCTCTCAGATACTTGACATGCAGAATTCATGTTTTAGAAAACACCAGTCAGTGTCCTCAAATGTAATCAATAAGAGACAGTCTCCATCACCAGCTTCTCATTAACTGAGCTCAGAGATCTCTCCTTTTATTGCTTTTTACGTGTTTACAGTATCTCATTCTTTCCTTGATTCTGGATTTTCACACCATATGGCCACATCTTTAAGTCATTGTTCAGCTGCTCTATTAAATAGTAAAATGAGATTCAGAACAGATTTCTTAGATTTTAAAATAGCATTTTGGGTGTGTGAATTTTTTTGTAAATAAAAAATGAGTTCAGGCACTCAGAAGCATGAAACTTCAGGTATTCCTACCCAGACAGTAGAATATGTAGCTTTCTTCTTAGAATAAATATGTGATTATCTCATGGAATTTCACCTGCAGTATAAATTGGTTCATTCATTCTGTATATTGAGATTCGTTTCTACTTAAATGAGATTTATCCTTCACTATTACTAATGAGCATAGATTGAAAATGAAATTGAAAGAATGTCTTTATAACTATTCAATATTATATTTCTCATTAGAAATTATTGTGTAGCTTATAAGCATATATATCATACATAAATAATGCTCTTGGTATAATTATGGTTGTGATTCTACTATTTGATAATAGAAAATGTGGGATTCTTTTATGTTTTTCTTTCTTATAAGGATGATTTGGTGATCAGTTCTTTGAGAAGCTGCAAAGGAGAACATGTTACTGTGAAAATTTAGATCTCACAGTTTAGGATCAGTCGTGAGGGCTGAAGGCATAAAGCCCTACAGTTTGATGCAGATGACTCTGTAAAGGGTTAGACATTGAAAGATATGCTTGTTTTTTGAGCCAGAAAGGGCATTTTGGTGTAGGTTGATTGGTTTTTTTAAAATGGTAGTTCTTAACAAAAGGAAACCACTGCATGAGCAAATTTTGTAATATCAGTAAATTTGCCATTGATCTAATTTACAATAGGGACTATGCCAATCACATCTAATCAGCTTATGTGTATATGATTTGAAATCTTCAATTATCCATTAAAATCTAGATATTGACTTGAAGAAGCAATTGATCTTGAGTTGATTGTTTAAAGTTAAAACCAAATGCACTCAAAGTCCAGGTCAATAGTTTTCTTAATTGTAATCCAATAAAGTCAGTTTTAAGTAGTATATAATTTGTGAGTGTTATAAATACAGTTCACATATTTTAACTCCAATTATGCTATCATTTGGCAGAGAAATATGCTTCAGTTGAAGATATATTTTGATGACTATCAGTATTTTTAAGTTCATTATTTAATATTCAGGAAAATAGCAATTTGAAGCAAACTTTCTGCTCTTTCTTTAACCATTCTGCTATTTTGAATTGCTTTTATCATTATATGATAAACATATGTAAGATCATTAAGAAATGAATAAAAACTAATAAAAAATTAAAAACTTTTTTGCTTCCTATTTAAAATCTTTTTTTTTATTGGTTGTTCAAAACATTACAAAGCTCATGACATATCATCTTCCATACATTTGATTCAAGTGGGTTATGAACTCCCATTTTTTACCCCAAATACAAGTTGCAGAATCACATCGGTTACACATCCACATTTTTGCACAATACCATATTAATGACTGTTGTATTTTGCTACCTTTCCTATCCCCTACTATCCCCCCTCCCCTTCCCTCTCATTTTCCCTCTCTACCCCATCTGCTGTTGTTTAATTCTCTCCCTTGTTTTTTTTTCCCCTTTCCCCTCACAAACTCTTATATGTAATTTTGTGTAACAATGAGGGTCTCCTTCTATTTCCATACAGTTTCCCTTCTCTCTCCCTTTCTCCCACCCCACTCGTCTCTGTTTGATGTTAGTCTTTTCCTCATGCTCTTCTTCCGTGTTCTGATTTTAGTTGCTCTCTTTATATCAAAGAAGACATTTGACATTTGTTTTTTAAGGATTGGCTAGCTTCACTTAGCATTATCTGCTCTAATGCCATCCATTTCCCTGCAAAATCCACGATTTTGTCATTTTTTAGTGCTGTGTAATACTCCATTGTGTATAAATGCCACAGTTTTTTAATCCATTCATCTATTGAAGGGCATCTAGGTTGATTCCAAAGTCTAGCTATTGTGAATTGTGCTGCTATGATCATTGATGTGGCAGTATCCCTACAGTATGCTCTTTTAAGGTCCTCAGGGAATAGACTGAGAAGGGCGATAGCTGGGTCAAATGGTTGTTCCATTCCCAGCTTTCCCAGGAATCTCCAAACTGCTTTCCGTATTGGCCGCACCAATTTGCAGTCCCACCAGCAATGTACAAGTGTACCTTTTCCCCCACATCCTCTCCAGCACTTGTTGTTGTTTGACTTCATAGTGGCTGCCAATCTTACTGGAGTGAGATGGTATCTTAGGGTGGTTTTGATTTGCATTTCTCTGACTGCTAGAGATGGTGAGCACTTTTTCATATACTTATTGATTGATTGTATGTCCTCCTCTGAGAAGTGTCTGTTCAGGTCCTTGGCCCATTTGTTGATAGGGCTGTTTGTTATCTTATTGTTTAATTTTTTGAGTTCTTTGTATATTCTGGATATTAGGGCTCTATCTGAAGTGTGAGGAGTAAAAATTTGTTCCCAGGATGTAGGCTCCCTGTTTACCTCTCTTATTGTTTCTCTTGCTGAGAAAAAACTTTTTAGTTTAAGTAAGTCCCATTTGTTTATTCTTGTATATAACTCTTGGGCTATGGGCGTCCTATTAAGGAATTTGGAGCCCGACCCCACAATATGTAGATCGGAGCCAACTTTTTCTTCTATCAGGCGCAGAGTCTCTAATTTGATATCTAGCTCCTTGATCCATTTTGAATTAACTTTTGTGCATGGCGAGAGAAAGGGGTTCAGCTTTATCTTGTTGCATATAGATTTCCAGTTTTCCCAGCACCATTTGTTGAAGATGCTATCCTTTCTCCATTGCATGCTTTTAGCGCCTTTATCAAATATAAGAAAGTTGTAATTTTGTGGATTGGTCTCTGTGTCCTCTGTTCTGTACCATTGGTCCACCTGCCTGTTTTGGTACCAGTACCATGCTGTTTTTGTTACTATTGCTCTGTAATATAGTTTGAAATCTGGTATCGCTATACCGCCTGATTCACACTTCCTGCTTAGAATTGCTTTTGCTATTCTGGGTCTTTTGTTTTTCCATATGAATTTCATGATTGCTTTGTCTATTTCTACAAGAAATGCCGTTGGGATTTTGATTGGCATTGCATTAAACCTGTAGAGAACTTTGGGTAATATTGCCATTTTGATGATGTTGGTTCTGCCTATCCATGAACAGGGTACATTTTTCCATCTTCTAAGATCTTCTTCTATCTCTCTCTTTAGGGTTCTGTAGTTTTCATTGTATAAATCTTTCACCTCTTTTGTTAGGTTGATTCCCAAGTATTTTATTTTTTTTGAGGATATTGTGAATGGGGTGGTTTTCCTCATTTCCATTTCAGAAGTTTTGTTGCTGATATACAGGAATGCCTTTGATTTATGCGTGTTGATTTTATATCCTGCCACTTTGCTGAATTCATTTATTAGTTCTAGTAGTTTCTTTGTAGACCCTTTTGGGTCTTCTAGGTATAGGATCATACTGTCCGCAAATAGTGATATTTTAAGTTCTTCTTTTCCTATTTTTATGCCTTTAATTTCTTTTGTCTGTCTAATTGCTCTGGCTAGTATTTCAAGGACTAAATTAAATAGAAGTGGTGAGAGAGGGCATCCCTGTCTTGTTCCAGATTTTAGCGGGAATGCCTTCAGTTTTTCTCCATTTAGAATGATGCTAGCCTGAGGCTTAGCATATATACCTTTTACAATGTTGAGGTAAGTTCCTGTTATCCCCAGTTTTTCTAGTGTTTTGAACATAAAAGGATGCTGTACTTTGTCAAATGCTTTTTCTGCATCTGTCGAGATGATCATATGGTTCTTTTCTTTAAGTCTATTGATGTGGTGAATAATATTTATTGATTTCCGTATATTGAACCAACCTTGCATCCCAGGGATGAATCCTACTTGATCATGGTGCACTATTTTTTTGATATGCTTTTGTATTCGATTCGCCAGGATTTTATTGAGGATTTTTGCATCTATGTTCATTAGAGATATTGGTCTGTAGTTTTCTTTCTTTGAAGTGTCTTTGTCTGGTTTTGGGATCAAGGTGATGTTGGCCTCATAGAATGAATTTGGAAGAGCTCCTTCTTTTTCTATTTCTTGAAATTGCTTGAAAAGTATTGGTATTAATTCTTCTTTGAAGGTTTTGTAAAACTCTGCTATATACCCATCCGGTCCAGGGCTTTTCTTGGTTGGTAGTCTTTTAATGGCTTCTTCTATTTCTTCCTTTGTTATTGGTCTGTTTAAATTGTGTGTGTCTTCCTGACTCAATCTGGGCAGCTCATATGACTTAAGAAATTTATCGATGTCTTCACTGTCTTCTATTTTATTAGAATATAGGGTTTTGAAATACTTTCTAATTATCTTCTGTATTTCTGTAGTGTCTGTTGTGATATTGCCTTTTTCATCCCGTATGTTAGTAATTTGAGTTTTCTATCTTCTTCTCTTCGTTAGCATGGCTAAGGGTCTGTCAATCTTATTTATTCTTTCAAAGAACCAACTTTTAGTTTTATCAATTTTTTCAATGATTTTTTTGGTTTCGATTTCGTTGATTTCTGCTCTGGTTTTAATTATTTCTTGTCTTCTGCTATATTTGCTGTTGTTTTGCTCTTCCTTTACTAGGTTTTTGAGATGTAGTGTGAGTTCATTTATTTGTTGTTTTTTTCTTTTTTTGAGGAATGAACTCCAGGAAATGAATTTCCCTCTTAGAACTGCTTTCATTGTGTCCCATAGATTCCGGTATGTTGTGTCTGAATTGTCATTTATCTCTAAGAATTTTTTGATTTCCTCCTTTATGTCTTCTGTAACCCATTGATCATTCAGTAACATATTGTTTATTTTCCATGTGATGCTGGATTTTTCCTTCCTTCTTTTATCATTGATTTCCAGTTTCATTCCACCTATTTAAAATCTTAAAAGCCTAACCACATCTGCATGTTCTATTGTATCTTTTTATTTATTTATTTATATTTTATTTCAGATTTAATTCAGGGGTAGTTTACCACTGAGCTACATCCAATCCCTATCCCTTTTTGTTTTTTTATTTAGAGATAGGGTCTCACTAAGTTGCGTAGGGCCTTGCTAAGTTGCTGAGGCTGGCCTTGAACTTGTGATCCTCCTGTTTCAGCCTCTTGAGCCTCTGCCATTACAGGCATGCACCACTGCACCTAGCTCTGTTGTATCTTTTTAATATCATAAATTTCTGGAAGACATAGATAATTTCTGCAAAACTGTTGTGTACATTTCTAGAATGTAAAAGTAGCCTCTAAGTCCCAAATTAAGAGGGCTACATATTTTACATAACAAAATCCATCACCCTTCAGCATTTACTAAATTAGGTAAAATGTCATGGTTGTACAAAATTATATAGAAATGACAGAGTTTTTTTTCCCTAAGAGTTTGAAATTAAGAGATATGGCACCCAAACAAGTAAAAGAAATATGAGTGACAAGTGTGATGATACACACATCCCACTGGTAGGTTAGAGGCACAAATATTCCTTAAATTTTTTTAGTCTGAAGGTCCGCACAGAGGGTCCCTCTCCTTGAAAGAGATCCTCCAGGGAGTTTGGAAAAGGTAACAGCCTTATGATGCTTCCATATCATTACTTAGTAGGAAACAGTGTATTTTTTTTTTGAAAAAATTACTTAATAAATATATATTGAGGATCTACTATGTGTTGGGCAGTATTTGAAGAGATGGGCCTGTGAACAAAGCAAAGCCCCTGCCCTCAAGGAGCCTGCTTTCTAGTGATAGGAGACAGTCCCCCAATCAAAAATAAATAGAAGCACCAATGGGTAATGCTAAGTGTCATGTAGAAGTGTGAAACAAGATAAGAAGGACATTTTTGTAATGATCAGAAAAGGTCTCGTTGGGGGCTGAGATTGTAGCTCAGTCAGTGGTAGAGTGCTTGCCTGGCATGTGTGGGGCACTGGGTTCAATCCTTAGCACCACATAAAAATAAATAAAAGTATTGTGTCCATCTACAATTAAAAGTATTTTTTAAAAAAGAAAATGTTTCATTGATAAGATGCCCTTTGAGCAGAGACAAGACGGAAAGAACAGAGTGATTTTATATTGGAAGAAAGCAAAGCAGCCAGAATAGCTAAAATAAGCCAGGCAAACCCTCGCCCCCATCTCAATTCACCTTGTATTAGGCTGTTGGGTTTGACCTGACAAAGTGAATAAAGGACACCAATAAGATTATTAAGATGAAAGGATTCCTTATTCTCTATCAGATACCATCCTGGAAATATGATTTTATTAGCTACCATTTCTTGAGTGCCTCATCTATTGGACATTGGGTTGAGCAGTTTGCATTTTGCAATGCAGGTTGAAATTTATAATTTCTCTTTGTTTTCTATTAAGGACACTGATGCTCAACTGAAATGATTTGCTCTGGTCACATGTCTCACAGTGGTAGAGCCAGAATATGACCTCCAGTTGATCTGATTACATAGTCCCTACATGCTGTTGACTCTCCAAGAATATCAGGGTTTTAGAGGACTATGACATGAATGGGTCATGAGAATATCTGCAAAATGTGACGAAGATTAATGTTCTTAATTGAATGAGAAAGGTTGAGTTGTCTTCTAGGAAAACTCAGAATAATAAATGACTACCAGCCTCAGGTTGGATTCATTGAAGACTGAGTGTTTCCACCACAGAAAAGTGAAAATGTGGCCATTATCTTGTAAGCTTGGAATCTTTGGGCCACCACTTACTCACCTAGTCCATGACTCTTTTTTCCCCTCAAATGAGAAATATTTGCTTTGGCCACAATGCGTTTTATATTTTTAATCTTTTGTATACTTTGTTAGGAATATTGATTCTTCTCAACAGATGTAGCCAGCCCACTATTATGAACAAAAATTGCGCATTTCCTCTGAGAAGCACTGGAAATATATTGAATTTCCAGCTCTCAATTTTTCCACACCAGTACTCAGATAACATTAATAAGATTAATATCCACTACTATTCATCCAGAATTACACAGTTCAGGGCACCTGTAATTTCAATGATGAAATTTAGAGTATTTCTATGCATCTAAGACATGTCAGAATCCACTGGGGTGCTGACTCATTTGAACATCAACATATGGAAAAGTGATCTTCTACCAGGATGATTAGAGATGCAGATCCTGCTCTTTATGTCACTCTTTTCTATAAAGTTTTGGTGCTACACTTTGAACTAACCTTGTACAGGAAAAAAAATGATAATGAAGTGAAATACACATATAATGAGTATCTGTTAAAATAATAGGTCTGGAAAGAAACTGGAGTTTAATGTAACACAGGAATTTTCTCCACTTCTCCAGCAGATCCACATTACAGCTGGTCCAGGTCTTGGCCCAAGTAGATGTGAGTTCCTGATGTCAGTGCCATATGTTCAGGGTCAGGGATATCAGTCCAAAAGCCATTTGGACCTTCCCTTCATTCATGTATGCTGTGCTAAACTCTGCTTTTTTTAAAAAATGAAAATGTCTATATCAAAAATTAGCTGAGACTTTTAATTGTCTTTCTGATTCAATCCTAACTATCTATAAAGAATGGATGATTTTGTGGTCAAGGGCAAAATATCTATATAAATGCATTGCACCCAACTTCAAAATATATTTATCTTCTCTTAGTTTTCCAGTTTGGTTTTGGTAATTTTATTATGATTTTTAAATTATGACTTTATTTTCACTTTTGTTACCTTTTATTGCAAAGATGAATATTTTTATATAGTTTAGGTTATTTCCATTTGCTTCTCAAGTCATGTCCCCCACTTCATCTATTCTCAGGAAATTTGAAACTAACTCTCAGAGAATTTCTAGACAAGAATTATACGTTGGATTTTTTTTCTCCTTTGTCTTGCCTAGATTGTTTATTGTTTGCCTCACCTACTTTATTATTATTTTTAGCCTCATGTATTATTTGCATTTCTGACCATCTCATTATATTTCTAAGGGAACTTTGGGTACAGAGACACTTATAGGTATTTAGAGATGTTAATTCCATATGTACCAGCATTGCTGTTGACTCTCCAAGAATATCAGGGTCTTAGAGGACTACGGCATGAATGGGTCATGAGAATATCTGCAAAATGTGACAAAGATTAATGTTCTTAATTGAATGAGAAAGGTTGAGTTGTCTGCTAGAAAAACTCAGAATAATAAATGACTACCACATCAAGATCTGATTCTAGTTGCAGGAAGGAACTTGAGTCCTTGCAGGGACACTCTGCAAGGTCTTCTCTGGCCATTGTATGATTCCAGAAGCATTCTGAAGTCTTTATTTTTATGCATGTGCTTCCCAACCAATCCCTTAATACAAGTCAGAAAATTATCAATTTTATAAACTATTTGAAGATAAAATGAAAATCTTTTTTAAAAGATGGAAAAAAAGATCCATTCCTTAATTTAACCAACTCTGATGGTTAAATTACTTGTGCTTTGTAGTAAAATATTTGGAAATTAAAAAAATCATCCCCATGGTTTCTGTTTAGGATCTTTCCTTGGATACAAAATGTGTCCATATGGAGTAATTTAGAGAGCAGTTTGAAGCAGTGTGTGGACATGAGAAGGAGATAAGTCTCTGTGCTGAGCATAAATGGACTGTAGAGATAAGAAGTCACCAGAGGGAAATAAGGTAGTTTTACAGGAAAAACAGATCAACAAGAAGTGTGATCATATTAAAAAATGCATAAAATGGGCAGGAACACAGAAATAGGAAATGAGCAATACATAAATGGGCAGTTGTAGGCATGTGTATAGTCAGGCACAAAAGGTACAGAAATGGAGCTGGGGTTGCGGCTCAGTGGTAGATCACTTGCCTAGCATGTGTGAGGCAGTGGGTTTGATTCTTAGCACCACATATAAATAAATGAAAAAATAAAGGCCCATCAACATCGAAAAAAAAAAAAAAGGTACAGAACTGACCATGCCTTACTTTTTTGTCAAGGAGCTCACAGCCAAGCAGGGAAAAGAGCATACACACCTGTGGCAAATGTGGATAGTAGCTATGAGCAAAAAACTTCTCTGCTATATGAACTCAGGGAGGGCTTCTCCAAGGAGGAAATAACGTTTGAAGAATGAGGCAGGGACTTTAAAGGGAACACTATGTTTAGATGAAGAAAAGTAAGATCACTGATGAGGAATAATCTTCAAAGTACTTTAAAACCTGATATCATTTATTTTTAAATTTACTGAAAGAACTATTACTTTGTGACATCTTATTGCATCATTGCTTTAGAACTTAACATTCCAGTGAAATTTGATTCATCATCAAATGTGGTAGAAAAAAATATAATTTTTCCAAAATTCCATCTTCTACCATTTTTAGATTTTTGCTTTTCAACAAATTCACTGTGAAATTTTTTAACACATAAAATTCAGTGGAGGAAAAAGACAAAATTCATAATGGAAAGCACTTCACATTTTCTACTTATTACCTTCTAAAGGAGGTAACATAGCCAGTTCTTTCAGTACCATATGGAAATTAGGTTATATAAATGGCCTGATTTAAAAGGTGATAGTATATGCAAATATAGTATAGACTAGCATATACAAATGTATGTACACACATAGGTATACACACATATATGAACTTATGTATTTGAAAGGGGCACATTATATTTGCTTATATTTCTTATCACTTTGTGTCATAGCATCAATACTATGATATTGATGCTATTAGTCCTTTGGAAACCACAGTCATCAAAGTAAACAAAAATAGATGGCCTTGACTGCATAATATTATATGGATTTAACATAAATTTCACATTATGTACAATGACACTATTAAATGTGTTAATACAACACATAAAATGACCAATTCTCTTTAAATTTTAGTGTTTAGCATATTTGTTTTGATTGTACGTGTGGGAGTTGTGAGAACAGCTCTGCAAAAATACTTTGCAAGTTACCATAGTGACTAAATTGTAGTGCTTTATGATGTTGTCTTTCCCCTGGGTCTCAATTCAGTTGCATGTTTTTTCAATCACAATCCAATAGTTGATGTTCACATTTTCCTATTTTAAAAAATTTGTATACACACATACAAGTTTATAACTTTACATAAGCATATAATTGGATCACATTTCACATTCTTAAAGTAAAATCTTATTTTTCTTATTATTTTTTGCTGAGTTCCAGATTCCATTTCTCCTTCCTCATCCTAGTGATGTTTAACAAATGATTTGTCTCCTTTTATTTTTTATCTATTTTCATACAATTATATACAAAACGACGTATACATATATAAAAATCAAGCAGAATTTCATGGAAATAATTAAAAGTTCATTGATATACAGTAGTTTGTATTTATTTCCTTTAATGACTACTTAATATTCCATGTTCTCCATGGGCCAAAATTTATTTAACCTATGTGTTTCCATTTTTTTCTACTATGAATAATTCTTCAACATTTTTAATACATATGTCTTTACTTACTGGTGGTGTTCTTATTTCTATGGAATAGAGTCCAAGAATTTGATATTACAGGGTCAAAGATATTTTATGTGTTTTAAATTTTCATAGAAGTTGCCATATTACTTTTCAAAAGGACTTTAACACATAATATTTATGCTAAGTGTTTGTGCATATCTTTCCCATGTCTTTGCAGGAATGGAAATTATGTATAATTCTTTAATTTTTGCCATTCTGCTAAGTGTAAAGTAAAATTTCATTGTTATTTTAATTTGCATTTTCCTCATTATAAGTTAATTTTCTGGTTAACAATTTGAATGTGTTTAAAGAATATTTTGTTGAAAGATTGCATTTGCTTAAAAATTACCTATTCATATCCTTACCCATTTACTAGATTTTTATCTTTTTATTAAATTATGAGTATTGGTGTTACCAGCACCCCGACAGAGCAGGTTCCTGGCCAGGAGGTATGAGCTGCCTGGGAAAATAAAAAGTCTGAAATTATCAGTAAGAAATTAAGATAGAGCCAGAGATTGAATTCAAAAAAGTGGAGTGTCTGATGGGTCATTCAGTCCTAATAGGAGCTGGAACCCAACAACTGAAAAAGGCCCCCATTCTTTATTTAAGGGGAAGTACATAGAAGGCAGGGATAAGGGTTCAGTGGGAGGAGTCTTGTTTCAGTGCTTGCTTCTTGGTGTATCAGGGGCCCTGCAGTAAACAGGCTGATTGGTGTCTGGCAAGTTGCACCCATTTCCAAGAGGCTATGCTTGCACCTGAGCCATGAGCAAGGACTGGGTGCCAGGTGAATTGGGACATTCTCAAACCAGTGGATTCCCGCTAGGAGTTCCCAAAACCAGGCTTCCCTGCCTAATGGCTCAAACATGACTCAGTTCACATATTGATCAGTACACACACAGCTCATGGATGGCTTCCTGCATATGATATCTCTTTGTACATTAGTATATCCCCATGCCCTTTTGTATATCATCTCTGATGAAATCACTATTTTTTAATCCACTGTTTCTTGTGCTATACACAAAGTATAATTGTTTTTACACAGTTCCTCAAAAATGTTAATATAAGAGTATCTGATCTTCTTCTCAATCCCCCTAAAAACAAAACCTTGCTGAAATTCTGATCAAAATGACATTACATTGATATAATTGACACTTTCATGAAATTACGTGTTCTCAACTAAGAATTTGATATAGTCCTTTCACTTGCCAGACCTTATTTGATGTCTTCAGTAGTGTTGATTTTCTTCATACAAGTCCTCTATTTTTCTTGGAAAATTTATTTGAAGTATTTTATTGCTTGCTGCTACAATAATATTTTCCCATTTTGCATCTGCAGGTACTTAAGGGGGAGAAAAGCATCGATATTTAGATATTTATATCCAGCTACCTTGCCGATTTTGTTAACTCTAAAGCTTTTATTTATTTTTTTAATATGAAGTTTGTATAGGTCTCCTGAGCATGCATTTATATTACCATTGGAAAGGTATAGGTTTTTTTATATCATCTTTTCCAGTGTTTATGCTAGCTATTTTATTTTTTTCCAAAAATACGAAACAATATTAACTTATAATAAAGATCCTGGGGATACCTGACAAATTACTAAATTTAATTAAGATGGTTGCAATATTTTGCTATTTAGTAAAATGTGTACACAGCTCACATAAGCATATAGGTCTTTAAGTGCAGAAGAAGGAGACAGAGCAGGAAGTCAGAGTTAGAAGAATTCAGCTTGCTTGCGGACTTTGAAGATGAAAGAGGAAGACCATAAGCCAAGGAAAGGGGGCAGCCCCTGGAAGCTGGAAGAAGTGAAGCAACAGATCATGCCCTAGAACTTTCACAAGGGAAGGCAGCTCTGCCAATACCATGATTGTAGCCCACTGAAACCCACTTAAAACTTCTGGATGCCAGAATGGCATCTAATATAATAAATTTGTGTTATTTTAAGGCATTAAGTTTGTGTCAATTGTTGCAGTAGCCATACAAAACTAATATAATAACATTTCAAGACAGACACCTGGGTAATAGCACACTTTGATTTCAGAGACATTAAAATATGAAAAATGTGTACCTTAACTTTGATGAAATGTGGTAAATATTTGTTAAATAGATGCCATAGGAAGGAGCATCTTAGAAATGGAAACTGTGGACTCCAATAGTCTTGTAATACTTAGAATTTAGTTAGACATTATGTTAATATCTGAAATAATCATTCTTACCAATTAAGAAAAATACAAAAAGAAGTGAGATTCTATCTGAAAGGAAAGTGACCACAACACTTGGAGCGATCACTGCTTTATAGCAGCAGTGTAAAAGAGGAGAAGAGAGAGAGAGAGAGAGAGAGAGAGAGAGAGAGAGAGAGAGAGAGAGAGAGAGAGAGAGCGCAGAGCAAGGGAGACCGAAAGCAAGAGAGGGAGACAGAGAGAGCAAGAAAGGGGAGCCCGGCAGGAGGGAGGTTTTATAGCCAAAATCTAATGGGGTCTCTGGGTCTGCAAGCTGCCTTGTTGGCAGTCAATGATTGGACCACACAGTAGTTGCTAAGGGTGTCATCTTCTGCCTTCAAGCAGATGGGGCAGGAGTCAGATGTGGGTTTCTGTTGCACCAGACAGGTGAGGGTCGAGTGTTCAGCCTTGAGTGGGATTGAGTGTTCAGACTTGACACAAACAGGTGATTAAGAACCAGACAGAGGGGTGTTTGAGTGCATGGGTTATTCTACAGCTAACGTTTGTTCAGCCTGCCCTGCAGACAATTTAGCTCAGCCTGTCCTTCACCTAACACCATCAAGTTTGAAGGTGTTTAGGGTAAGGTGAGAATATTTGCAAATACTTGAACTTCATAGTTTTAGTCTTAAAACTTTGCTTGAGCAAATATTAATAAGTCTTTTACCCAGCTGATTTAGCCAATTTATGTAAAATAAGTGTTAATTCATTCTGTGTAACTGATTTGTAGATAGTAGTGGGCATTTCAATTTGCTGTTTACTTAAATAATAAGGAAAACATGGCTGTATTAAATGTTTTACTGCCAATTTTTATACGGTGGAACTTGGAGTGGTATTTTAAGACTAAGCAGATGTTTCAAGTATAATCTGATGGAATAGCACATGACCAAGTCCTCCTCCTTGGCAAAAACGTCTGTGAAGATTTACCTGCTACTTGGTGTCTACTGAGAGAGCAACCCTGAGCCTTTCTTTACTCAGGAGCATTGTAGTCATGGAGTTTCATTGTCTGTCATAAGAATTTGCAATTACATTAGAGTGTCATAATTTCCTGAAATGTTTCCTGAAACTATAAAGTAATGAACATATTTATTTTCAGCCACAAAGAAAAAAAATTATAATAATCAGATATTCTTGGCAGTTTGAGGCATTTATTAGAAAATCTATGATTTCTTTTTGTAATCCCACATTCAGTGGACATTGCCTTTAATGGAAATATATCATTCCTGGAAAATTACTTGGAACATTCTGAGCTTGCTCTGCTGGGAAAATAGGATTTGTCACTTAATCTATAGGCTTGTTGACACCACTACCCTCCTGGCTCCCTCAGAGGAAGATCTTTAGTCTCCTAATGGCTTAAAGAGGCCTGAAGTTCTCTCAGGTGCTCCTAGGCACTTGAAATGAAGGGTACTGGATTTTGATATTTGAATCATATTCAAGGTTTTCCTAAAAGAGTATTCAGGAGATTTCTGGGTAATCCCACTATGTGGAGATGGTCCCTTTTTCTGTGTTTATCCCATGTGCCCAAGTTTTTATAGCTCATTGGATATTAGGTGTTTGCTCTTTCAAATGCTCTCAAGATGGAGAGAACAAGAACATTGTGGTGTTAGGGAGATGATGCCCATACTGTCTAGACCTGTCCATATTGCACCCGAAGGTTGTGATGTCCTGGGTTATTCTCCATTATGAATGGTGGTAGTTTCAGTTAGAGCCACAAAGATGTTTTGAACTTCCTGTTTTAAGTGGCAGGTGTCTGAAGTTAAATATATGTTATGTATTATTTCTTCCTCTTAGTTCCTACCTCTCTCATATTTTCTTATTCATTAAACTGAAGGGAATGTACATTTCATTTTGTGTCAGATTCCATATTCTGATACCCAGTTGCTGACATTTCCCAAGTTGCACCTCCTTCTCCCTGTGCCCCACATCTGGACATCAGGTCAGAAAGCCTGGGTGTTTCCTCCTTTGGTGGTGAAGGGAAGTTCAAACCATTGAAGTCCATGCCAGCATGTGTGGGCCCTTAGCCCCTGCCCACTTAACATCCCTAAGCCATTCTCTTTTACACAGGGTCCTCTTTTTCATTTTTTAATTTGCTCTTTTTAGATATACATGAATATAGGGCATATTTTGTCATATAATACATATGTGGAGTACAGCTTCCCATTCTTCTGATTGTACGTGATGTGGAATTACATTGGTCATGTATTCAATATATGAATGTAGGAAAGTTGTCCAATTTATTTTATTGTATTTTCTATTCCCATTCCTTTCCTTTCTCTTTATTCCCCTTTGTCTAATCCATTTGAACTTTTATTCTTCCCCCTTCCTTAGTGAGTATTAGCATCTGTATATCAGAGAGAACATTCGGCCTTTGATGTTTTGGGATTGGCTTATTTTATTTAGCATGATAGCCTCCAGTTCCATTCATTTACCAGAAAATACCATTATTTAATTCTTTTTTATGGATGAGTAATATTCCATTGTGTATATATACCATATTTTCTTTATTCATTCATTATTCATTCATCTGTTGAAGGGCACCTAGTCTGGTTCCATAGCGTAACTATTGTGAAGTAAGCTGCTATAAACTTGATGTGACTGTGTCACTATGGTATGCTGATTTTAAGTCCTTTGGGTGTATACAGAGGAATCTTTACACATTCTCTTGAACCATTTTGGGGTCTTCTTTGAACCATCTTTCCTCCCCCAGAAAGCCTCATTATGTGTTAACTTGACCCGACTACACTATCCAGTTATTTGGTCAAATGTTATTCAAGATATTTCTGTGAAAGTTTATTTTAGGTAAGGGGTGGTGGTGGTGAGATTAACATTTAAATCAACAGATTTTAACCAAAGACAATTACATTCCATAATATGGATGGGCTCCATCCAATCAGTGGAAGCCCCTAATAGAAAAAGACTGATCTCCTTGAAAGACTGATCTTCTAAGGGAAAAAGGAATATTTCTCTTAAGGAAAAAAGAATTCTGCTGGCAGACCACCTTTATATTTGAATTGCAGTATCAATGTTTCTCCAGGCTCTATCCTGCTGGCCTTCCCTATAGATTTTGAACTTGCCAACTTTTACAATTGTGTTAACCAATTCCTTAAAATAGATCTCTCGTCTATCAATAGTGTGTATGTATCCACATAAACACATCCTTTTAATTCTGCTTTTCTGGATAAAACTGAGGAACACAATGAATGACAAACTTTCCTGTATCTTTGGTGTTATATGTGGCATTATCAGTCTCAATATCTGAATCACATATTGGGTGGAGTCCATTATGTATCCACGGAGTAGGTATAGCACCTTTGATCTTAGAATACGTTCTTGCAACTCCTAGTTTGCCCTTGCCTGGCTGAATTACTGGTTGTGTGCAATTTTGGTAATGGGAGACAGAAAAGGACTCAAGCGGCCCCATGATGTCTGGGTATTTAATTAAATCTCAAGCATATGTGGGAAACTTTTAATATGTGGGACAAGACATGTCATGAGATAAAAGGTAGCTTCCCTTTCATTTGACAGAAAATGTTGACAACAGGGTTGGCACTGTGAATGCAGTAAAGGAATGTGGTTAAAACCGAAATGCATGTCTTGGCTAAAATGGGCTTGTTAAAGCCAGGGGGAGACATCTGTACCCTTGCTCTCTTTATGTGATAGATATAGCTTGGAAATCTAAAGTTCTTTGGGGAGAATCAGTTTCTGGCTTTCCTACATTATCTCAGGATTTCAAGAGGCTGTGACTCTTAGGGATCCTGCTACTGTAATGACTTACTCTGATCCTTGGTTCTTTATCAACTGGAAGTTATCCTTAGTTCATTGGGTTGTTTTGGGGAACAAAGGAGGAAACATACAAAAGAGATTAGAACTGAGGCTGGTACATGTCAGGTCCTCAAGAAGTGTCATTCTCTTCTTTCCGGCCTACATTTCCTTATTATGTCCTCAAACTTTTCTTTTTTTTTTTAATTTCTAAACTAGGTTGTGGAAAGAAAAGGAAAAGTAGAGGATGACTAGATTTTATTCAGTGCTATTATTATTGACAGTAACCAGGACAATGAGCACAGATACCTAGAGTAGAAAAGGAAGACTGGTATCTACCTAGTGTTGATAGTACTTACTGTTTGAAGACTGACTTCAACTTTTCTCTCTAAAAAGGATATTAAAATCTCTTTGGAAAGAATGTGTGGACAAAGATGAAATTTCCCCAGAATTGGTGGGCAACTAATCAGAGACAGACTGTACCCTTTCAAACACCATGATTCATTGGAAAGACTAGAAGATTTAGATCCATATGCACCTGGGTTGAAATCTCTGGATTCGAATTGCTCAAGGGCTGTGTGCCCAATGGAAAATTAATTTTACTCTCTTTGCCTCAGTTTTGTGATCTACATCTGGACATGTAGAGAACACTTTGGTTGTGGCAAGTCACTCACCTTCATATTCAAGCCACTCATTTTCCAAGCTGCTGGGGATGTTGGCTGTTGAGAGTTTGCAACAGAGTCTCCACCAAGAATTGCCATTGGCCTTAATGGAATTGCTTCACTCAAGTTTTCATCTATTTCCAGGTAAGTTACTGATTAAGGAACAAAGGTGAGCATCATTGCCTCAATTTGGGCCAACTCTGGAGGACTAAGCCATTTAAGACCATCTCAAGAACTCCATGGGAGATTAGCAGAGGTCATTTTTGTCTCAATGTTGTGTTCAGATTTTCCTTCTGCTTAAGTTTACTCTTTTCACTGACCCACAGGTGTCTTCCATGAATGTTTTCTAATAAACTTTCTTCAAGACATCAATTGCAATCTAAGAATATATTTCTTGGGGGACTAGACCTAAAACATTTGTTATCAGAAGTGATTTTAGAAATCAGACAGGGAAATGTGATTTTGGAGCTGCATTCCTCTCTGGATAGCTGACAGTAAGAAAACTCTTGCTGCTCCTAGGTAGAACACTTAGATCTTCAGTGTTCTGAAGAATTATATAACATTGAAATTGTTAAAACTTTAACAGTGTCACATGGATGGGCTAATGACAGAAGGGAATTAACTCTTAAATATCTCAAAAGTTTGTGAGGTTCATAAGGAGGTATGACTATAAGAATGATGGAATTGGGCCTGGGGTTGGGGCTCAGTGGTAACACGCTTGCCTAGCATGTGTGAGGCACTGGGTTCAATTCTCAGCACCACATACAAATAAATAAAATAAAGGTCCATCAACAACTAAAACAAAAGAATGATGGAATTGAATGACTGTTGACTGTTGTTGAGTCTAATGCCATGTACTACAGAGAGACAATGAAAGGCTTTGAATTATTAATTACTAATTTAAGAGGTGTTATGAATGTCAGAGGAATTACTTAGGAACATATAAAAAGACTGAAGGTCCTGAAGGTTTACTACTCTTGACCACAACTCCAGAACTGATTGGATCCTCAACTTGAGAATGTCATCTGTTATGTCAAGATCAGGCCCTGGTTGGGCATGAAAAGACCCCAATTCCCCAGAATTCTCTGAGTTGGGAAAAATGACTACTACTTCTTGTTCAAGATTAACTCTGCCCCTCTTCCCTTGATTAAAAACAGCCCAGAAGCTCTTTGCAAAACAAAGCACTCTCAGGATTTACCCCCAGTACTTCTCCAGATCTGTTTAGGGAAGTGTTGATCCTGCTAAGGGAGGAAAGAGAGACTATAAAAAGGAGCAAACAAAAGAGTTGCAGGTCCTGGGCAAATAATCTAGCCATTTAATCTAATTTTGGAGTTAGACCCCCAGATGCTGGCTTTATTTATTTATTTATTTTGTGGTATTGGGAATCCAACCCAGGGTCTCACACATACTTGGCAGGCATTGCACTATTGAACTACACCTCCAGCTCTTTTATATTTTATTTTGAGACAGGGTCTGTGCCACATTGCACAAGCTGGCCTCAAACATGGAATCCTAAGGACAGAATGTGCACTTGGATAAGGAACAGAATGTTGATAATAGAACTCTGAAGTAGACCACAGGAGTAACACCTTAACAAGGCCACTTTTATACATGCTAATACACTGCTAAGATGGCTCCTGGAAGGTTGAGAAGGGTATGACTCATATTAAGTGAAGCAGAAAAGCCAGAACTACTGTGGTGAAAAAGGGCCAAGAATGAGGACATGCAAGATGGCTATATTATAAAAAGCTGTAGAAGACCATGTTTGACTGTTCCAAAGACAGTCCAGAGGACATTCCATTGATCTAAAGTAGAAGACATACATCAGAGAGGGACCACTGTCATGGAGAAGCACAACAGTAGCTGTCTTCTGTAAGCCAGGTCCATGCCATTAGAGAACTGGACTTCCTGTTTGCAATAGGGATGATGTGATCCCCAAATTATAGCAACCGGATGATGGTGTTCAAACATTCAGAAGCAAGGTGTGATGCAATTAAAATGAGCAGCAGTCATAACGGTGGGCGATATGACCCCCATAGATCCATGGAGATAGTTAATAGAACACAGCAAGACAGATGCACCATCAACAAGGGAATCTCAGAGTCTGTACAATTAAAAGAAATCAAAGCTCAGGTCAGGCACCCCCACAGAAAGTCACAATTCCTTACCAGTGTCTAGATCTGAGCCAGTTGTCAGACCTAGGAGCCACTAAAGTAGAAGCTGGATCTCTAGAAGGAAGGACCTACAACACCATGAACACCATGGCACCTATATGTAGCAATGACTCATCTACATTTTCCCCTAAGGGACCTAACATCTATTTACTCAGATGACTATACACTGGGTAATAGGCAATATTCAGACATTCGTGAGTACTGCTGAATACAGAGTCCAAGGGAGCACTGATTCCTGGGAAGATAAAGGGCTATCATCACCTTCCTGTTAGAGCGGGATCTATGGGGCTAGTCATAAAATAGAATCCTTGTTGAGGCCCAACCAATGGTGAATGCACTGGGCCATTAACCTGCCACCCAGTGGTCATCATCCAGTCCCCAAATGTGTCATTGGAATATACATGCTTGAATAGCAAGATACACTGTATCCCCTCACTACTTCCCATTGATCCCTTGTTTTGAGTGTTAAGGACTATCATGCCAGGCTCAGTGGCGCACTCCCTGTAATCCCAGCAACTGGGGAGGCTGAGGCAGGAGGATAGTGAGTTCAAAGCCAGGCTGAGCAAAAGCGAGGCACTAAGCAACTCAGTGAGACTCTGTGTCTAAATAAGATGCAAAATAGAGCTGGGGATGTGACTCAGTGGTCGAGTGCCCCTGAGTTCAATTTCTGGTACAAAAAAAAAAAAAAAAAGAAAAGAACTATCATGTGGGAAGTCAAGTGGAAGCATTTGAAACCATTCCTACTTCTCCATCTCAACCAAGAAAATAAATAAAAAAGCAATGTTCTGTCTAGAAATAGTGACAAAAATTAGTGCCATTCTTAAGCCTTAAAAAGCAGGTGTAATGATCCTCATGATATTCCCATTAAACTAATGGTTTTCAATCCCTTAAAAACCCAATCAGATTTTAGAGGATGGTAGCAGATTTCTGTAAACTCAACCAATAGTAGTCTCCATTGCAGTTGCTATGCCAGAGAGATTTTTACCTGGAAGATTAATACTACTGATTATTAATAATCAGGTGTGTGGTCACAGATCTGGCAAGCGTGTTTTTTCCCCATCTTTACCAGGAGCAGAAGCAAGAAGCCAGAGCAGACGCAGATTACATTCACCTGGAACAGACAGCAGTACACATTCAAGCTCTTACTATGTTAACTCTCCCTCCCTCTGTCATAACATAATCTGAAGGGTCCAAGTCATCGAATGATCTGAGCATCATCATATTGACTCATCATATAGATGACATGGTGTTAATCAGACCAGATGACCAAGAAGGGTCAGGTGTGCTAGAGGCCTTGGTGAGACACACATGTTTCAGAGAGTGGAAGAGGAACCCTCCAGTAATTCAGAGCACGGAGGAGAGGAGGAGAGCCCCCACATGTAGACATAGAGCCCAGTGTCTGGCTGCACATCAGGCCAGTTGACACTCAGTTCTAACTGTGTGGTACATCTTGGGAATGTGGGAATATGACAGAGAAAAGAAGAGCTAATGATCTGAAAGAGGAAGCCCAAGGTGTTACAAGATGACTTCCATTTTTCTAATTCTGTTGTTTTAATTTTATGTAGTATCCTTTTAAGATCTCAATGTCATAAAATTTTGGTTCTCTACAAGAAAATTGTAATATTTCTCTCTGTCATTGGGTAGTTCAGAAATCTTCTGCCCACAGTTTACTGAGGATCTTTTCATTTAATGAGCTAACTGACCATGCATTTAAATTATGACTTATACTTTTCTCATTTACCATTTGTTTTGTTCTTTTATACCGTAAGAAATTAATGAGGCTGAGAGTCTTTAACTGTGTTTTATGTATTTAAAATAATTATGATTAAAGGCCTTTTACACATGTGTATTTATCATGAATTCTTGTTCAAAGAACTATTTTTCATGGTTCAAGAAGCAAAATTAATTTAAATCGGCAGCTAATGCACACTTCTCAATTCCATGAGTCAACTGGATGCTGCTGACATTTTTATGTAGCGCCTCCTTTGATGTAATAAAAAGTGTTGCACTAAATGATGTGTCTCATAAAGGAAGGGGTAGAACATCCATTGTCTGAGACCTGCGTAGCCATGTTCCGGGTCATGTCATGAGCCATAACGTTCCATCATCTTCATGTTCTCTGTTATCCTGTAGTCGATTTGTCATGACTATGCTGAATGGTATAATCAAAGGCTGATTTTTATGCCTGTATCCAGTGAGACTTAAGGTGACTAATCCACTAATGTGCATGCCTATCATTCTCATTATATCAAGAGATAAATTAATTATTGCATGTTCAGGATCCCTAAAGCATTGCCAGTAAAAAGATTGAGAGGGAGTGGGCTCCTTCACAGTATATATGCACTGCAAGTTTATATCTAGTCTGAATATTCAGAACTCCACTGTTCTGCCTCTAAAGGGGCTGGATTCCGCAGCAGAGTAAGAGCTGACAGCTCTGTGCAGTTCTCCCTGGGCATCTGCCGGCAACCAGGTGCTCCTTGTAGGATGGAGTGTATAATTATGAATATTTTAAATGTGGGTAGTTGATCCCTTTTCTATTCAGCATGTAGCTGTGAGTAAAACTGCAGACAATGGCCAGAACACTCTTTTTGTTAGCCTGAATTTACCTGAAAATATTGAAGTAAAGAGCCAAAGGGCTCCATTCCTCCCTTCCCAGATATGCAGGAAAGAATAGAATCCAGTCTTTGTCTGGGTGGTTAATTATTTAAAGTAAAAGGTGCAGGGGATAATGCATGAATAACTAACAGCTCTGGGGAACTCGGGAAAATTATATTTCACTAGAAGGAACAAATATATGCTGTTTTTGAAAGGGAAGGAATATACTAATTCCTTATCTAGATATGATGAGGTGAATTTTTTTGATAATAAGACATTGAATACTAAAAACTATTATCGGAAGCAACAAGGACTGCTATTCAAATTTTTTGGCTTTAGGCCCCAGATTTTCCACTCACTGACTGTGAGATCTTGGGTTGTCTAGGTCTCACTTTTCTCATCACCAGCACTGGAAGATTGGGAAAAATTATCTCCCTGGTTCCTTCTATTCTAGTTATCTGGGATCCTATAATATGCTCTTAAAATTGTGGGTGAACATACACCTGTAACTCCCTTCAAGGGAGAGAGGAACCCCTCCATCTCAAGAAAGACCTTTGTTGAGTGCTGAATACACAGCCAGCTGTGAGATGTAGGTTACCAGGCATCATACGGGAGATTTCAATATACATGCACAAAGATGAAGGTGAGATTTTTAACTAAAATGCAAGATGAGCTTTAGAGGATAGGTAGGATTTGGATGGGTGGGGGTCCTTTCTAGTTGGAGGGTGAATTGGTCAAGGACTTGGCAGGAAAGAGATGATTTAATCAAACTGGGTAATGGAGGAGAGTTAATAGAGACCACTTACACAGATGTCTCCAAGGCTTAGGGAAACCAACACAGATGCAGTGTGCTGGACTAAAAACAGTGGGGAGCCTGACCATACAAGACCTGAAGAAGAAGGGGGCTATAGCCATAACCATCACTTTCTGAAAGAAAGCCTACAATAGAGAGGCTGATGGAAACCAACCCATTGCAACTTGGCAACCAGGAACTGGGGGAGTAAATACCCAAATGTCCTTCTCCTTGAATCTCAGTTTTCCTCTGGAGTCTATCCCTGGCTCAATTCAGCTGCAAGATCCTGAAGGTCAGCAGCAGTGATTGTGGATCTGGAGAAGCAAATGGAAGGTGTCTAGCAGAGGAGGAAATCAAACGACAAGTGAAAACCAGAATAAATGGTGGAAGCCAAAAGGAATGGCAAGGTTGAAAGTTGGAAAGGGGAATTGCATACATCAGGCTACTAAGCATTGTTCCTCATGTCCAAGACCACAGTAGATTGCTGAGAGAGTGTAAAGTTTGTGGAAAACTAACATCCCTGGCTACAGTGAGAGTGCACATCAAGCCAGACCTCTTTTTGGAGGGGCAAACTTAAACTACTTATCCCTTTTCATTCCTTTCCCCAGTCTCAGTACTAAGTGCACACTAAGCAGATAAGAAATGCAGGAGCCTCAGCAAATAATAATGAAAGTAGAACTCTTACTGTTCCCAGGAGAACTGGCCCTGTGCCCTCCAGTGCCCCATGGCACCTCCTGCTGTCCATCTGGGATTTGCCTTCCCCGGGGTTTGTCCTAGCTCACCACATACCTGCTACTACTACCCTTTAACTAGCTTTTCTCTCCTTGCTTAAAAATGTTCTGTTTTCTGCTTTACAAATTGAAAAAAAAATTCAGAAAGGGGAAATAGAGAAATGTCAAATGCAGTTTAGTTTCTTCAGAATTTTTCCATGGACCAGGAAAATTAAGTGGGGTAGTATCTTCTTCTGTAAGTACTGAGGTGACTGTAAGAGGCTCTTGTTTGTCTGGAAAGTGGTAGATCTAATAATATGTGAAAATACAACATGATGTAGAAGAGCTCTTTGGCTGTCCCTCTAACCTATAATAACTTGTGTTACAATGTGTGGCATTTGTGTGGCAGCATAGAAATATTATATTAAATTTTCTGCATACAAATATAAGAACCAAATAACAATGCAATCTTTTATGTGGGGTTTACGTTTGTTTTTTTTTTTAAGAGTTTACAACTTTCAGAATCAGTATAATTCATTCCCACATTTTACATCTCTTAACATACCCCACTCCAGAAATCTAAACCCACCACTCTCTGTATCACACCCTACTTACCAAGCCTAGAAATGGGCCATATGATATATATTTCAAGATTAACAGAACTCAATGTTGTCAATTAATTGAGAAATTCCTTACTTTGTTTATGTTCTTTTCAACCATTTAGATAAAATTTATACAGTGCTTATCTGGAGGTTTTAGAAGTCAGATTGTGCAAAAATTAATTGTCCTTGATTTGTTTCTAGTTCTATAACAAAATACCTTATACTGAGTAATTTATAAATAATAGAAATTTATTTCTCTTAGTTCTAGAGGATGGGAAACGAAACCAAGGTGCTGGTTCTGGAAGATAAGTGTCGTGTAAGGGCTTGCACTTTGTCTTCAAGATGGTGCCTTCAACACTGCATCCTCCAGAGGGGAATGGATGCTGTATCCTCACATGGTGGGAAGGACAGGAGATAATGGAAGCTTTCTGAAACTACTTTTTAAAAAATAAATAAATAAGGGAATTAATTTTATTAATGAAGGCAGAGGCTTCGTGGCCTAAGCATCTTCATGGCCCCACTTCTTAGTACCATCACTTTAGGGTTTAACTTATAACATATGGATCTTCAAGTGACATCTATGTTCAAACCATAGTATTAATAGATTCAGTTCTTTTATTGTCCTACAGGACTGGGTTAATACTAATAGGCGAAAGTTACCTTGAAGCAGGCTGTCTAAATTAAGTAGGTGATAATTAGAGGAATTCAAGCCAAGGCTGGACTAACTACTTGGTGGTTACAACCTGAGAAAAATAAGGTATTGAAGGAAAGGTCATCTCCCCGGAGTTCCAGACCCTGAGTTCCAGGACAACCTGAAAACTCAAATGGATAATCTCTTTCATGAATAGTCATGAAATATATGGTATCTGATGTGGAAAAGAATCTGATTTTTCAAGAATGTTTTTGTTTCCTGAAAGATCATCCCTTTATCTTGAAATTTTTATAGAAAATTATTTATATTTAAAAACCTTTCCACCTCTGACACAAGTGTTGTCATTTTGATCAAGTATAACTCATTTTTACATTGAGATTTTTTGATCAATATCCAATTTATATCAAAATGGTTTAATTTGGAAACTTAGTGCCAAACCACAATAATGCTTCATTTTCCCTCCTCCTACACCAGAAACCACAAATAATACATATGTTGAAGGCCTTTTCTTATCTTGCCCCCCCCCACACATTTCAGCTGATCATTATTGTCTAGACACCAAAAGGAAGTCAGAAAACATTGCTGGAAGTGAAAATTCTTCAGGGATTTTTATTCAATAATAGAGCAATTAAATAGGACATATTATTGAACAATAGAAAGTATTTTCTTTACAATCTGCACACTTAGGAGATTGACCATCAAGCCAATGCTGAAGTTCAGGGCCACATACACTGAAAAGCACTATTTTGTACATGGATACATTATCTTTTTTTTTTTTTTTTGCAAAATACTTAATACTTTAAGTAGAAAAGGAAGCATTGGATTTCATATTAAAGCTACAATTAGTATAGTATAGTGTGACTGTGTATTTCTGATACTTAAATTATATAGCAAAAAGAAAATTATTAAAAAGTCTAACCACGGTCCTATTCATTTGATCAAAAGACACATGCACGAAAGATACATTCCTTAGCGTTGCAAACCTGCTATATAGTTAAAGGCAAATCATCAAAGGATGGTGGGTATTGGTACTTATGGACTAAAGTGGTTAAAGTCTTGGAAATGGTTAAATTCAACTTACAAGTGATTCTTGCACTGTAAGATAATCTTTACAAATGTTTATTTGTGAAGGATACACATTATTTCAAAATTTGTGCATAACACGAAGTTCTATTAATATTGTTAAAAGTGTACTGTTCAAAAATCACATAGTTTTTGTTCTGTTTAATAGTAAATTTAGTTTTGCACTTATAATGCCACCTCATTGCATTAACAATATTTTCTAGCTATTTGGCCTTTTGAGGAGGGTCCCTCATAGGTCCTGCCTGGATTGTCTGTACTTGGTTGTGCTGATGGGTTTTGTAGTGTGTAGCTAAACTGACTTCCCTGACACAGGATTTGTCCCTCCTGGTGGGATGAGAAGCAGGGTGTGACTGTGCATGGACCAATAGGCAGAAAGAGAAACAAACAGATGGAAAGAGAATGAGAAGGAGACTCAGAAAGCAGTGTCCAGACAGGAGAACCACATGGGAGACCTGAAGTCAACAAAGATGAAGACAGAAAGGACACGCCACGCAATTGTGGTTTCAAGATGTGGTTGCTTTTTTGCTTCCTCTTCAAGAGACTAAAGTGAAAACCCATTTTATTATTATTTCAAAATAGATTTTCTTAGAGCAGTTTTAGGTTTGTAGCAAAGTGGAGCAGAAAACAGAGTTCGTACCTACTTCCTGCCTCTTCAGCCTCCCCTACTTTCAATATCCCCCTCCAAGTGGTGTATTTGATACAGTTGAGGAAACTTCATGAAGTGTCATGATCCCCCAATGTTCATGGATTACATTCTTACAGATCATAGGTTTTGAAAAATGTATAATGATATCTATCTTATTTAAATTAACTAGATCAAAACAACTTCACTGTGGCTATGAACACTGTAAAGGAATATGCTTATTCAATAGCAAGATAATTAGAAGCAAATGGGATATTATCTGAAAATGTAAAAGAGCACCATTTCACTTTATGGCCTATTTTAACATGAACAGAAACACTTAGTTTGCCAAAGGCCCTTATTTGGAGAGACTACTGTAAAAATGTACACACCTGCTTGCAACTAATTGCAACATTAACTACCTCAATTGAAAATTGGTAATAGGCAACTGTATATACTAGGGATATTATATAACGAAACACCTTTATAATCCCAATCCAAATATTCCCTTCAAAGATGCAACCAAAACGTAATATAAAACTTTATTTAAAGATAGGTCATTTTCTTTTCTACTTAGACATTTAACTAAAAGCATTTAGTTATAACAAAATGTACACCTAAATTTTAGTATACATTTATATTTTCCTAAAAAATGAGGATACAATGGGGATGCAATTGAGAAATACAGTGTTAGGAAATTTTGTCATTGTGGAAACATAAAGTGTGCTTACATAAAATTCAATAATATTCATCAATAACTGGATGTGGCCTTTTGATGAAATCAACACATGCAGTGAATATTAGACATATGAAGCTGCTGTCACTGTAACTTGGCTTACTGAGTCACAGTAAACATTTTCTATAAAAAAGGTAAAACAATGGGCTGGGGATGTGGCTCAAGTGGTAGTGCGCTCCCCTGGCATGAGTGTGGCCCGGGTTTAATCCTCAGCACCACATACAAACAAAGATGTTGTGTCCACAGAAAACTAAAAAAAATAAATATTAAAAAAAAATTCTCTCTAAATAAATAAATAAATAAATAAAGTAAAAAAAAAACCCTACACTTTATTTTTTTTAAAATTATTTTATTGTTGGTTGTTCAAAACATTACATAGTTCTTAATATACCATATTTCACAGATTGATTCAAGTGGGTTATGAACTCCCATTTTTACCCCGTATACAGATTGCTGTGTCACATCAGTTACATTTCCATTAATTTACAAATTGCCTTTCTAGTGACTAATGTATTCTGCTGTCTATCCCATTCTCCACTGTCCCCCCTCCCCTCCCCTCCCCTCCCCTCCCCTTCTCTCTCTCCATCCCCTCTACTATAAATCGTTTCTTCCACTTATATAATTTTTCTCCTACTCCTCTTTTCCTCTTATATGTAATTGTGTATAACCCTGAGACTCACCTTCCAATTCCATGCAATTTCCCTTAACTCTCACTTTCCCTCCCGCCTATCATCCCTGTTTAATGTTAATCTTCTTCTCCAGCTCTTCGTCTCTACCCTGTCCTTGGTTATTCCCCTTATGTCAAAGAAGACATTTGACATTTGTTTTTTAAGGATTGGCTAGCTTCACTTAGCATAATCTGCTCTAATGCCATCCATTTCCCTCCAAATTCTATGATTTTGTCATTTCTTATTGCAGAGTAATACTCCATTGTGTATAAATGCCACATTTTTTTAATCCATTCATCTATTGAAGGGCTTCTAGGTTGGTTCCACAATCTTGCTATCGTGAATTGTGCTGCTATGAACATCAATATAGCAGTGTCCCTGTAGCATGCTCTTGTTAGGTCTTTAGGGAATAGACCGAGAAGGGGAATAGCTGGGTCAAATGGTGGTTCCATTCCCAGCTTTCCAAGAAATCTCCATACTGCTTTCCAAATTGGCTGCACCATTTTGCAGTCCCACCAACAATGAACAAGTGTACCCATTTCCCCGCATCCTCGCCAGCACTTGTTGTTGTTGGACTTCTTAATGGCTGCCAATCTTACTGGAGTGAGATGGTATCTTAGGGTGGTTTTGATTTGCATTTCTCTGACTGCTAGCGATGTTGAGCATTTTTTCATGTACTTGTTGATTGATTGTATGTCCTCCTCTGAGAAGTGTCTGCTCAGGTCCTTGGCCCATTTGTTGATTGGGTTATTTGTTATCTTATTATCTAATTTTTTGAGTTCTTTGTATACTCTGGATATTAGGGCTCTATCTGAAGTGTGTGGGGTAAAGATTTGTTCCCAGGATGTAGGCTCCCTGTTTATCTCTCTTATTGTTTCTTTTGTTGAGAGAAAACTTTTTAGTTTGAGTAAGTCCCATTTGTTGATTCTGGTTGTTAACTCTTGTGCTATGGGTGTCCTATTGAGGAATTTGGAGCCTGACCCCACAGTATGTAGATCATAGCCAACTTTTTCTTCTATCAGACGCCGTGTCTCTGATTTAATATCGAGCTCCTTGATCCATTTTGAGTTAACTTTTGTGCATGGCGAGAGAAAGGGATTCAGTTTCATTTTGATGCAAATGGATTTCCAGTTTTCCCAGCACCATTTGTTGAAGATGCTATCCTTCCTCCATTGCATGCTTTTAGCCCCTTTATCAAATATAAGATAGTTGTAGTTTTGCGGATTGGTTACTGTGTCTTCTATTCTGTACCATTGGTCCACTCGCCTGTTTTGGTACCAGTACCATGCTGTTTTTGTTACTATTGCTCTGTAGTATAGTTTGAAGTCTGGTATCGCTATACCACCTGATTCACACTTCCTGCTTAGCATTGTTTTTGCTATTCTGGGTCTTTTATTATTCCATATGAATTTCCTGATTGTTTTATCTATTTCTACAAGAAATGCTGTTGGTATTTTGATTGGGATAGCATTGAACTTATAGAGAACTTTTGGTAATATCACCATTTTGATGATGTTAGTTCTGCCTATCCATGAGCAGGGTATATTTTTCCATCTTCTGAGGTCTTCTTCTATGTCTCTTTTTAGGGTTCTGTAGTTTTCATTGTATAGGTCTTTCACCTCTTTTGTTAGGTTGATTCCCAAGTATTTTATTTTTTGGGGGGATATTGTGAATGGAGTAGTTGTCCTCATTTCCGTTTCAGAGGATTTGTCGCTGATATACAGGAATGCATTTGATTTATGCGTGTTGATTTTATATCCCGCCACTTTGCTGAATTCATTTATTAACTCTAATAGTTTCTTTGTAGACCCTTTTGGGTCTGTTAGGTATAGAATCATATCATCTGCAAATAGTGATAATTTAAGTTCTTCTTTTCCTATTTTTATGCCTTTAATTTCTTTCATCTGTCTAATTGCTCTGGCCAGTGTTTCGAGGACTATGTTGAACAGAAGTGGTGAGAGAGGGCATCCCTGTCTTGTACCAGATCTTAGAGGGAATGCCTTCAATTTTTCTCCATTCAGAATGATGCTGGCCTGTGGCTTATCATAGATTGCTTTAACAATGTTGAGGTATGATCCTGTTATCCCTAATTTTTCTAGAGTTTTGAACATAAAGGGATGCTGTACTTTGTCGAATGCCTTTTCTGCATCTATCGAGATGATCATATGGTTCTTATTTTTAAGTCTATTGATGTGGTGAATAACATTTATTGATTTCCGTATATTGAACCAGCCTTGCATCCCAGGGATGAATCCTACTTGATCATGGTGTATAATTTTTTTGATACGATTTTGAATCCGATTCGCCAGGATTTTATTGAGGATTTTTGCATCTAGGTTCATTAGAGATATTGGTCTGTAGTTTTCTTTCTTTGAAGTGTCTCTGTCTGGTTTAGGTATCAGGGTGATGTTGGCCTCGTAGAATGTCTTTGGAAGTTCTCCCTCTTTTTCTATTTCCTGAAATAGCTTGAAAAGTATTGGTGTTAGTTCCTCTTTAAAGGTTTTGTAAAACTCTGCTGTATACCCGTCCGGTCCTGGGCTTTTCTTAGTTGGTAGTCTTTTGATGGTTTTCTCTATTTCTTCTATTGTTATTGGTCTGTTTAGGCTGTCTATATCTTCCTGACTCAATCTGGGCAGATCATATGACTTAAGAAATTTATCAATGCCTTCACTATCTTCTATTTTATTGGAGTATAAGGATTCAAAGTAATTTCTGATTATCTTCTGTATTTCTGAAGTGTCTGTTGTGATACTGCCTTTTTCATCCCGTATGCTAGTAATTTGGGTTCTCTCTCCTCTTCGTTAGCATGGCTAAGGGTCTGTCAATTTTATTTATTTTTTCAAAGAACCAACTTTTGGTTTTGTCAATTTTTTCAATTGTTTCTTTTGTTTTGATTTCATTAATTTCAGCTCTGATTTTAATTATTTCTTGCCTTCTACTTCTTTTGCTGTTATTTTGCTCTTCTTTTTCTAGGATTTTGAGATGATATATGAGATCGTTTATTTGTTGGTTTTTTCTTTTTTTAAGGAATGCTCTCCAAGCAATGAATTTTCCTCTTAAAACTGCTTTCAATGTGTCCCATAGATTCCGATATGTTGTGTCAGTGTTTTCATTTATCTCTAAGAATTTTTTAATTTCCTCCTTGATGTCTTCTATGACCCATTGATCATTCAGTAACCTATTGTTCATTCTCCACTTGATGCATGATTTTTCCTTCCTTCTTTTATCGTTGATTTTCAGTTTCATTCCATTATGATCAGATAGGATGCATGGTATTATTTTTACTCCTTTATATTGTCTAAGAGTTGTCCTGTGACATAATATATGATCTATTTTTGTGAAGGATCCATGTGCTGCTGAGAAAAAAGTGTAACTACTTGATGTTGGGTGGTATATTCTATATATGTCAATTAAGTCTAGGTTGTTAATTGTGTTGTTGAGTTCTATAATTTCCTTATTTAACTTTTGTTTGGAAGATCTGTCCAGTGGTGAGAGAGGTGTGTTGAAGTCTCCCATGATTATTGTATGGTGGTCTATTAGACTCTTGTACTTGAGAAGAGTTTGATTGATGAACGTAGCTGCACCATTGTTTGGGGCATATATATTTATGATTGTTATGTCTTGTTGGTGTATGGTTCCCTTGAGCAGTATGCAGTGTCCCTCTTTATCCTTTTTGATTAACTTTGGCTTGAAATCTATTTTGTTTGATATGAGTATGGACACTCCTGCTTGTTTCCGCAGTCCATATGAGTGGAATGATTTTTCCCAGCCTTTCACCTTCAGTCTATGTATATCTTTTCCTATCAAATGCGTCTCCTGTAGGCAACATATTGTTGGATCTTGTTTTGTGATCCATTCGACTAGCCTGTGTCTCTTAATTGGTGAGTTTAAGCCATTAACATTTAGGGTTATTATTGAGATTTGGTTTGTTCCTCCAGTCATATTTGTTTATTTATGTTACTAAACCTGATTAGTTTTCCTCTTTGATTACTTTCCCCCCTTTACTGTCCTACCTCCCACTGATGGTTTTCAATGTTATTTTCAGTTTCCTCTTCCTGTAATGTTTTGCCAAGGATTTTTTGAAGAGATGGTTTTCTAGCTGCGAATTCTTTTAACTTTTGTTTATCGTGAAAGGTTTTAATTTCATCTTCCATCCTGAAGCTTAATTTCGCCGGATACACGATTCTTGGTTGGAGCCCATTTTCTTTCAGTGTTTGAAAAATGTTATTCCAGGATCTTCTAGCTTTCAGAGTCTGTGTTGAGAGATCAGCTGTTATCCTGATTGGTTTGCCCCTAAATGTAATCTGCTTTCTTTCTCTTGTAGCTTTTAAAATTCTCTCCTTATTCTGTATGTTGGGCATCTTCATTATAATGTGTCTAGGTGTGGATCTCTTATGATTTTGCACTTTTGGCGTCCTGTAGGCTTCTAGGATATGGGATTCTGTTTCATTCTTCAAGTCTGGGAAGTTTTCTCGTATTATTTCATTGAATAGATTGTTCATTCCTCTGGTTTGGAGCTCTGTGCCCTCCTGTATCCCAATGACTCTTAAGTTTGGTCTTTTAATGTTATCCCATATCTCTTGGATGTTCTGTTCATGGTTTCTTAGCAGTCTTGCTGAGCTGTCTATGTTCTTTTCAAGTTGAAATACTTTGTCTTCATTGTCTGATGTTCTATCTTCTAAGTGATCTATTCTGCTGGTAGTATTGTCAATTGAGGTTTTAAGTGTGTTTATTGCTTCCTGCATTTCTAGGATTTCTATTTGTTTGTTTTTTATTACTTCTAACTCCCTGTGAAATTGATCTTTTACTTCCTGGATTTGTTTCTGTAGTTCCTTGTCAATGTGATCTTTCATTGTCTGATTTTGCTGTCTCATGTCTTCCTTGAGAGTCCAGATCATCTGAAGCATGTATATCCTGAACTCTTTATCTGACATTCCATCTGTTGCAGCTATTACCTCTTCTAGAGTTGAGTTGACCTGCATTGCTTGTGTTCCTTTCTTTCCTTGTCTTTTCATGTTGCTTGCGTTTCTTTCTGCTTCGTGAAACTGTTGTGTTTTTGAAAATTTTCCCCCTGTTTATTTATTTTGCTCTTGTATATTTGGGATATCTCTCTTGTAGGGCGGGTAGTGGCTGTGATCCTCCTCTAATCAGGGTGATCTATCCACTACGCTGGTTGGTCGTAGGTCTGCCCGCCCTGTGGGCATGGGTGGCTGCTCTACTCTGCCCCCACTCCAATTGCGGTGACGTTCCTACCACGTCCTCGGATCGTTGGTCCTGATCCGGATGTGGGCAGCAGCTCTTCTCCACCCCTACTCCAATTGATGTGACATGTCTACCACGCTGGTCGGCCTCCAAGCCTGTTCCGCTGGCGGGTCTCAGATCTGCCCACCCTGCGGGCCTGGGCGGCAGTTCTGCTCAACCCCCACTCCCAGTGGGGGTACCTAACTGCCTCTCCAACGGGTCTCTGGGCTCCTTCCGGACGCTGGCGGCGGCTCTGTTCAACCCCCACTCCAACCAGTGTGACGTGACTGCCTCGATGCTACTCGTCCACCACACTGGCCGGCTGCCGAGCCTGTCCTCCCAGTGGGACGCAGGACTGCCTACCTTGCAGGGTCAGATGGCAGCTCTTCACGGCCTCCACTCCAAGTGGGTTGACTTGGCTACCCTGCCGTCGGGTCGCTGGTCCTGTTCCAGGCGTGGGCGGCTACTCTCCTCGGCCCCAGCTGCAGTTGGGGTGTCGCGATACCACACCGGCGGGACCCTTAGCCTGCTCTGGGCACAGGAGGCAGCTCCACTCTGCCCCCCAGGCCCCCGCAGCACCCCGCAGGACCCGGACCAAGAAGCAGTCCCTGTAGGATCCCCAACCCTGAGCCAGAGCCGCTTCGGGAGCCAGGAGCCGGTCTCTCCGATCCCCGCCACGTTCTGCTAGGAGCAGGCTCCTCAGGGCAACCGCCGCGGGTTCCCCACTCCCAGGCCAAAGCCGCCCCGGGAGCCCAAGCCTGGCCGCACCAGACTCTCCCTGCTCGGTGCACACTCTGCTGGGAGCAGAGTCTAAGACGCACTTCCCGCGGGCTCCCCAGCTCCGGGTCAAAACTGTTCCAGGAGACAGAGTCCCGCTGCCCCTCGTCGCAAGTTTCACTTGTGGCTGGCCTCAGCTCGCGGTCCCCGCAGGCTCTGCGGCCCTGGGCTCAAGCAGCCACGAGAGCCAGAACCCAGCCTCTCCGATCCCTGCCACACTCTGCTCGGAGCAGGCTCCACAGAGGTACCCCAGCCTCAGACCCAGGCAGCCCCGGGAGCCTGAGCCTGGCAGCTCCAACCTCTCCCAGCTCAGTGTACGCTCAGACAGGGGCAGGGTCAAAGACGCAGTCGCCGCGGGTTCCCTAGCCCTGGGCCAAAACTGTTCCACTTGTAACTGGCCTCCGCCCGGAGTCCCCGAAGGATCTCCCGCCCTGGGCCAAAGCAACCCGGGGAACTAGAATCTGGCCGCTCAAAGCCCGGCGCCCACCTTGCCAGGGGTGAGGCCTGAAGAGTATTCTCCTCAGAGTTTCCAGTCCCGAGCCTGAGCGATCTGTCTGCGCGACGCAGGCAAATACCAGCCTGGAATCACCTGTTCTGTAGTTGAATGAGCTGAGATCAGTAGAAAACAGGGATGATTGCATCAGCTCTCCATGATGGCGGCTGCTGTCCTCCTCCGTGTTCCGACCAGTGTCGGGAATCGAACTGGACCGGTTCTCTCCTCTGTTTCAAAGCTGGAACTCAGCACTCAGCGCGGCCAGTGTGCCACTGGCAGGAGCCTGCAGAATCCGCTTCGCTGTAATCCCGCTCTGGTACCTCGCGGCTAATTAACTCGGGCGCGTCCCAGACTCCATCCACGGGGCGGTCCGCCGACCAAGTACTGCTTCCCTCCGTGCGGAGAAATCGCCCGCGACCAAGCCCCTGCAGCTGAATCCCGCGCGCTGGAATTCTGTCCTCTAGATTCTGGAGCACCTCAATTTCACTGGGGATTCCCACCAAGGTAGCCTTCAGCCATTTCACCTCGTGTCTCTCCCGCACAGTGGTGCAGCGTACTGGTGTGCTGCACTCCCTTCGCCGCCATCTTCCCCTCTAATATCCCTACACTTTAAAAGATAAAAATACAGTACATTGTGTTATTTGTTTTTTAGTTTTTTTTTTTTTTTAATTCTTTACATATCCTATATCCTAGAGGTCCATGCTCTATCTGAGGTGCAGGTAATAGAGACTTTCTCCCATTCTGTAGGCTATCTCTGCACATGTTTGATTGTTTTCTTTGCTGTGTAGATTCTTTTTACTTTGATACCATCCAATTTATTCTTTTATAGTTGCAGATGAACAGCATGCCTTTATTTGTTTAGGTGGTTTTTTTTTGTTTGTTTGTTTGTTTGTTTTTCTGTGTGTGTGTGTGATGATAAGGGCTAAGGATTAAATCCAGTGCCTCACACATGCTAGGCAAGCACTCTGCCCAACTACAGCCCCAGCTCCAATTTATTCTTGATTTTACTTCTTGTTCTTTAGGGGTCTTATTAATGAATTTGTTTCCTAAGCCAAAATGATGGAAAGAAGGACCTGAATTTTCTTCTAGTGGGTGAAAGATCTCTGATCTGATGACTAGGTATTCGATCCACTTGGAATTGAATTTTGTTCAGAGTGAGAGATAAGGGTTAAATTTCATTATGCTATATATAGATTTCCAGTTTTCTCAGGACCATTTGTTGAAGAAGCTATCTTTTCTCCAATCTATGTTCATAGTGCCTTTGTCTAGTATGAGATAATTGTATTTATGTGAATTTGTCTCTGTGTCTCCTATTCTGTTCCACTGGTATTCATGTCTGTTTTTATGCCAACACCATGCAGTTTTTGTTACTATAGCTCTGAAGTATAATTCAAAGTCTGGTATTGTGATGCCTCCTGCTTCATTTTTCTCACTAAGAATTGCTTTGGCTATATTGGGCCTCTTGAACTTCATGACTGCTTTTTCTATTTGTTCTTTTTTATATGTTCTTTTTAGTTATACATGACAGTAGAATGTATTTTGACATATTATATATACATGGAGTATAATTTCCCATTCTTTTGGTTAAACATGATGTGGAGTTACATTCATGGTGTATTCATATATGAATGTAAGAAAGTTATGTCCAGTTCATTTTCCTATTTCCAACCGCACTCCCTTCCCTTCATTTTCATTTGTCTAATCCAAAGTACTTTTATTTTTCCCTATCTCACCCCCTTATTGTGTGTTAGCATCTGTATATTAGAGAGAATATTTGGCCTTTGGATTTTGGAATTGGCTTCTTTCACCTAGCATGGTAGTCTCCAGGTCCATTCATTCAACAGCAAATGCCATACCTTTATTCTTCTTTATGGTTCATATCCCATTGTGTAAATTTACCATATTTTCTTTATTATTCATCTGTTGAAGAAAACCTAGATTGGTTCCATAGCTTAGCTATTGTGAATTGAGCTGCTTTAAACATTCATGTGAGCATGTCAATAGAGTATGATGATTTTAAGTCCTTTGGATGTATGCCAAGGAGTGGGATAACTTGGTCAAATGATGATTATATTCCAAGTTTTCTGAGGAATCTCCATATTGCTTTACAGAGTGGTTATACAAATTTTCTGTCCCACCAGTGACATGAGTATACCTTTATCCTCATATCTTTGCCAATGTTTGCTGTTATGTGTATTGTTGATAATTGCCATTCTGATTGGAGTGAGATGAGATCTCAGTGTGGTTTTAATTTGTATTTCTCCAATTGCTAGAGATGGGGAACATATTTTTATATATATGTTGATCAATCATATTTCTTCTTCCGTGAAATGTCTGTTCAGTTCTTTTGCCCATTTATTGATTGGGTTATTTGTTTTTCTGGTGTTAATTTTTTTGAGTTCTTTATATATCCTGGAGATTAGTGTTCTATTTGAGGTGCAGGTGGCAAAAATTTTCTCCCATTTTGTAGGGTCTCTCTTCATATTCTTGATTATTTTCTTTGTTGTTAATAAGCATTTTAGCTTGATACAATCCCACTCATTGATCCTGGATTTTACTTCTTATGCTTTAGAAATCTTCTTGAGTAAGTCAGTTCCTAAACTGAAATGATAGGAAGTTGGGACTACATTTTCTTTTAATAGACACAGGGTCTCTTATCTAACTTCTAGATCCTTATTCCACTTCGAGTTTAGTGCAGTGTGAGAGAAAGGAGTTATTCATTTTGCTCCATATGAATTTCCAGTTTCCTAGCACCATTTGTTGAAGAGATTATCTTTTCTACATTACATGTTTCTGGTATCTTTGTCTAGTATGAGATAACTGTATTTATGTGGGTTTGTCTCTGTGTCTTCTATTCTGCACCATTGGTCTATATGCTGGTTTTGTTACTATTGATCTGTAGTATAAATTAAGGTCTGGTCTTCTGATGCCTCCTACTTCACTCTTTTCACTAAGGATTACTTTGGCTATTCTGGGCCTCTTATTTTTCCAAATAAATTTAATGACTTATTTTTCTATTTCTATGAAGAATGTCATTTGAATTTTAATGGGAATTGAATTAAATCTGCATAGTGCTTTTGGTAGTAAGACCATTTTGACAATATTAATTCTGCCTATCCAAGAACATGGGAGAGATTTTCATCTTCTAAGGTCTTCTTTAATTTCTTTCTTTGGTGTTCTGTAATTTTCATTTTAGAGGTCTTTCACCTCTTCTGTTAAATTGATTCCTAAGGCAAAGTAACTGAACAAGCATTTCCCAGAAAAGAATAAATACAAATGGTCAGCAAATATACAAAAAAAAAAAAACTCTAGCAATTAAAGAAATGCAAATTAAAACTACACTAAAATTCCATTTCACTTCAGTCAGAATGGCATTTATCAAGAATACAAGTAACAATAAATGTTGGTGAGGATGTGGGGAAAGGAATATTCATTTTTGTGGCTTGCATATAAAGTGTCTCCCAAAAGCTCATGTGTGAGACAATGCAAGAAAGTTTAGAGGAGAAGTTATTGGGTTATGAGAGCCTTAACCGAATCACTGAATTAAAACCTTGATGGGGATTAAGTGAGTGGTAACTAAAAGTGAGTAAAGCGTGGTTGGAAGAGGTGTGCATTGGGGGCATGACTTTAGGGTATATTTTTCATTTTTCATATCTGGTGAGTGGAACCTCTCTCTCTTCTTCATTATCATCATGTGACCTGCTTCCTTCTGCCACACTCTTTTGCCATGATGTTCTACCTCATCTGGAACCCCAAGGAATAGAGCCAGCTGTCTGTCAACTGAGACTTCTATAATCATCAGCCCCCAAATAACCTTTTCCTTCTCTAAAATTGTTCTGTACAGATATTTTAGTCACAGCAGCAAAAAAGCTAACTAAGACACTCATACATTGCAGATGGGAGTGCAAATTGGTGCAAGAACTCTGGAAAGCAATATGGAGATTCCTCAGAAAACTTGGAATTGAACTACCATTTGACCCAGTTATCCCATTCCCCAGTATATACCTAACGGACTTAAAATTAAGACACTACATTGATACAGCCACATCAATGTTTATAGCAGCTCAATTCACAACAGCTAAGCTATTGAACCAATTCATTTGCTCTTCAACAAATGAATGGATCAAGCAAATTGGTCCAAATATTATAAACAATGGGATATTACTCGGCCGTGAAGAAGACTTTATGATTTTTGCTTGTATTGGATGTATCTGGAGATTATCATGCTAAGTGAAATAAGTCAATCCTAGAAAACTAAAGACCAGATTTTCTCTCTGATATGCAGATGCTAACACACAACAAGGGTTGGGAGAGAACAATAGTTCAGTGGATTTGACAAAGGGAAAGGAAGGGAGATAGAAATAGGAAGGGCAGAAGAATGAATTGGACATAACTTTCCTAGGTTCATATATAAATATGCCACCAGTAAAACTCCACATCATATGCAACCTCAAGAATGGAATCCTAATTAGAATGTTATATTCCGTGTATATATAATATGTCAAACTACACTCTGCTGTCATGTATATCTAAAATGAACAAATTAAAAAAATTAAAACAAGTAGAATAAAAACATAAACCAGTAACATAGTCATTTATTATCTTTATCAATTATTGAACTGTACATTATTGTATGTGTTTTATTTTTACGCAACTGAAAACATGCCGGTTTTATTTACATAAACATTAACACGAACACATTTAACAAGTTGCTCTTTGACATTATAACAACTATGACATGTCTAGGGGATAAGAACTTTTCAGTTCCATTAGAATCTTAGTGAACCAGCATTGTTTATATTGTCTCTTGTTGACCAAAATATTGTTATGTACAGCATGACTCTACATATACAATTTATATATATTTATATGCATATTAATTTATTATTACAAGCAATACACATATGGAGGGGAGAGAGAAATGGAGGGAGAAAGCATCTGACTTATTCTAAAACCTGTTGACTTTTCTCTTCCAGGCACTTAATCTGATTCATCCAGCATTATTTCTCCAGTAAACCATTGGCATTACTCTGGCCTCTCTTTCTGCATTGATGTCCTTTTCAACCTATTCAACTTCTCTGATAGAAAGTTTTTTTTAAAAAATCATAAATATAGTATTGACTCCCTTTAAAAATTTTTAAAATAACACCTTAATGTTTGATGGTTAAGCCAAAATCATATTACATTTTCTGTCAGAAATATACTTTCTTTCAACTTACCTTTCCCCTTTATCCCAACTTCCTCTACCACTCCCAGCTCTTTGAACACACAATTTGTTTTAGTCATACATTCTCTTTTAACTCCTTTTATATTATCAGCTTTCTCTTGTCTCTCAAATTTGAATGTTATTTTTTCAACCTAGAACACTTGCCTGTATCATCTCATTCTTTGATTCCATCCACAACTTAGTGGTCACTTGCCAGGGAGTTTCCCCCAGTCTCACAGAGCAAGGGTTAGGTGTTTAATTTATATACTCCAGAGCAATTTTTACTACCTCTATCAAAAATCACTCAAATGGCTTTTTTCCTCATCTGTGTCCTCAATGACTGTGAGTTTTTTGTGGATCAGGAATCATACTTTTTTAGTCTTGATATTTTATCTGCCACCCAATATCAGAAATGTATATTGTGTTGACTCTTATACAATAAATAACAAAACATGCAAAAAATACTAACACTAAATATTAGTTGGGAAAGAAAAGACTAACAAAACTGTTAAGAATTGGGTGTCTATGGGGACTAAAAGTAATAAAGGGCAGAGTGAGTATCCTTTCTACTCTCCCCTGATAAAGTTACTTGATCTTTCTTTGATATGAAATTAGGTTACTAATATTAGTATCTATCTGGAAAAAAAGGTATATGAAATGAAATAAATTAAAATATGAAAGCACTTAGAAATAAATATTTACATTAGATAATTGCATTTCCTAAATATTTGCATTAGTGATATTTATCTTGTGACAGAAATCGCAACAGAACATTTTTTAAAAAAAGGTAGACTTTATTCAAGATATCTGAAACACTAGAGAGAATATTTCAATAAGGGAGAGAGATTAGATTCAACTTCACTAAAATAAAAAGCAGAAAACTTTCTAAAAATTACAGTGAGCTGCTAGTAGAAATATACAGAAGGGTGTTAGGGCATAGACTAGTCAATTTTATTAGGCCCTTGTGTTTGCTAACTGATGCTTATTGAAATTAGTCTCCTATCTTCCCACACAGACTATGAAAGAGAGGCACTATCTTTCCTGATGATTATGTTCCAAAGGGATAGCTCCCAGGTCCTTCAGGAAGGCATTCCTGAGTTGTAAATGCTTTATCCAAAAGGAGCAGAGAAAGAATTTCCAGGCACAAATTTTCTAAAGCAAATGCTTCAAGCAAAGAGAAGTCAGGAAGAAACCTGACTAAAATTCAATCAAGTTGAGAGACACGCATTTAGATTATGTAAGTATTAAGTATTATACTATTAGTAAAAGAACAGAGATGAACATAAACTGATTTGATATATTTAAATGTCATGAAATATACTTTGTTTTATGCTTCTAATAATATCTTTTGCACAAATCAACTAAGGTCAACAAATTTTTGGAATTAAATTACATTTTAGGCGTCTAAAGCTTTTGTTAGCTCCATGAGAACTTAATGAGATATCCCTTCAGACAGTAGCAAAAGACAAGAGAAAGTACCAATGTATTAATTAAAACGTATAGACTCTACAAATTCATATTACTTATCTCCAGGCTAGAAATTATAGACTGTTAGTCTGCAAACCATGGAATTTCATGTCATTAAAATGTAGTATACCTCCTAAGGAGGAGTATTTTTCACTCTAAAAGTTATTTCATACTTGATTGGATCTGTCCAAGAAGTTACTAATCACCTTCAACTCATCAAATTTTAATTATCAATATATCAAACATTTTTGTCTTTCTAGTTTTGTTAAAAATGTTATAAGCCTCACATGTCATAACACAACTACTATTTAATCACAGGATAGCGATCTAAAATATGATACAAGCTGCATCAAATCTCCTTATGTAAATTCAAGCCTCAAAAGCAGCTTTTGTGTATATTCATATTTAGGAGGAGTAAACATGAGTGGATATGACCATGTTCTGCTACAACTGTAGTGAATACCTGCTAATTATCTTAATGGCTCCTTACTATGTCACTAATTACAGAATGATAAGAACAGACAAAATCCAAGGCATTACTGAATATTAACAAACTCTTCTGGATTAGCTCCACCTAAGAAGGAGTATAATGAAATAGTGTCTGAAAATAGTGGCAGTAATTCTGAGCACTTCATACTTTCTGTGTTTTGTCTTTCTATTCTCAACTTAATTAAAACATCATTCCTTTACTTCCTATGTATATACGACTTTCAAGTGTAAAATATCAATTCTGTTTCTTTGCTCCTCCCAATCCCTCCCTTTTCTCCAATCTTATGCATCTAATATTTCCAAAAATCTCCAAAATTATATTTTTCCCTTTCTCTTATTGGAATGAAACCTAAGAGTAAGCTGACTCTTTGGGTGCTATTTTTCAAATCAATACACAAGAATCTATAATATATTTTAGTTCTTCTTTTGTTTTTTTTTTAAAGGAAGGAAAGAAAGAAAAGAAAAAAAAATCCCAATCATATATCCCTTTTATCTCTGGGAAAATCAATTATTATAATTGAGATAAAACAGAAAAAAACATTGAGGATATTCTATTTTTAAATGTTTTAAAGTATCACAGAAACATTCATATTATATTTACAGAGAAGTAAGAGTAAAGGAAGGTAAGACACATTTTTAATACAACTCCATTTTGCTGTCACTCCATGACTCTATGCTTTACAATTATTTTAGTTTTCCAGGTCAGTGTTACGCAGATGATAATAGTATAATGCAATTTGGATTGTATTATGTTGATTGGCCTGAGAACTTAACTAAAACTTGAAATCTTAATCACTTCTCATATTTTGAGTTATTGTTACTTTAAAATAATCAGCCTCCATTGAGTGGATAAATGTTAAAATATCAATTCAATAGAAAAGCAAAAACATTTGTCAAAAAATACTGATTATCAGTAACACAATCATAAGTGAGATAGGAGTCAAGCTCACCTTCACAGAACCTATTATCTTGTAAAGAAGACAACATTAATCAAAAACAAGTATATTGACAGCTATCACAGAAAAGTGCAGTGGACATTAAAGTCTTAAACAAAGAAGTGATATTTAAGCAAGATTTGAAAGATTATGAGCAGTTAGTTCAATGAAATGTGTTTGTGTCAAATTTCGACTGATGTAGACTAAAGTAGTCATTTGGGCAATAATGGGTCTGGTCTTCAGAAAAGATCATTGAACTAGAACCATAAATTAGAGCATCCCCAGCATTAACATGTTAATTTAAAGCATGAAAATAAATGAGAGCACCAAAGAAAGATGTATAAATAGAAAGAAGTATGAGGGGAAAAATTTCATACACATGCACATAACAAAAACTTGAGGTGTTCTTAAAAGGTAAGTCACATGCCAAGCATCCTTCATCATTTCTCTTCTGATGGTGTAGACATAAACAGACTCTTTTTTGAGTCCTCCAATTATTCCATCTCTATCAATGATGTCTCCTCTGTCTTTGAATATAACAAAAAGTTTTTGTTCAAAAATCCATATCAGTCTTGTTCACCTGTATGGTACTGAGTAATACCCATATTTCATGTAATCATCTGGAAGTCTGTATATGATCTTGTACTTTTAAGTCATTACTTTTCATCTCATCTCTCCTTCTCATTCTTTCTCTTTCAGCTGCACTGGGATCTTGGTTATTTTGTTGACAATATCAAACACACTCTCATACTAATAGTTTTGCACTGGGTATTCTCTACTAAGTTGCTTTTCCTTCAGATTTGCATATAGTGCTCTCTCTTTCTCTCCCTGTCTTTCTATCTCTACTTCTTTAATTGTCTTCACTCATCAATTTATCTAAAATTACAATAAGGCCAATCTCCCTAATCTGCTTTATTTTTAATTTATTCTTACTACTTTCATATTAATATATTTCAGCTACCAAGATCATTTAATAAGTGCTTTTAATAGGTAATTTTGATGAATGAATGAATAGTAGAAGATTTAAAGAAACTACTTGCTCCAAATTCAAGAAACTTAAAAGTAGACAAGCCCATATATATATCATGGAATATAATGAAGCAGTAAATATTGCTTCTGAATAGTGTACAACTTACCTAGTGCTAAAATACCAATTAAGTAATATGAAATAGAACCTATGAGGAAGAGGTTAAATCTATGCATATCCTGCTGAACAACTATGGATTAGATGTGTGTGATCAAGGACTTAGAAAGAACTAGGTTTGAAATCTCTGTTGTCTCAAATTGCACACTATTCTTGATTCAAAGAGTTTTTTCAGAAGTTTTAGAAAACTAATGTTCAAGAGTTACTTTCAAACTTAAAAATTAAGAGGAGAGTTCTTATACATCAAAGTTTCTGTCCTACAACCTGTCATCTAGTCTAAACTGAACTATCTCCCTTTACCTGTGGTCTAAAATGAAGAACAAATTAGATTTTGAGCTATTAAGCTATTCATTGGCTCAAATAATTATAGGAATTAAGATAAATGCTCCTGAATCAGAGAATAATGTGTGCATGTGTAGAAGTGATCCTAAATTTTAAAAGCACATATACTCCTATGCTAAATATGTACTAAAGCCAGTGGCCATAAGTTTTAACAGAAATTTATGCATTTTCAGGTATGTAGATTGCAAATTGTTTTCAATTTTCAAATCAACAGAATGAGCTTTTGAATATAATCCAAATCCAATTTGATTACTTTTATCACATATTTTTCATTTGGGGGATTACAATTCAAAGTTTAGCTAAAGAATATACAACAGATAAAAAGTAAAAATGCTTGACCTCTTTCCATCCATGCTTTGAACTAAAATGGAGAGTTATCAGTTTTGTTGCAAAATCAATCTCTTACCTTCTAGGAGTTCAAGTCTAGATTTAACACCACACCTTCAGCCATAAAGACATACTCTTTGCTCAGGTAGAAATAAACAGCTCACTACAAAGTTCAGTAGTTCATTTTGACTTGAGGAGTTTGTAACCATAATTCTTACTCCAATGACATCTCCATTTTAAATAATTTAATAAATTAGTATAGTCTTATCTGTAGAAGCATCACTATGTTCTATTAAAATTTAATTGCATAAGATAGGAGAAGCAGTTTTTAAATCTTGTTAGGTTTGGCTTAAATTAGCCAAGTAAAGGGTGAGATAAAAACATGCAATTTAGACATAAAAATAAATACAACAATGAATTATACACATCTAGGGTGAGAACACAAATACTATACAATTCAGGCAAAACAGCCCCAATGAGACATTTAATTTCAATGGGCTTATTTAAAAGTTCACCAGCTGAGAAATCCCAGTTAAGAAATAAGCTGGACTAAAATTAAATGCTGCATCTCACAGTAACTAATTGTGATTTCAGTTACTTAAAAATGAAATATATATATATATATATATATATATATATATATATATATATATTAGAATTTTAACATATGTTTCCTTTTTTAAAAAATTTTTTAGATGTTAATGGACCTTTATTTTATTCATTTATTTATTAGTGGTGTGAGAAATGAACCCAGGACCTCAGACATGCTGGGCAAGTGCTCTTACCACTGAACCACAAAATGAAACAGATATATTTTAAAGGATAAAATAAAGTTTAATATCTGAGAATAAGACTAACTGGGGTCCTAGGTAGATGCTGCTTGGTTCTAGGGAAGCCAACATCCTAAAGACGATCTCTGCACATTTGCTTTGCACACAGAGAAATAGTCCTAACAATTATAATCTACAAACACAGGATAAACAGCTTTCTCACAAATTGATTCTTTCTGTGATATAAAGCAAAGTTGATGATTGAAAAATGGTGAAAGAACATGTCAGAATTACTTTTAAAAAATCCTCTACGTTCATGTCTTCCTTTTGTTAGGCAACAAGGACATAAAGGACAGTCCATTTCACTTAACTTACAAAGATCTTCAGAGTGGAGACTCCACATCCTTCTTAATAGCTGATGTTTAAAAGATTACTGCTTAGGAAAATCTCTAAATCTTCAATACAATAGTTTATGATACTTTTAGGTAAAAACCATGCAAGAGCTTGTCAACCTGTTCTGCATAATTCCTGAGCAGCCAAGTTGTATAAGGAAGTCACATTTTGGAATGAGATAAAAGAGAGCTGAATACTTGTCTGAGATTATTAACTGTATAGGGATGTTAAAAAGCTGTCTAAGTCTTATCTCATTCTGAAAAGGTACATTAACACCTATATTGTAGGAGATGCATCAGAAGGAGCTGCTAATTTGAGCCTGTCTGACACACTGCAAAGAACACTGCATTAACATAACACTGTTTTTTTCCTTCATAACATTAAAACATTTATTTCTAGACTTTTAAATAAAAATCCAGGTCATCTAGAGACTCTGTTAATAACACATGTTATTTAAAGTGAGGAAATACTTAAATGCTTCCCCAAAGAAAAATCAGTGTACTGAATTTAACATTATCCTCACTTCCACATGTACTCTAGGGCACAAAAAGCTATCAAGTTAGATGTGAGGGAAGGGGAGGGGGGATAGTAGGGGATAGGAAAGGTAGCAGAATACAACAGTCACTAATATGGCAGTATGTAAAAATGTGGATGTGTAACCGACGTGATTCTGCAATCTGCATTTGGGGTAAAATTGGGAGTTCATAACCCACTTCAATCTAATGTATGAAATATGATATGTCAAGAGCTTTGTAATGTTGTGAACAACCAATAAAAAAAAATTAAAAAAAAAAAGCTATCAAGTTAGGAAAGTACATCCAGCACTACCCTCAGAACATGTAAATATAAATATATTTCTTGGTTCCAGCTCTGCTCCTCTGTTGTGTTTCTAGAGGTTTGGTTTCAGAGACTTTAGGTGTACTAAAGCTAGTTCAATTATTTTTTTAAAAAAGATAAGTTGCTTCTCTGACTGTTTTAAACTCTGCATCATATCTGTGAGTCTTTAGAAGATATTCTGCATATTTTACCTATTGTTAAAAGGAAGAAATCTTAAAGAATAGTGATTTAATGCAAAATTTGACTGGTAAAAAATGACAGATGCCAAAGACTACCCAAAACTTTCTAATGTTTGACCTGCAATTAACCACATATGAAAATTAGGTGTCTGTTGTACCTCTCGTTGAGTATGTCATACAAGTCATGAATCAGAACTGCAACAGAAAATCGCTTCTATCTCCTCAAGCCTGTGAGACTTATTCTCTCTCTCTCTCTCTCTCTCTCTCTCTCTCTATATATATATATATATATATATATATATCTCCCTATACAGTTATATATATACAGTTATATATATATATCCCTATGCAGTTATATATATATATATATATATATATATATATATATATATAGAGAGAGAGAGAGAGAGAGAGAGAGAGAGAGACAGAGAGAGAGAGTCAGAGAGAGAATGTATATATTGCTAACACCCACAGTCTCCTTTTGAAAATTGTAAAGATACTATATGTACCTGTGAACTGAAGAAGATCCATCTATATTCAAGAGCTAACAGACAATTTGACTTTGGATGACTAAACATCAGTGATTACTGTCCAGAGATGGATTGTTGCAGATCAAGAACCAAAGTTAGCCTGGGCTATCTTAGGAAAGTCCCTTTTAATAACTACCTACTATTAGCCTCTGTATCTGGCCTAGAATCTTCTGACTACTAGGTAAAAATCTTGTAATCTATACCAAGTTTTGTAGACTTTTGTCCTCTACTAAACCTAAAGCTAAAAATATGATAAAGTATGAATCCTGTAAAATATTTGTTGTCTTGTTAAAGATAACATGTGTATTTGAGATTCCCTGCCTCTTTGTAGTCTGCCTACTTTATAAACTCACCTACATTTTTTATGACTATAAAAGTTCATGTAACTTTTTCCAAGGAAAACCATGTTGGTCCAAGTAAATTGAATCCATGTTCCCTGGCTATGTTCACTTACAATTGGCTCAGAACAAACCATTTTGCATTTCTTCAAAAGTAGATCTGTTATTTTCCATCAATACACCCAAGGCAACAAAGAAACCTGAGAATTTTACTCTATAGACCAGGCATTAATTACTTAGGAAGTAAAAAAAAAAAAAAAATTGTTTCATGTTCCACAATCACAGAATATCTTCTACTCACAATGTCTTTCCTTTTTTATCTTTTATTGATAATATTTTTAAATACATGACAGCAGTGTAATACATTACAATTCTTATCATACAATATAGAGCGCAATTTTTCATATTTCTGCATATAAAGTATGTTCATGCCAATTCATGCCTTTATACATGTATTTGAGGTTTTTGCATTATAATTCTTAATACACATATATGCTACAATTTTTCATATCTCTGTTTTGTACATAAAGTATGTTGACATCCACTTCAAGTCTTCATACATGTACTTTGTATAATGATATCCATCACATTCCACCATCCTTGCTAATCCCCTGCCCCCTCGCTTTCTCTTTCCCCCTCTTACCTAATCTTGAATTCATCTAATCCTCCCATGCTCTCCCTCCCTACCCCACTATGAATAATTCTCCTTATATCAAAGAGAACATTTGTTTTGGGGGGATTGGCTAACTTCACTTAGCATTATCTTCTCCAACTGCATCCATTTACCTGCAAATGCCATGATCTTATTCATTTTAATGCTGAGTAAAATTCCATTATTTATATATATATATATATATATATATTTGCAACATTTTTTTATCCATTCATTCACTGAAGGACATCTAGTTCGCTCCACAGTTTAGCTATTGAGATGTGCTGCTATAAATATTGATGTGGCTGTGTTCCTGTAGTATGTTGTTTTTAAATCCTTCGGGTTTATAGTCCGAGGAGAGGAATAGCTGCATCAAATGGTGGTTCCATTCCAAGATTTCCAAGGAATCTCCATACTGCTTTCCATATTGGCTGCACCAATTTGCTGTCTCATCAGCAATGTATGAGTGTGCCTTTTCACCACATCCTCGCCAACACTTATTGTTGTTTATCTTCATCATGTGGGATTAGGCCCCAACTTCCTTAATAAGACTCCTATAGTGCAAGAATTTAAACCAAAAATCAATAAATGGGATGAAATCAAACTAAAAAGTTTCTTCTAAGCAAATGAAACAAATTTGTGAGATGAACAGAGAGCCTACATCCTGGGAGCAAATTTTTACCCCTCACATATCAGATAGAGCACTAATTTCTAGGGTATATAAAGAACTCAAAAAGCTAAACACTGAAAAAACAAATAACCCAGTCAACAAATGGGACAGGGACCTGAACAGACACTTCTCAGAAGAGGATACACAATCAATTAACAAATATATGAAAAAAATGCTCATTATTTCTAGCAAACAGAGAAATGCGAATCAAAACTACTCTAAGATACTAACATCTTTCTATGGTGAAAAGAATTCACTGAACCCTTGCACAGAGTATTACTGTCACCTAAACAGTCCCTGAAAAGTCACCAGCAACACCATTCTCCCATTTTTGCATGTCATACCTGCTCTTGCAAGTGGCATTTGCTCAACAGGAACTAAAGCAGGAGACCAAACAGCAAAAAAACAGTTGAAACCAGTTACATCCACAACATGACTAGAGGGTCTCTTGTGCAAAAGGGAACATGCACAGAAGGTGCAGAGTGCAAAAAGAAGAGGACCTGCGCCTGCTCCACTCTCTCATCACCTCTTTCTCCTCCACACTGGATGACTATGTCCTGACCTAGGAAGGAAGCCCCTTTTGCCCTGCCTCTGGGTCTGCTTTCTCTTTACCATTCTTGGATTAAAGAATGAGGTTTCTGCTGATTTGGAACACATGAGTTCTTTCTATTAGCATCCATGACATCAGGCAGAAGGATCCAACTGGAAAGTAGTTAACAGGACTGTGGGAGAATTATGAATATTTATAGGAAGAAACTGAAATAATTAAGACCTTTTAAAACTAATCTCTCTATGATTGATGAACATTTGAGTTTCTTTTGTTTTCCTTTGATATAATGAAAGATTTCCAAATTCATTCTTAAAGCCTTCATTTAAAGGTTTGGGGGTTTGTTTGTTTTTCTTTTTGCAGTAATAGGGATTGTGTGGTACCCTAAAACTGAGTAGCATCCCCACCCCTTTTTAATTTGAAATAGGTTCTTACTAAATGGTTTATACTGGACTTCAATTTGAAATCCTTTTTTTATGACTATAAAAACTCATATAACTTTTTCCAAGGAAAACCATGTTGATCCTTAGTCTCCAGAGTCATTGGGATTACAGGTATTGCTATTGTGCCCAACTTCTTTTAGAGAATTTATGGGTGGATTTACTAAGAGCCGAATATACTAAAATTGACTGAAAAGCTGTCTTATAAATTATTGTTGTTTTATTTCAGTGTAATTGCTGTAAATATGAGGAGGATATACTGAAAAATAGCTTTGAAACTTTACTCAAATGTAAAAGTTATCTGGATTACAAATTCTATTCAGTTATTTTAATTGTTTGTGCTTGTTACAGGGTAGATGTGAAGAAAGAAGCTGCTTTTTTGAGATTAATGCAATATAATTAAGTCATTGTTACTCCTATTCCCATCTATGAGTTCTTAGAATACATTTAAAAATATAAACTTTCAAAGAAAGACCAACAAAACCAAAGCTAGATATAAAGATAAAAGATCTCCAAAAGGGAACTCACTTAAGAAACTTACTAATATTATTGTTTATTCCATTTACTCCATATATTTCTCAATTATTCATTCAACATTTGTTGACTACCTACATATTCCAAACACCACCAACAACAAAAGATACAAACATTGAACAGACTATTAGAGATCCAATGAGTTAATGAAAATAATAGAGGTCTATGCAACCATGTGATAGAGGAGCAAAACTATTCTGGAAATTTAGCAACAACTTTACATAATGACACTTATGCTGAGGAACCATGAGGGCCCTTTGCAACCACCAAGCAAAATAGCATCATCTACTCAAAAAAAAAAAAAAATTTTAAAGAGAGAGAGAATCTTTTTTTTTTTTTTTTTGTAGATGGACACAACACAATGCCTTTATTTTTTATGTGGTGCTGAGAATCGAACCTGGGTCGTGCCCATCCTCGGCGAGCGCTCTACCGCTGAGCCACTATTCCAGCCCCCTACTCAAAATTTTGATTACCAGAATGAAAGCACGTAAAAATAACCTTCTCTCTCCCCTCACATTCACTGCCCCTCTTGTAGTTAGCCTGCTTATCACTGTGACCAAAAGACCAAATAAAAGCAACTTAGAGGAGAAAAAGTTTATTTTGGCTCACATTTTCATAGATTCAATCCATGGATGGCCAATGCCATAGTTCTGGGCCCAAGGTAAGGCAAAATATCACAGCGGAGGGGCATGGCAGAGGAAAGTAGCTCAGAACACATAATACAGGAAGCAGAGAAAGACCTCTGCTCACCAGGTACAAAATATAAACCCCAAAGGCACAACCCCACTGACCTACTTTCTCTAGCCACAACTCTGTCTACACTTACCAGTCAGCTAATCCATCAGTGGATAAACCCACTGATTATATTATACCTCTCAGAATCTTTTTTTTTAATTTTTTTATTGATTATTTAAAGCATTACATAGCTCATGATATATTATCTTTCATACATTTGACTCAAATTGTGTTTTGAACTCCCATTTTCGCCCCAAATACAGATTGCAGAATCACATCTGTTACATATTCACATTTTTACATAATGCCATATTAGTGACTGTTGTATTCTGCTACCTTTCCTATCCCCTACTATCCCCCCTCCCCTCCCCTCCCCTCCCATCTTCCCTCTCTACCTCCCCTGCTATTGTTCAATTCTCTCCCTTTTTTCCCTCCCCCTTGCCCCTCATAACCTCTTATAATTTTATGTGTCATTGAAGGTCTCCTACCATTTCCATATGCTTTCCCTTCTCTCTCCGTTTCTCTCCCCCCATTCGTCTTTGTTTACTGTAGTCTTTTCCTCATGCTCTTCCTTCCTGTTCTGTTCTTAGTTGTTCTCTTTATATCAAAGCAGACATTTGGCATTTCTCTGAACATTCTCACATTATCTTATACATGAGCTGTAAGGGGGACACACCTCATATCTAAACCATAACAACCCTCATCTGACTGCTCCATGCTCGAAGCAGACAAAGATACATGAACTTATACTTGGAAAATGCTCAAATGATTCATTCTTCAATGGGATAGCTGTAACCAGATAATAAAGAAAACCATTCCATTTGAAACATCTGCCTTGTTTTCATTCATAGATAAGAAGCTATTGATTAACAACCTTCACCTATGTCTTTTTCTCATAGAGATGTGTTACTGCAAGCCTTCAAATTTGAGCTTTCATGGTCCCACACCTGATATATTTCTGTGCATATTTTAAATTATTTCAGTACACATATAGCCAATGAAACATTTTTAGAAACTAATTCTAATATTTGAACTTTTAGGCTTGAAAATACATGGGTTTTTTTAGCACACCATCAGCTATTTAGCTTTTGAATTCTTCTTTTTAAATGCAATATACAAACTCTATTTAACAAAAGTAACAGGTAATGTCAAAAAGGCACTTATATTGAGAAAAACTGACTAGAAGAAATTTTATCTTAAACACCTTATAATAACCTACTTGCAATTGCATTTAACTGAACTCTGTTGCTGTGAAGAATACAGCTCGTGAACAAGTATGGATGAATTATTTGTACATTTTTCAAGTATTCCCTGAATACTATCTTATATACACATATACATTAAATTTGTGAAAAATTTAATTCATGATCCCAAATATACTTTATTTTTCTTGTTTTTTGGAAGAGGTCGTCTAAAGAAAAGAATATCTGGATCTGGCTCATATAATGAATCCAATCATGTAATGAACCCAGCCTAGACTCGGAGGACACCAAGTGTCCTCCACTACTCTTCAGACATTCGATGAGTTTGGGGTACTTGTTTGGAAAGTTCTCTGGGTAACATGACATGCTATTGCTCAGAGTGCTTGTTGAAGTACTTGTCTGCATAGTAGATGTGCTTATAGGCCATACTGCCAGGACTCAGTGGGCGGGAATGAGGCAGAAGACTGCAGGAACTGGTGAAGCCTAATGCACCTCTGTTTCCAGCCAAGACAACAACTGGACTAAAACCAACCTGGCTTTTAAATTTTTAAACAAAGAAAGAGGTCCATATTGAGTATGTTTCCAAAATTGATGGATTCAGAGATGGCATTATTAGGACTTGCATAATGATTCAACACAATTCAATTCAATAGCTACTATTGAGATGATATCTTAGAGTAGTTTGCAGGCTATTATGAAGGTAAACAACAATAAGTGTTGGTGAGGATGTGGGGGAAAAGATACACTCATACATTGATGGTGGGACTGCAAATTGGTGCAGCCAATATAGAAAGCAGTGTGGAGATTCCTTGAAAATCTGGGAATGGAACCACCATTTGACCCAGCTATCCCTCTCCTCAGACTATACCCAAAGGACTTAAAAAGAGCATACTACAGAGACACAGCCACATCAATGTTTATAGCAGCACAATTCACAATAGCTAAACGTGGAGCCAAACTAGATGCCTTTCAGTAGATGAATGGATAAAAAAATGTGGCATATATACACAATGGAATTTTACTCAACAATAAAAGAGAATAAAATCATGGCATTTGCAGGTAAATGGATGCAGTTGGAGAAGATAATACTAAGTGAAGTTAGCCAATCCCAAAAAAACAAATGCTGAATGTTTTCTCTGATATAAGGAGGCTGACTCATAGTGGGGAAGGGAGGGGGAGCATGGGAGGAATAGATGAATTCTAGATAGGGAAGAGGGTTGGGAGGGAAAGGGAGGGACAGGGGATTAGCAAGGATGGTGGAATGTGATAAACATCATTGTCCAAAGTACATGTATGAAGACACAAATTGAATGTCAACGTACTTTATATACAAACAGAGATATGAAAAATTGTGGTGTATATGTGTAATAAGAATTTTAATGCAAAAAAGTATATGTATAAAGGCATGAATTGGCATGAACATACTTTATATACAAAGATATGAAAAAATGTACTCTATATGTGTAATAAGAATTGTAATGCATTCCTCTGTCATGTATTTAAAAAAAAATAAAATCAATTAAATAAAAACAAAACAAAACAAAAATAGCCACTATTGAGCTGGCACTATGTATACACACTTACCCAAGTGTTGCAAGAGATTGAAAAATAAAAATAATATGATTCTTACTTAGAAAAATGTTCTTGATTAATACCTTTGGCCTCTATAATTTTCTAGTATACCAGTAGTTTTACCACCTTAGATGACTTTGTATGAGCAATCATTACTCTATAAGCACTTCCTTACCTATGAATTACCTTACCTTCATTATTTCTTTGCTTCTATTTATTTTGAATTTGTTCTTTTTTAGCTTTGTAAAATTAAAACTAACTCATGGGTTTGTAGCATTTCCTCTTTTCCAATATACTGACACAAAAATAAAAATTTCTGTCTAAATATTGCTTGAGCTATATTTAAGTTTTGATATGTTGTATTTTTCTTTTCATTTAATTATAAATAATTGCCACTTTGTTTTTAAATATACTTTAACCTATAAATTATGTAAGTAGTTTCTAAATTTACAAAGATTTTTAGATTTTCTAGACAACTTTCTATCATTTATTTCTGAAATTATTTTCTGCCATTTCTAGGGAACATAATCTGTATGATTAAATTATTTAAAATTTAATAAGATTTGTTTTGTTATTGTGTGGTCTACTATAGTAAATGCTGAATGTGCACTAATGAATGCATTTTTACTGTTGTTGGGTAGAATGTTGCATAAATGTGAGTTAAATTGGGTTAACTCAAATGTACTGTATTATTTTTTATATCACTATTAATATTCTAGCTCTTATGAATATCCAAACAAAAGTGTTGGAATCTCTAATTACAATTGTGAATTTGTCTATTTCTCCTCTTCAGTTAAGTCAATTTTGGCTTAATGTATTTTGAAGCTCTATTGTAAGATATATGCATACTTTGGATGGTTATGTCTTCCTGATGAATCAAACCCTTTAGGAAATTACAATCTTTATTCCTGATAATATTCCTTATGCTGAAATCTACTTTGATATCAATTTAGCCATGCCAGCTTTCTTAAAATTAGTATTTGCATGAAATACATTCCCCCTCCAACTTTTTAGCTATTTGTATTTCTATTGGTATTTTGTTCATATTGTAGTGATTTTTGTTCTTTGTAGAAACCAAATAGTGAGTTTTTCATTTAAATTCAGTCTTATAGTCTATCTTTTAATAGGAGAATATGAATCATTGACATATAATGTGCTTATGGATATATAATTCTGTATTTAAATATATCATTTCTTTTGTTTTTTGTTTTACATATTAGTTTCTCTAGAGTCTTTAACTGTCACAGACTACTTTCAATTCTTTATTTTATTTGTTTATACTGTATAAACCATATACTTTCATGCTCTTCTTTTTTCCTACCTTCTGTGATTTTGATATGTTACATATATTATAAACCCCATAATATATTGTTGGTTTTTTTTTTTAAGGATCAAGGTCTTTTAAGCAAAATTAAAGGATGAGACCATGCATTTTTTAAAAATAATTAACCACATATTTACCAGTTTCACACTTCTTATTTTCTTAGCATAATTGTAAAAGCATTTTCTTCTCTTATATTCTTTTGCCTGAACAGGTTTTTTTTTTTTACATTAATATTTGAAAGACAATTTTGGTGATATTGACAGATTTTACTTTTTTATCATTTAGCATTTCAAGGCTGTCATTCTTTTGCCTTCTTTCAACTTCTGACAAGAATTGTATGGTAGTTATTTTATATTTATGTAGGTATTATGCCTTTTAATTTAGTTTATTTTAAGATTTTTTTTTTATTTTTCAGAGATTTTCTGAAATTTGGTCATGATGCTTTTGGTGTAGTCTTCCTTATAATTATCCTGCTGGGGACTCATTAAATCTTTTTCTTTTGTGGTCTTATAATTTTCCAAATTTGTAAAGTCTTCAGCCTCTACTTTTTATACATTTTTTCAGCTTTCTTTTTATGGGACTGCAATTATTCATGTTAAACTACTTCATACTCTCCCACGGATGACTGTGTATACTCTGAGCTTCATTTTGTGTAATTTTTTTTGCTATTTCTTCAAGTTCATTGAAATTATATTCTTCAATCTACCATTAAACAAATCCAGTGAAATTTTCATTTAAGATTTTTTAAAATTTTGATACTTCATTTGGTTTATATTTTAATATAAATCCTGAGTATATTGAACACACTTTAATACCTCTTTTAATGTACTGATCTACCAATTCTTCCCCGTCTGCCATTGCTTTTTCTATTGACTAATTTTCTCCTGGTTAAAGATCACAGTTTCATTCTTCTTAGTGGATCTCAAACATTTTAAATTTCAAATTATCAAGTGTTACATATTAGTGTGTTTTTAATGAGTAATAAAATTTTTTCATGCAGTTAATTAAGTTACTAGTGAGTCAGTTTAAACCTCTTAAATCTTCATTTTTAACTTTTAAAGGATGAGTCTTCAGTCTTTGCCATAATGCTATTTCAGTTCCACTAATAAAGAATAATACTTGTATAATTTCTATTGTATGTACCATGTTTTCAATGAGATTTCTTCACTCTAAGTCACAGAAATGCAAGCAATTAGTTCTGAGTGAGCTCTAGAAAATTTCACCTTACAATTTCCTGATAATTATTCTCTCCTCTTAATACTTGCCCCCCACATCAACTGTATGGAGTTTCACAGATGTATGTACTGGTATGTAGCCTTCTTATATTTTTGACTAAGTTCAATCCCTAGTATGCCCCCCCAAAAGGTATTGTTAGGCAAAATGTGAAAATAATAAGGAAAAACTGAACAAATATAAAGACATCAGAGGCAATAGGAAAATAAATGCATTAATAAAAATTTTTAAAACTCAGTATCAAATAACTGTGAATCTATAATTTGTGTGCAGGTGTTTGGTTGTAATGGCAGCAGTAATTGGTGTTTGTATCTGAGTGCACACAGGGAAATAAAGACTAGAAAAATATAAAGTGAAAAATTATTCCTCTTTAATACAAAGTTATAATGTGGGAGACCAACCTTACATGTGACTGAGTCACACTCCCCTGCCGGGTGCTGAGGCGCTCAGTGCAGAAATATGGCAGAGATTTCCCCACCCTTCTTGGGTCCAAGGGCCGATGTCACGTACATGGGTGTATCTTGCTACAGCCCCAGGATGAAGCTATGCTCACCTGTTCCTTTGTAATATAACCCCAAATCTCACCAAACTGAGATAACCAAGAACATCCTCATTTTTCTTAATTTTATAATGAACTCTGGACAAGCACATTTATTTTGTGAATGCCAACTAATATGAAAATACACATGTATAAGTTCAATGTTTCTAAATTCCTATTATGCCTGAATATCTTTCACCATACACTCTCTTTGGTTTTTGCCTGTAACTTTCATTTGTAGGCAACTTATGTCACCAACTAGATTACAAGTTATTTGAAGTTAGTGTGATTCAACCCACTCACTTTAATTATATTTCAAGTTTTAATACTTCTAATACTTATTAAAATTATTATTTTAATTAAGATTAAATTGAGATCTATGGATCTCTCAATTTCCTTATCTTTTTGCTATTCATTTTATTCTTAAAATCCTTTGATTTACATTTTATAATATTTTATATGGATTTGGTACTAGGATATTAGAATAACTTCAAGGAAATGGAAAAAAAAAGGAACATCCCTAATTTCTTTTTACAAGGCTAGAATAGGCCAAGTAGCAGCAACAGATATTTACACACAATAATACTAAATACAATAATTGTAAGTTCCTGTTATATCTGTATATTATATATTATGTCTGTACATACATATATCCATAAACATAATTAAGAATACAGGAGAATAAATATGAATTAATGCAAATAAAAGAGATTCTCCTGAATTCCAGAAAATAATAATTAAATAAATGACTATGTATAATATATTCTTAAAGGAAAATTCTACTAGTTGTATGAATGTTAGTGTCAGCAAGTATTAATTCATAAATGTAGTGATTATAGCTAAAAATCACAAAATAATATTATTTAAATGAAAATTATATATATATATATATATATATATATATATATAAAAGCCTATATCTTTCTATCTAATGACTGTGAAAATTTAGTAGAAGTTAGTGAATTCATTTCACAAAGTGATAGAAGCAATATGCCCAGGTTATAGATGGTAAGGAGGTACATTGTATGTAGAGAATTTACAACAAAAATAAAGGTGACTAAAAGTTTTGTTTCCTTTCTATTTTTTCATTTCTGAAAGAATAATCATTGAAAATGTCGTAAGTTGTCAGCAAAAATATATGTTGCTGCATATAAAAGATATTCTAAATCTAATTAAAATACATCATTTTCTCCTTTAGCTCTTATTATTTTTGACTGATACATAAAAATTGTACATATTCATGGGGTTAATATTAACGGAGAAAGTTGATGAAAACAGAAGAAAATAGAGAATTTAGGAATATACATGAATTTGTTTTAATGTATTAGGTAATTAAATATGAGATTAAATAATTGAGTGGTAGATGGATAAAGCAATAAATGGTTATTTTGTCAACTAAACATTTGGGAACAAAATAATAACCTGTTTTCCACATAAGGATATGCAACAAAATTATTTCAGATGTTCGAAGAACTAAATAAAAACACAAAAAAGTTCCATTAAATATTTAAGTCGCTAATTGTGTTTACTTTGTGTAACAAGGGCCTTCATAATTCCAGAAGAAACTGATGAATCAAACCACATAAACATTTAGACTTCTGTAGTTTAAAAAAAAATTAAGCAAAGGTAAATGGCAAAAACAAATTGAGAGAATTTTCTTTTTTCATATCTGAGAAAAAAACATATTTCATAGCTTTAATAAATTCTTTTTCTATATAAATACAAAATATAGATGCCATTAGACCAACAAGCAAAGGACATAACTAGATAACCACAAAAGAAAACATAAAATATAAACATAAAAGATGTAACAAATATTAATTCTTTCAAGAAAGAAAAAATTGGAAATTTTGCCAGATGCTAAATATTTTAAAAATTCTAGTACCCATTGTTTGAAATAAGCATATTTTGTGTACTTTTATACTTTGCTGGATATGTTAATTAAATAACTTTCTTCATCAGATAGGGTAATGTGTTTCTAAAACCCTAGGAAAGTTTATATTATTCTACATAATAATTGTGATCATTCATTATATAATAGTGGCTTAGAATTCATTCCAAAAGCAGGGTGAAAGGAGCAATATTCCCAAGATATAAATAGTTAGGAGGTACATTATGTTTAGAGAATTTACAGCAATAATAAAGCTGACTAAAGTCAGTTTGTTTTTCATTATCACCAGGCCCAAGCAATTTTAAACAATATCAGTGATTTAAATACTCCTCACCAGGTTGGACAGCCTACCTTTAGCATTCGAACTACTTGAAGGAAATGAGAACAGAAGTGCAAAAGCATTTTACAAATATCATTCATCATCCTATTCATTTTAATATTAAAATAAAGTAATGAAACTAAATGCTTAACATAATGAGATTTAAAAATTAAGGCTTGAGTTTTGGCTCAGTGGTAGAGTTCTCACCTAGCATGTTTTAGGCACTGGATTTGATCCTCAGCACCACATAAAAATAAGTAAATAAAATAAAGGGATTGTATCAATCTACAACTAGAAAATATATTACAAATATGATATTACAAATATGATGGTGCTAGCCTGGTGCACTCCTGAAATCCCAGCAGTTCTGGAGGCCAAGGCAGGAGGATTGCAAGTTCAAAGCCTGCCTCAGCAACTTAGCGAGGCACTAGGCAACTAAATAAAATATAAATAAAATATTTAAAAGGCATGGGGATGTGGCTCAGTGGTTGACTGCCCGTGGGTTCAATCTGCAGTACCACACACACACACAAAAAAAAAAGATGGTGCTATCCTGTATTTAAACCATGGTATATTGTTAAATCAAATGAAGTGCATAATGGAAATTATACACACAATCTGTTTTCAAATGTATTTATAGTATTTTATAGCCAATAGAACTTGACCAAATGGTATTTCTGGTTACAATCTGATTTTAAACACATTTTTATCATAGCTTAAAGAGATACCAAGAAAGACGGACTGAATCTATGACATCTGTTCAAAACATACACACACACACACACACACACACACACACACACACACATACCATACATTTTTAGGTTAGAGCAGTTGTTCTCAATCTTTGCTGCATATTAGAATATCCTGGAGAGCTTTTAATATGATGATACCCAATATGCAACCATACTAATCATATCAGAAGCCAGCTAGGAGCAGGAAAGGATTAGGCATCAGAATCTTTTAAAAACTACCTGGCAATTCCAATGTTCATCCAAGTTCAGAACCAATCAGCTCACACCTAGATGCTCAAGTGTAGTCCATGGATCTGTAGCAGCAGCCATCATTGCAAGCTGGTTAAAAATGCAGAATCTCAGGCCCCAAATCAGATCACAATCATATTTTAACAAAGATTCTCAGGTCTTTTCATTAAAGCTCAAGAATCACCAATAAACTTCTTTGCTTCCATTTCTTTAGTATAAGATTTCAATGGAATTTTGGCCAAATTATTTTGTTATATTGTGTGCATCTACAAACATGTAACAAAAATACCATCAAGTTGTACAAATATAATGCTTTAATTAAAAATGAGGGAAAAAAGGTTTCAATGGAGAAAAAAGTTCTGATGTTTAAAATAAGTCTGAAACCATTGGAATGCTCAAGTTCTTCTCTATTTACAAATTCTGTAACCCATTTACAAAAATGAATACCTTCCTCCATCTAGGAATGAGTTCAGATCATTTTTACTAATGCTTATTCAATAAGAAAATAAATTAATCAGAGATTCATTATAAATAGGTTTAGAAGGTAATGTATCTTCTTACTCTTGGGGGAAAATTGCATCATGATTTTTCTTTCTCATTTGACTAAGGGAAAAATTAATTTTCAGTATTTGAGTTTAATATTACATCACTTCATTATCTTTTTACAGACAAAAATTAGCCAAGTAACTTTGTAAGCTGAACCTCAAAAAATTTATTAAATCTCTAGATAAATTAGGTGACAAATCTCTTGTCCCGATCAATAGAAGATCTGAGTTATTCAAACAGGTTATTCTAATATAAGTTTGTTTAAGTAACAAATACAGAAGAATAAAGTTAATAAAAGAAAAAAATAAAGCTTGGGGAGGGGTATTAAAATAACACAAACTTTTAAATTGAAAAAGCAATTGCCATATAAAGTATTTCTCATAGGAACTAAATTTACATAATGGAAATTCTAGGCAACCTGAATCAATGCAAATAACCCAATGCAATAACAACTTTATTAAGATAATATATATATATGAAAAAAGTCATTTCCCTTAACTTGAAATTGTATTCTCCTAATAGAAACCAGTATTATAAACTCTTCAGTAACAGAAGAAAATTGACTGATACACTGATATTTCTTGTGTTAACATATTAATGCAAACTGTTTTTTAGCAGTTTCTGCTATAAACATTGATGCTGTTCTATATGGTGAATGAAGGTTTAAAATGATACTGCACCAGAAATTTTGATTAGTGCTTCAAAGTTTTAAAAGAATTTTCTCTTCCCTTACTCAGTGAATACTAATCACAACTCTATAAAAGATTATTATCTCCAACTCTGTAAGAGAGATTATTATCTCCAACTCTGTAAGAGACTGTTATCTTCATTAGAAAAATAAAGCAAAAGTTGGAAGAAGTCTACGGCATATCCAAGGATACATGTCAGCAAGTAATAGAGTATATACTCATGCTTAGATTGGCCACTCTATGTTTCTCCCATATCACAGCTTCTTATCTTGTAATCTAATCTTTTTAAAAATATTTTTTAGTTGTAAATAGACTTTATTTATTTATATGTGGTGCTTAGAATCAAACCCAGTGCCTCACATATGCTATGCAAGTGTTCTACTGCTGAGCCACAACCCTAGCCCATAATCTTCTTTCAATACATATTTTGGTCATTATATTTTTTGAAGGCACACACACACACACACACACACACACACACACACACACACACTTTTAGTCAAAAGTCAGGGCCCAAACACAGGTCATTTGTTGCTAATTACATAATTCACATAAATAGACTATTTTGGAACACTGATACCACCTGCACATCTCCAAAAAATCAAGTACAAAGGAACAAGATCTTTTTTGGCTTCCCCAACATTCAGATAGTCAGCACTAGCTTCCACTTCTAATGTAGATTATTGTAGTCACATTTACCCAAACTAGGAAGTAAACAGTTAAGAAGAAAATGATATTGATCATTATGCATGATGAAGTCAAATCTTAATTAAATTCTACTTCTTTATATAAAACCCTGCTTTATTTTTAATGTTACCTTTTTAATTTAGGAACTGCCTACCTAGATTATTTTTAATAGAACAAACACAACATATGGTGAATTGATATATGAGTATCTAGAAGATAGAGTAGTTTATTTAAATATTATAAATATTCACAAAAATTTTCTTTTCACTTCTCCATAACTCACTTAAATTTACTTCCAATTCATACTAGTTTACTTTATTATTTCCTTTTGTGTATGTGGCAATAATTTTCATGGATATCAAAGTGAAAAAAAATCTAAAAATTTCTAAAAAGTCTTCATATTAATATTCTTGTATTAGTTCTTCATTTAAATAAATCTTCACAAAATTAATAAAAACAAGAAAAAAATTGGGAACTAGATTTAAAAAGAATTAGTGATACTAAATTTAATATAATGATCAGATTTCAGTTCTAAATCATTTCTAGTCTAAGAATTCATAATTATTTCCCCAATGTCTTTTTATTTTCATTTAGCCCACAATAAAATTTTGAATATAAATAAATATACATTTGGGATACTGTGGATATTAATATAATAATTCTATTTCCTAATCTTTGATGGTATAATCATATTCTATTAGAAAATATAGAACTGAAAATTAATAAAACAAACCTTAATTATAGCACCTAGCTTTTAAAGTATTCAGATATTTTTCTTAACTATACATATGCTGGTATGTTATGAATAAATCTGAATCAATTTCAAAGCAAAGTAAATTTTCACTGCTTAACAGTCAGTCTCTATAGAAAATAATAAATATGTCTCCTATATTTTTAAAGTTAGAATATCACACATTAACCAACCAATTAAAAAAGTAAAACACAAGATTTTAGACAAACAGCCATCTTAAGTTTAAGGAAGCAAGTAATTATAACATAAAGAATTATATTTCTGGAAAAATAAGAGACCCAGAATAGCTAAAGTAATTCTAAGCAGGAAGAGTGAAGCAGGTGGTATCCCTATACCAGTCCTTAAACTATACTACAGAGCAATAGTAACACAAACTGCATGGTATTGGTATCAAAAAAGGCCGGTAGACCAATGGTACAGAATAGAGGACACAGAGACTAACCCACAAAATTACAATTATCTTATAGTTTACAAAAACATGCACTGGAGAAAAGATAGCATCTTCAACAAATGGTGCTGGGAAAACTGGAAATCCATATGCAGCAAAATGAAATTGAACCCCTATCTCTCACCATGCACAAAAATTAATTTAAAAAAATTAACTCATCAAGGACCTAAGAATTAAACCAGAGAGTTTGCATCTAATAGAAGAAAAAATAGGCCCTAATCTTCATCATGTGGGATTAGGCCCCAACTTCCTTAATAAGACTCCTATAGCACAAGAATTAAAAACAAGAATCAATAAATGGAATGGATTCAAACTAAAAAGTTTTTTCTCAGAAAAAGAAATAATCTGTGAGGTGAACAGAGAGCCTACATCCTGGGAGCAAATTTTTACCCCTCACAGATCAGATAGAGCACTAATCTCTAGAGTATATAAAGAAGCTAAGCACCAAAGAAACAAATAACCCAATTAATAAATGGGCCAAGGACCTGAACACACACTTCTCAGAAGAGGATATTCAATCAATCAACAAATATATGAAAAAATGCTCATCAACTTTAGCAATCAGAGAAATGCAAATCAAAACTACTCTAAGATATCATCTCACTTCAGTCAGAATGGTAGCTATTATAAAGACAAACAACAAAAAGTGTTGGCGAGGATGTGGGGAAAAAGGAACACTCATACATTGATGGTGGGACTGCAAACTGGTGCAGCCAATTTGGAAAGCAGTAAGGAGATTCCTTGAAAATCTGGGAATGGAACCACCATTTGACCCAGCTATTCCTCTTCTCGGACTATACCCAGAGGACTGAAAAACGGCATACTACAGGGACACAGCCACATCAATGTTTATAGTAGTACAATTCACAATAGCTAAACTGTGGAGCCTACCTAGATGTCCTTCAGTGGATGAATGGATTAAAAAATGTGGCATTTATACACATGGAATATTACTTAGCATTAAAAAAGAACAAGATCATGGCATTTGCAGGCAAATTGATAGTGTTGGAAAAGATAATGCTAAGTGAAGTCAACTAATCCCAACAAAACAAATGCCGAATGTTTTCTCTGATATAAGGCGGGTGACTCATAGTGGGGAAGGGAGGGAGGGCATGTGAAGATTAGATTAATTATAGATAGGAAAGAGGGATGGGAGGGAAAGGGAGGGGGAAGGGGATTAGCAAGGATGGTGGAATGTGATGGTCATCATTATACAAAGTACATGTATGAAGACTTGAATTAGGTATCAACATACCTTATATACAAACAAATATATATATGAAAGAATTGTATTTCTGTGATAGTGGTTCAAATTTACCCACTTCAATGAACCAGGACTCCTAATTTTCACTCCCGTATGTGTTCCAGTCTAATTGAACATGGGCTGCCACTGGTTTGCTTTTACTAAGAAGAGGCAGTGCAAACATCTGTGTGAGGGAAGATGCTTAAATCCTTAGTAAATCACTAGTTACTTAAGTCATACAAATCCAAGAAACATCAAGTGATTACAGAAACCTTCAAAGACCTTCTAATCCCAGGGTACATTAAATAGGGAAAAACCAAAGAATCAGGCTGACAGCCAGAACGAAGCCAATACAGGATTCCTGTTGAGCTATCTAGCCATCTTTAACCATGTGAGCCCTAGTTATTCCAGATGAGACCCCAGAAAACAAAGAGCAGACATCAGCCATTCTCACTATATTCTGATGCAATTTCTGACTCACAGAATTGTGAGCACAATTGCTATATGATGAGTTCAAAATAGGTTCTCAGTATATTGGTCTTTGTGTTGTTTATTCTTCTATTTATTCTTCTGTTGGCTCAAAAGACCATTGGTTTCAAATTCAAAAATTTATACATTAAGCTGGTTTAAAAATAGCTCACGCAAAAATTTAGTCATTTAGAGCCTAGCTTCTTTGAGTACCCTGAGAAACTTCACCCAATATATGCAAGTCATAGATAAAAAGATAAAACAAAACAAAACAAATAAGCCCTGTATTTAAAGACCAGAAATTTGCTGCTCTTCAGAGCTTTCTAATCCAAACATTCTCCACAGGAGGCTGAACAACATCACCTAGACACTCTACACACAAAAGTCACCTCTCAAATCCCCATTTCCTCAGATATTTCCATGCCCTCCTCCACTCATTAACAACAGAACTCTGGACAGACTCCTTACATGCAAACATGTGAATACATAGCCCAGAAAGCATGCTTTAATCTGGAGGTGCTGTTGCTACCTCATGGTCAAATTTCTTTCCTTGATCAATTCCCAAATTCCTTGAAGACCTACAATAATAAATTGCCTTTTGTTTTATGAAGCCAAATTTAGGGTGGTATGTTATAGAACACTAATAAGTAATAGGAACAATTTAAATTATTTCTCTAAGGCATTCCAAACTGCTGACTGCCCTAAAATATTTAACAATGTTGTAGAACTATTGTATTTTAATTCAATATTCATAGTTATTCCATAATAACTATGGTGCAAGGCTACAGATGGTGAAGTTTCTGAAACAGAGTTTTTTTTTTTTTTTCATGGTCCATCATGTCCTTTGAAAAATACTATGAGATGAAAAATATTTTAATAAGGACACAAAACAATTTTTCCAACAGGAGATTTAACTGTTATTAATCTGTAATATGAAATAACCACCACAAGCAATCTTGCCTATGAAAGAAAAGACAGTAGTTTTAGAATTAATCAACTGTTCTTAAATGGTTAATATTTTTTTCTTATTTGTTTTTGTTTGTCCATACATTAACATTTATAATCAGATAAGTTGGAGTTGAAGTCAAGAGTTTGTAGAAAATATTGAGGAAAAATCAACTTGAAAAATCAATACCTTATACCTATAAAACTTTTATAAATAAAAAACAGCTTCTCAAAAAAATAAATAAAACAGCTTCTTTAAGAAAATTGGCCTTTTTAAGAATTAGAAAAATGTCATTATTGGTCTGCTTACAGAACACAAGTGCTCTGTGTCAACATAATCTGAGAACAACTAATGTGGATGTGTTCTATCTAATGCATTTTTGTCTTGCAAATAGAGTAAAAGATAATTACATAAGTCCTCTATTGTTTGATCCATTTGGCTCATTATCCCTGTAGTTAAGGAAAATTTATAAGCTGGTCTCTGAATACTTGTATGAGAACTGGGTGTATCTTCATTAGATTAGAAGTGCCCCAGTAATTCATAGGTAACTGCCATCTGTTTATGATCCAAGTCTTTACTTTTGTCATGTGACAAAACATTCAAAAGAGTAGAAAAATGGAACCCAGAAAACATTGGGTTTATGTCTCATTTTGGTACTAACGTGATTTCAGTCAATATTTACATATTTACAAGATCATATTATTTTTGGCTGTTTTGAGGATGAGGCATTACAATGGATGTAAGACTGTATTAAGTAAAATGCTATGTAAATTATTATTCTCATGGATTGTTATAGAAAGTCAGCACAATACTACATGAGCTTAAAGAATAACAGCATCTCTTTCTATTTTATCTAGCAGGTAAGTTCCTCATATGACCTAAGAATTTCAAGGGGAAAAAAAAAGAAGTTTGTCACTTTCACTATACTCAGCTACCTATATTACATAATATGTCAAAATACACTGATAAAAATTATAAACAAAAAAGACTACAGTATCCATTTAGAAACTTTGGAAGCATAGAAAATATCAGTATGACATGAAATACCATATTCAACCAAAACTACCTAATTCCATTCAACTTCCAGATAGTAGTATCAATTATGGTTCATATTTGTGGTTAAAAATTTCTTATACATATTTGATCTCAATATTCTCAAAATCATCTGGAATATTTTCTTCATTTTACTGATGAAAATATTGAAGTATCAGACAAGAAACAGGGTCAGGTCTCAGAACCTTCTCCAACTTCTCCCTTGATAGAACTGATTTCTGTATGTTACTCCTGAAGAACAACACTGTCATCTAGCTTCCAAGTGAGAAGGGGAAGTGAAATTGCTTACATTAAGGAGATACTTCTCAATAAGTTTAATATGTTACCACTTGTAGAGATATTAGATGAAGGGAAACAGTTGCTTAGCTAGAATCATTAAACATTTACTGTAGGATGTGATTAGTGACAATATAGTCATGCAATCACAGTCTCAGCTTATGGCTTCTACAACATGGCTCAGAAGATCCAAGAAAACTGGGAAGTCATTGTGCATGATTGATGCATTTAGTCAACTTGAGACAAAAGTACGTCCAACTGAGACTGGATATACAAAGGTTTAAGATACAGAAAAATACTAAAACCAAGAAAAAAGACCAGCTAAACTGCCACAGACAAACACATGGCAAGGATTCGTTATGGTGCGACAAATAAAAGCAGAAAGTTGAAAGGAGCAAAGAAAAGGTCCAAAAATGCTAGAAGAAGATGGAAATGGAGCATAGAGATCAAAGTAATATATAATTCTATTTTAAAATGATAAAATATCATAAAATATTAGTTATTAGACATTATTTGTCAATTAAATTTCTACAATATGGCCCCAAATTTGTCCTAGTGATTTACAAATCTTTGTTTTATTCCCTCTTTACAAAGTTTTCTGACACTTAAATTTTTTTTAATGTTTATATTTGGTTGTAGTTGGATACAATATCTTTTATTTATTTATTTATTTATTTATTTATTTACTTATTTACTTATTTATTTATATGTGGTGCTGAGGATGGAACCCAGGGCCTCACACGTGCTAGGCAAGCGCTCTACTGCTCTACTACTAGAGGCACAACTCCAGCCTCACACTCAAATTCTTTTAAGGATGTGTTTATACTTACTTTACTCATTTCCTCAGTCTTTACTTCCTACCCACTCCACTCCTCTCTAGCTTCCAATCCCATTATTCTACTATGATAATACTTATATGAGGTCACCTGTGACTTTCATGTGACTTAAATTAATGGGCATCTTTAGTCCCAAAATTACTTGAATTTCAACAAAACTCAACCCATTTTTTCACTCCATGGTTTTTAAACATTCTCTTACCTTACTTCTATAACATCACTTCTCTTGGGACATCCCTGTTTTTTTGAATTGCTCCTCCTCCTTTGCTGTTTCAGCAACTATGCATAGCTCTTCAATGTTGAATGTTCTCAAGACTTTATTTAGTTCTTTTCTCTTTTCACTTTATATTTTTCTTGTGTGGTTTCATTCCTCCTATGTTCTTCATTTGTACCCAGGAGGTGAAGACAGGTATTAGGTATTACTAAGTAAAACTGCTTAATAATTTCTGTACTTCTAGGTCAGACCTCTCTGCTACAGGCTGATAAATCCAACTCACATTTTCTTCTCGTGTATGTTCCAGAGATATCTTCAACATCCAGGTCAAAAAGTAAGTCCCAAGCTTTTACCCAATCTTTTTCTTCTTCCATTGTACCTTGTCTCAGTGAAGGACAACCTTATCCTTTCAGTCTTTAAGCCAGAAGTCTAAGAGTCATGATTGATCCTCTCTTCCCCTATGCATAAACCGTATATCACCATGTTCTGTTGTCTATGCTCTGTGCTCCAACCAAACTGCCTTGTTTCACATGCACCAAGGTACCAATGTGCTCTCCTTTGACAGCTTTTGTACTACAGCTCCCTCCAAGTTACCAAAATCACATCCTCAGAAAGTCTTCCCTGAACTTCCTCATAGAAATCTTCTGTCTTCCAACTCAGGGTCTTTGTATATTCTCATTACCATGTACCTTTGTTACATGGTCCATTCCACAGTGTGCAATTATACAGCTGTTTGTGTAACTGAAAACTCCAAGAGGAAGGAATGATGTTCATCTTTTTCTTAAATTATTTATATGCTACACATTTAAGGAACACAATATGATGTTTTGATATATTTATATATAGTGAAATAGTATAGTTGAATAATTAACATATCCATCATCTTATACAGTTACTGTTGTGGGGGCAGGGGTAGAGAATATACTATCTATCTTTTAGCAAATTCCTGAGTCCAATACAGTATTATTAATTATAGTTCTTGAATTGTACATCAGATCTCTAGATTTATTTATCCTATATATCTGCAATTTAGTATCACTTGACTTATAACATTTTATTCCTCATACCCTTCCCCTGGTAACCATAATTTTTATTCTCTACCTCTGTCGATCACCATTGCAAGATCAGTGGCAAATATAGTCACAGTGTAGGGGCTCAACATTATTTGTTGAATGATGAACTGAACTAAACAAATAAATATGTTCTCATCTGTTCAAGGCTTTACAAGATCTTTCTCAAATGAAATATTTCCTCTTCTGTGCCTTTAACTAACTCTGTTTATGGTGGTATCATATTTATTGCATTGATCGCTATATACATATCTTTTTTCCAACACAGGCCATGAGTTCCTCAGAGACCTTGAGGGTAGAAATCATGTCTAGTTCGCTGTTGTACTCTGGGGCCACTCACAGTGCTAGGTGTGTCACAGGCACTCAGAAGTAGAGGGAATTGAAGAAGTGGAAAAGATCAACTCTGCTAACTTTACGATTTCAGATGGCCTTGCTTCAACAACAAACTCATTTGCACTCAGGAGGTGAAAACAGGTATTACTAAGTAAAATTGTTTAATCTCCTCTAAATATTTCAGATAATGTCCCAAATCTGCTATTAGGCCCTGCCAACCAGCTGAGTTTCAGAATAATTCAAAGATTGGTGTTGTTGCTTCTTCTTTTTTTTTTTTTTAATGATTTTGTTTTTGCAGTTGTAGATGGACAGAATACCTTTATTTTATTTGTTTATTTTTATGTGGTGCTGAGGATCGAACCCAGTGCCTCACACATGCTAGGCAAGTGCTCTACCTCTGAGCCACAGCCCCAGTCCAGCTTCTTCTTAATTCATAAATATGACCCATGCATTAAAAGTTTGTTGACCTTTAAAAACAAACAAAAAGCTGCATAGTAACCCCTTACTCTTATTCATTGGGAAAGGGCAGATTATATCCATTGGTGGGTAGTTTTAGTTTGTTTTGCTTTGTTGACGTTTTTACAATTAAGATAGACCTTTAGACATACAACAAGTGATCAAGTTTTAATGCTCATTATGCAGAAGATATAATGATAGAGAGAGGAAGTAACAATGGCTTTTATTTAGGAGCAACCTGGTGTCAGGTCTCTTCTTCCCCCACTAAAACTCTGTTTCTTTTCTTTTCACTTAAACAAATCCTATTTCTTTCAGTCTCATTAAAGTAAAAAAAAAAAAAAAAGTTGGGGAGCTGGGGTTGTGGCTTAGTGGCAGAGGGCTGGCCTAGCACATGTGAGGCCCTGGGTTCCATCCTTAGGACCACATTAAACAAATAAATAAATAAATAAATAAAATGAAAATATTGTGCCCAACTACCAATAAAAATAATAACAATAAGAAAAAGCAGAAAGAAAAAAAAAGAAAAGAATGGTTTTATTTTTAAAGATATGATTATATTTATGAGTAATAAAGCCTTGAATTTTTATTGAGCCAAACTTGATATAGTTAACTTTAAAACCCACATTATAAAAAAGAAAAATTGTACCCTTTAAAGACCTGTCTCTTGAGGAGTTTGTCATGAACATAACACTTCTTAAAGTGGGTCACTGGTTCTCATCCAGGTTGTCAATTCCTAGTTTATGTGCTCTGTTAAATATAATTGATAAATATATTTTGAGTTTTGTTCTTAGTAACTGGCAATCTCTCAATTTAGAAAATTGTGTGTGTGCACGTGTGTGTGTGTGTGTGTGTGTGTGTGTGAATGAGAAAGAGGGAAAGAGAGAGAGAGAGAGAGAGAGAGAGAGAGAGAGAAAGAGAGAGATTAATTTATTCCTGTCTTTCAATTCTAAAGGATTAGCATTATTCAGGTGAAAAGTGTTGTATTTACTGTGCTAGGAAACTTGTGGGACAAGGCATGACATAGTTAATGGGCTTTCAGTAAAAAATGTAAGAATAGAAGTCTTTGAAGTTTCCAGATAATCATCTCCTAGATAAGGAAAGAGTGACTGTCTTTACATGTATTTAGCAGCTGAGCACATCATCAAAGCAATAACACACTAGAAAGAATGGCATGCGTATGATTTAATGAATGATATTTTAAAATAGACATTACACTGCTTGTCTCATTTATATGTATCTGCTAATGTGCTTTTTATGTGTCACTAAATTTATTGGAAAGAATATTTCCAATTTTTTCCCTTGGCTTCAGTTAAATGACTCACACTCATAACTACAGATTAAGATATTAATAGATATTAATAGATATCAATTATTCCCTGTAATTTTACATTTGTTACATATAGATATAGAGGGCTGGGGCTATAGCTCAGTGGCAGATCACTTGAGAACACTTGCCTAGCATGTGCAAGATCCTGGTTCAATCCCTAAACCTCAAAACAACAACAAAAACAAAAACAAAACAGAGAGAGAGAAAAAAAATTACATTTCTTTTTACTTTTAAAATCAACTTTATTGAGAAATGAATATACAATGAAATACCTACATTTTTTAAATATATAATTCAGTAAGCTTAAACAAACATAACAAAACAATTGTCAATCGAGATGCAGATCATATAGAAGTACAATTTATTTTTCCATACATCTTTTGGTAAATATTTGGATTATTTTCAGTTTGGGGCTATTATTATTAAAGCCATGATGAACAAGTTTATCTAAAAGTTTTGGCTGCATTTTTTTTTCATTTCTCTTTGACAAATGCCTTTATAAGAAACTGTCAATATACATTTTATGAATAATGTTCAAAGTCATTGAAAGAGGATAAATATTTATATGTAACATCTGTTCTTTTGTTTAATAAATATTAAGCAACCATTATGTAATAGTAGAACTTTGGGCTCTGGGTGTACAGAATTTAATAAGACACAATTCTTGTCCTGAACACATTCAGAGAATGTGGGGAACATCTCTCTCTTATGCAAATTCAGGACTGAATCTACAGATATCACCCTACTGACCTTTTGTTCTAAGCCCTATGTCTGGCTCTCCTATCAACTGCTTATCTAACTTTATGGAGAAAAGGTTTGAAATATCACTGTTTTCAAATATTAAAATGTCTGTATTTTGTAATAAAGTAAAGGAAACTTTGCCTCCCAAATGTGATAAATAAAATAGATAACATCAAGTTTCAAACTTTGAAGTAGTTGGAAATTTTGTTAGAAATTGATTAACAGTGTAATTTCTAATAAACATTTAATGAGAATCATTTCTTAAAGTATAGTAGTTTCAATAGAACAAATAAACAAAATTTTTAAGTATAATGGTTTCATGAACTCTGCATTAGTCCATGAAACATAAATTGTATGAAAAATCACATAAATCAAAAGCCTGAGAGCCTATTCTCTATTGAATTTCAACCAACCTGAAATCTACAAATGAAGACAAGTTGTAGTCAAAATAACCAAAAACTAAATTGAAAGATAAAAGCACAAAGCTTCTGCTTGCTCTCAACATTATAATTGTTATGCTCGAATTCGGGACCCCCAAAAGACCACCAGAGACCAAGATCAATGTAAGCAGCAAAGAGGTGTTTATTGCCAGCTAGCTCGGTGACGCTGAGAGGCCCGGAGCCCAGAGTTTGCAGCAGTTTATACACTCTTGGGGGAAGACAGGGACTTCACATACATCATAGTATTTCTTAGCAAATCACCACACACCACAGGAAAATCATAAACCAACTCTAAAACATGATTAGCACATTCACTGGCGGGAACAATTTGGGTAAGAGTGATTGGTTAGTACAAAAGGGGGATTCATTTGAACTGATTGGTTTAAGCCATGAGGAAAGTATGTGCTAAACTACATGGTTTCCAACATGTTATCAACCACCATAAACTACTGGGAGGGTCATCTGGCATCCCAGGTATTTTTCCTGTCTCATGCTGATTGGTGGTTGCTAGGGGGTTGCTATTGGTCCTCACCAAGCCTGACTGAATCAGGGACACCTGGCTCCTCAGACCTCTTCTCTTATTTGTAGATAAACAACTCAGCAGGGTGGGTATGTGCCTAGGAGTGCTCTGTGGATCTTTCTAAGGACAAGGGTCACGCTCCCTTCCTTGGACAGGCTTTGCTTTGAGGTAGAAGCTGTTTTTTTAATAATCTGCAGCTGTCACAGGTGTTTTGTTTTTGTTTTTATTTATTTATTTATTTGGTACTAGGGATTGAACCTAAGGGCACTTAACTACTGAGCCACATTCCGAGGCCTTTTTTATTTTTTATTTTGAGACAGGGTCTCACAAGTTGCTTAGAGCCTCACTAATTTGCTGAGCCTGGCTTTGAACTTGCTATCCTCCTGCCTCAGCCTCCTGAGTCACTGACCTGTCACAACTTAATGGTCTTGATACCACATAGACTGAAAACTGGTTTGTCCAACAGCTGTTAGTGATAGTTATCCCAGCAAACAGTTCAAAAAATGATTTCCATGGAAAATTAACATAAGCAAGCAGTTGACCTTCTGGAATAAATAAGAACATAACATGGTCCTTATTCATCACTAAGAATGGGGCTGGGGATGTGGTTCAAGCGGTAGCGCGCTGGCCTGGCATGCGTGCGGCCCGGGTTCGATGCTCAGCACCACATACCAACAAAGATGTTGTGTTCGCCCAGAACTAAAAAAAAATAAATATTAAAAAAAAATTCTCTCTCTCTCTCTCCTCTCTTACTCTCTCTTAAAAAAAATATTTTCAATTTATAATTTCTAGGGAGGGAATTCCTGCTTCTTTTTATAACAATTTAAAAGACTTGGAATGAAGAGAAGAATTTGGTTTCCATTTGTTTTGCTTTGTGGTGCTGATTACCTTCCCTGTTGTCATTACTTACTGCCACCAGGTTCACACTAAGACTCTAATTCCTAAAGCACATTCAGCAATTGCCTCCCCACCCCAGAGGATAAAGACACACTGTTCTTTAATGTAGGTGGGATTCAGCCCATTGCCCAAAGCACTAGGTAGAAAAGATTCCTTAAGGGTAAAGAATGAAGTGTGGATACTATCATCTCCCAGCATTTGAATAAGCATGCAAGTCAACATATTAGTCAGAAGATTAAATAAAAAGATGATGACTGCCTTCCCTGAACTTCTTAGGGAAGTAGTTAAGAATCATGGGATCAGAATAAGTTATACTCCATGTACATATAATGACAAACCAGCCTCTACCTCAGAGCAAAGCTTGTCCAAGGAAGGGGACGTGACCCTTGTCCTTGGAAAGACCCACAGAGCACTCCTAGGCACATCCCCACCCTGCTGAGTTGTTTATCTACAAATAACAGGAGAGATCTGCAGAGCCAGGTGTCCCTGATTCAGTCAGGCTAGGTGAGGACCCATAGCAACCCCCTAGCAACCACCAATCAGCATGAAACAGGAAAAATACCTAGGATGCCAGATGACCCTCCTAGTAGTTTATGGTGGTTGATAACATGTTGGGAAACCATGTAGTTTAGCACGTACACCCCTCGTGGTTGAAACCAATCAGTTCAAAGGAATCCTCCTCTTGTACTAGCCAATCACTCTTACCCAACTTGTTTCCGCCAGTGAATGTTCTAATCATGTTTTAGAGTTGTTTTATAATTTTCCCGCAGTGTGTGATGATTTTCTAAGAGATGTATGTGAAGTCCCTGCCTTCCCCAAAGAGTGAATAAAACTGCTGCAAACCCTGGGTTTGGGGCCTCTCAGCATCACCAGTTGCTGTGTGCATATGGAGGAGGACTGAGCTAGCTCGAAATAAACACCTCTTTGCTACTTACATTGATCTTGGTCTCTGGTGGTCTTTGGGGGGTCTTGAATTCGAGCATAACAATAATAGGTCAAAACATAAACTCTACTGTTATGTATATCTAAAAACAATAACAAAGAACATTGGGGCTCTCTGCTCTCTCTGAATCTAGGCAAAAAAAAAAAAAAAAAAAGAGGTTAGGTAGATAGAACCAAATAAGTTATTGGTCTGCATAATCAGAAGTAAGTCAGTTATCATTTTTTCTATGCTTGATTTTTCTCATGAAAACAAAAATACTTGTTTTTTGAATAGCTTTATAAAATTTAGCAGAAAATTCATAAATAATTTTTATCTCTATGTAACAGAGTTTGGGAGATGATAAAATATACATCTATATTATATGCTATACAATACTATTCAGATGTAAAATAATTATTACTGTCTCATCATTGCAAGTGTAAATACCAGTTAAGATTTAGTTCTTGGAGTAAATAATAGGAGTTTCTAATAAATACCTACACTTCAGATTGGAGCCCAAGATTGAGGCTGATTTTCTATCAGTGCTGTCTCATAAAATGATCCCAAAACTTTACTATCTATAAATCAACTATAAAATGCTTAGGAGATATCATCACATGCATATCATGAATGCAAATATACACTTCAATACAATGCTGAATCCATTACTTTTGTCTATTTTCCTGCTGATCAACATAAGAACTTTCTATCAGGTTCAACTTATTCACCTAAGTGGAATTGTTATGACAGATATGTGGGACCCCAATAGACCTCCAGGAGCAGAATCCGATGCAAGCACACAAGAGTCTTTATTGCAAGCTGGAGCATGGACTCATAACTGTTCCTGACGCAGCGGTCCCAGGGAGTGAGTCCCGGGGTCCTTTGTTCAGTGAGATTTTATAGGTTTGGGGGGGGGGATACTCTATGCGTCACAACATCACACAGCAAATCATTCCATACCGCGGGAAATTCAAACAACAACTCTTAACATTTATTAGCACATTCAATGGCGGGAACAATTTGGGAAGGGGTGATTGGTTAATGCAAGAGAGGGATTCCTTTGAACTGATTGTTTAGGGGTGTACGTGCTAAACTACATGGTTTCCCAACTTGTTTTCAACCACCATAAACTACTTGGGAGTCATCTGGAATTCCAGGTATTCTCTCTGTCTCATGCTGATTGGAGGATGATAGTGGGGTTGCTATGGGTTGTCATCTAGCCTAACTGAGTCAGGGACACCTGGCACCACAGACCTCTCCTGTTATTTACAGACAAACAACTCAGCAGGGTGAGTATGTACTTAGGAGGGCTCTGTGGGTTCTTCCAAGGACAAGGGTCACACCCCCTTCCTTAGGCCAGGCCTTGAGGTAGAAACTGTTGTTATTTAATTATTTTTAAAAATGGAGTCACATTAGTTTTTCAGAATCTTGTTTTCATACTTGTTTTCCTCTAACTATTGTATTACTTTATTTTTTTAATTAGTTAACTTATTCTAATTAGGTATATATGACAGCAGAATGCATTTTTATTCATTGTGTATTGCCTTATTTTATTTTTATAATTTTATGTGTTTAGTTTTTTATTGGTTCTTTTAGAAGTAGCTAGAGTGGCCTCATCTGGTTATCATTTTTTATTTACCAAGTATTAGAGAATTGGGTCAGTTTTCTTGTTTCTGATAGTCAATTTTATCTTAGTTTACTTGTTTATCTTTTGTCAACAATCCTGTAAAGAGTCCTTGCTGAAAGTAGAGGGAATAAAGAATGCATAGAACAAGGTAGTTACAAATACCAACTATACCCTCATGACCAGTTACCGTTCCTAGTTTGTTAAGAATATGTTTGTGCATATTTACACATGCATTACGATGACGTGCTTGTTACTCTCCTGTTATTCATTCATCATGTAATATTATTGACAATATCAATGCTTAAAGTAATCCTACATTAGAGTATTTAAGTTGTAGGTATTTCAGAGTAGAGGGAGCAAGGAGGTAGAGAAGGCAATACTACAATGAATATCCAATGGCTGGTAGTTTTGAAAACAAAAACCTTGAATTTGTATGCTATCATCTCTCTCCTGCACATTCAAGGTTAACATTAAGCTTGTTGTGTGTGTGCAGAGGGCTGAGTAGAATCACACAATCTTACAATACAACCTATCCTGTATTATAGCCAACTCGCTGGTAGACTTCTCTCTTACATATAAAACCATTTCCCTTCTGATTTGATCTGTATTGACTTTTTTTCTATAAATAAAATAATATTTTTCTTTCATAGTGAGTCATTGTATGTAGTTATGGAGCTAAGTGAATTACTTGGCTCTATGTTTTAGGTTTTGCCTTTTGCCTTTTGTTATTTTTTGTTTGGTTGGTTGGTTTTAGTATTGGGGATTGAACCCAGAAACAATTTACCACTGAGCTACATCCCCAAACTTTTTTGTTTTAGGTCTTCAACATGTTCTGAAGCTGACAAATTGCAATCCTCCTGCTTCAGCAAGAGTTGGTGACTTACACCATTGCATCTGGCATTAGTTTTTGTTGTTGGTTTTTTTTTTCCCCTTTTTTAAAAATCCAGATGAACCTCATAGAAACCTTTGGTCAGTAAAAAAGTAGGTGGCATTCAAATAACAAAATTTTATACTGAAAGAAATAATAAAGGAGGCTTAGGAACTTGTTCCTGGCTGGGTGAAGTGAGCCACGCCTGTAATCCCAGCAGTTCAGGAGGCTGGGGCAGAAGGATTCAAAGTTCAAAGCCAGCCTCAGCAATTTATGGAAGTCCTAAGCAATTTAGTGAGACCCTGTCTCTAAATAAAATACAAAAAAGAAAAAAGGGCAGGGGGGAGTCGCTGAGGAGGTGGCTTTGTGGTTAAGTGCCCCTGGGTTCAATTCCTTATGCGAGAGAGAGAGAGAGAGAAAGAGAGAGAACTAAGTCCTGTAGTATCTCCAAGTGTTAATGAAATGTCCATGGGTTGTGTGGGGGTCATTGTACATCAAAGCCTAGTGGATACAAACATCTGGTGTCTGGGAATGACCAATGGACATTTCTCTGGTCAATTTCCCAGGGACATTGTGAATTTCTATCTCTCTCTGCCATGTTCCACATAGCACCTGAGATAGTTGTGACCTGCAAGATGCCAATCAACCTGCTGACTACAAGACATCAGAAGGAAGACTCTGCCCTTGAAACCTGATCCCTGCCTTTGATGTACCCCCTTAAATAAATCACTGGAACCATCTTTCCTTTGTCTAGTTCCAGCTCTTTTGTGGACTGGATGTATGGGGCTCCACTTTTGTAAATATAATTCTGACTCTTTGTCTTTTCTTCTTCACTAATTATTTTAGACTTTAAGTTTTCAGGTGGCTTACTCCCTCTTCAGCAGGAAGAAGAAGCCCCTCCACCCCCAATGAGATGCTGGACATTGTCCCCATTACCAAGTAACATGGAGCCAAATGGTTTCTAAAAGATTTCTTGTTTCTTAAGCAAAGACTCCAAAGAATGGCAGGTGAGATTTAGAAGACTTTATTTTTTAAAATAAATAATTTTAGTATTTTGTCTCTGTAGGCAAGAATGCTACATAATTTGACTAATTTGGGATGTTTCTGAAGTCAATTGGTGTTCTTCTCATTGAAAATCATTTTTTTCTTACCTCAGTTTTAAGCTCTAACACTATATCAGTTTAAGCATACTGACATTGAAGTAAAATTTAAATAGTAAGGCTGCATAAAAAAGAGACCTTTAGAAACACACACACACACACACACACACACACACACACACAATTTCCTTTCTGATGTATATAAAATTAGAAACAATATATATAGACTATATATACATATATAATCTTAGCAATAGATAAAGTATCCTATTTAAATATATAGTTAAACAATATTCTTTAAAATTAAACTTCACAAATAGGAACATGGTCCTATAATTATACAAGTACTCGCTTTGGGAGAAGGGCATGGTCTATTTTTATTCTCTCAAGAGCTTTCTGGCAGTCACTACCCAAAACTGCATCTGCTTCATTTGATAAGGAAATCGTTAAAAGGTGGATTACTAAGAAAGAATGAGTCACAAGTGTAAGGTTTTACCTTTAAGGCATAGAAAATTGGTATAAAAACAAGTTCAAGAACAATGGAATCTGGTTTCTTTGGCTTCACTTCTGACTTCATTCTATCAAGAAGCAGACTGACCTCAGGAAATCGCCTAAGAGAAAATGGAGGGAAAATAGACTGGTGGACACTAGATATCAGTGGAGAAGGATTGAAAGAGATAAATGGGAGTATGCTTTCTAAGTATGCAATAAATGTTTAAAATATGCTTTTCCTTTGTATGCTAGAGGAGTGATTTAGGAAATTAAAGTGTCACATACACATAAAAAGTTAAAAAGCAAAAGTATACTCTTCAATACAATGCTGAATCCATTACTTTTGTCTATTTTCTTGCTGATCAACACAAGAACTTTCTATCAGGTCAGGTCCAACCTTATTCACCCAAGGCATTAAGTGGAATCTTGTTTTCATACTTTTTTTCCCATACATATAATAAGTTAAAAATCAAAAGCATAATTTTAATTCAACATGCTAGCCTTATGCCTGATTTTATATGATCTTCCTAAAACAAGTACCCTCCAAAAAAGTAAATAATTGTGGTGAGTTTGATAAAAGGAAGTGTGGGCAGCCAGTCTGAATGAATTCACATACTCCTTCCCTGGAATGGGAGAGGCTCTGTCTTTCGTAGTGATCTGGATATTTTCCCATCCTCGAAATAGCAGAATGTGTCTTCAGATGTAGGCATGTAGCTCTATGGATTGAGCTGTGCTCACCTGTTTCTTTGTGATATTACCCCCTTTGCTCTGTTTGGGATAGAATGTTCCATGGAAACACCCTTTGTGTGTCTCCTTCTCTTGCTCTGTCTTTGGGTGTGGCCTTCCTAGATGTCAGTCAATCTGCTGACAGCAAGACGTCCTGAAGCTAGACTCAACCCCCTGAAACCTGACCCCTTGCCTCATTTGAATGGCTTCTCCTCAATAAAAGGGTTCATCACTGGCTCCAGCTCTCTCTCTTTCTGTGGACCCTTAAGATCAGAGGAGCCATCACAGAAATCCAAAGAAACAGGTATCTCCATCTCTCGTGTGGTTATTTCATGCAGCCCCAGTTCCACTGGAGTGACCCTGAGTGTTTTAGTCACTAGGAATGCGACAAGGAAGAAACATTACAATTTTTTCTAAAGATGACCATATTATCTGCACTTCTGTTGCTTTAGTTTTAACAAGACCCAAAATAATTTCTAGGAGACAACAGAGTGTTAAGGGACAGAGCAAAGTGGAGCTTTTCACTTAAGATACACTCATATAAGTTCAAGTAGTGAAGCCAGCAGGCAATACTGAAGTGGTCTACATTCTACCATGATTCTCTTTTCAATCTTTGCCTCTTTTGTAATATTCTGAATAAATACATTTGAATGTCTTAAAGACACATGAAGTGTAGGGAAAGACAGAATATCCTGAAGGAATAAGTGGAAAGTCCTATAGTAGGAGGACAACTGACACCTTCTAGAATTTCCTCATTTATCACTCCGTATTTTTTGTTTAAAGAGAGAGTGATAGAGGGAGAGAGAGAGAGAGAGAATTTTTTAATATTTATTTTTTAGTTATCGGCAGACACAACATCTTTGTTGGTATGTGGTGCTGAGGATCGAACCGCCCGCACGCATGTCAGGCGAGCGCGCTACCGCTTGAGCCACATCCCCAGCCCTATCACTCCGTATTTCAATGCTGAAAATGTATCAAATTGGTCTTTTACTTCCTTTTCTCTCTTCTTTTTTTCCTATTGTTGTCTCATCTTCTTTGCTTATCTTTTCTGTGTCAGAATAATGATATTGGGAGCATAGGTTTTTTTTTCCCCCAACAGTGCTAAAGTTTTAGTATAAAAGTGTGATGAGGGCAAATATATATTTTTGAATCATCAGCAGCAATATCACTGTTATAATAACTTAGTACCTTTATCAATATCATTATCATGGCACTTTACCACGTATAATCAGTTTATATTTTTATAGTACATATAAACTCTTAACTGTACAATATCCGAGTATCAGAGTAGTATTGTACTGAATGGCATAAACAGCTGGTTCAAGTATGTTTATAAATATGTTGCACTAGAAATATCCGTACACAATGTAAAGGACAGAAACTTTTAAAATTCTCCATGTGCTAACTAATGATTGCTATGAATAGCTAGCTATAACCCAAAGATAAATATCTTGGCTTTTTTTACATAATGGCTTTCCTTTGTTCCCAGCTAATTGCTTTAGAATGCATCTGCAGTTTCCCTATCAATAGTATTCCTGGTTCATTATAGGAATCCAATTTCACTTATCTCACACATAAATTATAGACAACTGAAAATCAGCAAGACACAATGTTGGACTTAAATTATGGAACGTGAAATGCCAAAGATCATTGGATGGCTAAACATAGCAGCTGAACTGTAGCCCAGTACAAAAGCTGTATTTTAAAAAAGACATTGAAGTAAATGGAAGAAAGAATCCTCAAGAGCTGTCCTTCTAGATATTCCACATGGCACATGAGGAGTATACTTAATTGGAAGTGCTATCATTGACTGTGAGCTTGATAAAGCATTTTGAAACCTTGCTTTTCTCAATGAGATTTGCCTGGCTCATTTAACCAAACTCTGATACTTCTATTTGTTGCTTCCTTGTCTCATAAAATAGTATCCCCATTCCTCATGTCAAAAAATTGAAAATCACCATTGATTTCTGCCTTTACATCAGACCTCATGTCTGGCCATTACCAAAGTCTGTCAGTTCTACATTAAAGTATATCTCAAAATCAATTTTCTCCATTTCCACTTCCACTACCTTAGTCCAAACTCTTATGAACTCACTAGTTCAAGATAAGCAGATAATTAGTCTTCCTTCTCTATTCTTACCCACAATTAGGAAAGTATTTCCACTAAAGTAAGTAGATTTTTTTTTCACTTTCACATCAAATTTATTTTATTTTTAAATGTTCTAATTGATAAATAATTAAAAAAATCAGAACGTGTCCATCCCTTGTTTGAACTCCTGAAATGACTTTCTAATTATAACCCTAATAAAACTTTCTTTGATGACCTTTAGTGTCCTGAATGATTACATTTCTACTTAATTCTGCCACTTTATCTGATACCTCAGTCTGAGGTTTTCCATTTCAACATTTATTTTTGTCCCTATTTGAATGTATGCTTCTAGGGTTTACCACAGCCTTCAGTTCTTAGTTAATGGCGTACATTATGTGTTAAAGAAACATAAGATAAATGAATGAATGAACCTACACAGTTCTGTCTGTTTTCTGTCTTCTCTACAGTTCCTTGCACTATCTGTAATAACTCCAATCAAAGTGCCCTAAAGCCATACTTCAGTGACAACCCTTGTTAATCTGGAATTACAATCCACAGTCCTCCAGATGAGATATAGCACTTATTACACTCTTATATTGGAGAGTTTTCTTATTATTGGTTTGCAACATGAAATATACTAAGTATGCATCTCTCTCTCTCTCTCTCTCTCTCTCTCTCTCTCTCTCTCTTACAGACAAAGCTACAGATTTAAAAAGTACATTAGCTTAGAGCTACATATTTGGGAAATGTAGAGATAAGTATATCATTGAAAATGTATTCATTAATTCATTCCATAAACATTATTGAGTCTCTTCCTTGGAAGTTCAGGTTTTATGGGGCTTAATACATATAAAAAATTGAGAAGAAATTTCCTTAAAAATATAAAAATAGGTCACTTTTTTCAAGGTTTACATATTAAAATAATTTGTAATTAATCCTCCACTTGTGCTGTCTTATATCTCCCAGGAAATTGGACAAAGTTTGTATAAATGAAGGCATCTGAAATTAAGTTTAATATGCCCCATGGCAAATGGGGCTGTGAGAGCCTACAAAATTGGCCATTGGAATCAGTCATGAAAGACATGGTCATGAAAGAGAAGCAGATTAATAAATATGACAAGATGCTGGAATTAAGGTGAGCACAGGGTGCTTAAAAGGAAAGTTGCCTGGAGGGAAAAGAACAGTTGGTGACAAAATTGAGGTGGGGTCAACATTTCAGAGAAGGATAAAACCCTCTGGAAAGACTGAGAAGAGGTTGGTACATTTGGGAACTCTGACTGCTTACTTCTGCACAGTACTTGAGGTGAAAGCACCAATTAGTAATGAGATGAATGCAGAATGCAGAAGCCAGTTTATAAAGAGTTTTGTTATTGCAGTAAGGGAGTCTGTGTTATCTCTGTAAAACCACTAAAAATGTTTAATCGGGGAAGTAGTGTATGAAATACATGTCTTAATAAGCTTATTCTTTTAGTAAAGTGAAAAATGGATTGAAAGTAGAGTAAGATTGCAAGTAGGGGAACTAAATAAAGTGTTCTTGTTGCAACCAATCAGGAAGAAAATGATGAGGTCCTGAAATAAAGCAATGGGAATTAAGTACATGCTTCCAGCCCATGTTTCCTATTCAAAGACAAACCATTTAATGATTATATTGTGGCTGTGTCACTGTAGTATGCTAATTTAAACTTCTTTGGGTATACACCAAGGAGGGAATAAGTAGGTCAAAAGGTGGTTCCATTCATAGTTTTTTGAGGAGTCTCCATACTGTTTTCCAGAGTGGTTGCACCAATTTGCAATCCCACCAGCAATGTATGAGTGTACCCTTTGCCCTACACTCTTGTCAACATTTATTATTACTTGTAGTCTTGATAATTGCTATTTTGGATGCCATTTCTCTAATTGCTCTTAGAGATGTTGAACATTTTTTCATATATTTATTAATGATTTGTATTTCATTTTTTGAGAAATAATAAATATAATCTGTAATAGGGAGTTTTTCTAATTCATATCATAAACACTGGGAAAATGGGTATCCTGTCTAGTTGTCTGCTGCTACTGTGCTAGCCTTGACAATTAATTAAACCTCACTTTTCTTGTCTAACGTGTGGGAGAACTGACTTAGACAATCTTTAAAGCTTCCTTTCAATTCCAAAATTCTATGGACAGCAAAGTTTCCCTATTTCTATTATAGAGCTGTTATTTACTACTCTTTTTTGCAAGTTAGGAAAAGAAAATGAGGTCATTAACTTGGAATTAATCCTCCATTTATGCTGTCTTATATCTAGAATGCCAGGCATTGATATGGACTTTTCACAAATAGTAATTAAACTTGGTTATCTTTATGAAAAGGTTCTTGAAAAGAGAAGTATAATTTAAATATAAATTATGAATTAAACAGTTGGTTATATTTTCTCCTAAGACATAAAGAATGTCAGAAAATATGTATCTTTCTGCCTTTTAACATACCATATATTATTTATTTTAGAATAGCATAAGCTAAAAATTATGTACAGCTAAGTACCTCAGAATTCAATGCTTATAGTTACAAACTAAGCTTAAACAGTTTTAAATGATTTTGCTAGTTGATTCTAATTAAAGTTGTACTGGAGCGTTCCAGTTGCACACTTGAAAGAGAAACCTTGTATTGTGCAAGTGCTTGCCTGCAATTTATTAAATGGGTACAAGTAAGCTCTCTTGTCCACACATAATCCAATTAAATGCATTTTATTTTATATATGAAATAGAACCACTTGGAATTAACTTACTTATATTTGAACATAGTTGACTCCAAAAAGCAACAATTCACATGGTTTATTATAATGTTTGTATATGAGTCACTAAAACCATAATCTCAATAATTTTGTCTATTTTTATAAAGTAAGTAACAAATAGTTTTATTTAAAGAATTACAACTCATCATGTACATTTTTATGAAATGTCAAGATGTAATGTATAGATTATAAAATCCAAAGCATTGTAAGATGTATGACAAAAGGTCACATTTTCAAATTTGCTAAAAGCAGTTTCTAAATATCAAATTGGAATTTTGGACTCAGTCATCCATTCTGCCCATAGCATCACAAGAAGTTCTATTTTCATTTTTTTCAAAGTCATCTAAATGGAAGGGGAGCAAACCACATGTCGGGGTCTCTATAGAGATGATTGAAATCCAACTGCAAAGTACACATCTTAAAGCAGCTGCATTGGAAATTGAGAAGCTCTGTTTACCAACAGGGATTGAGGAAACCACATACTTCACAGGAAACAGCAAAGCCAAGTGAAAATGCATCCTAACATGTTTAGAAAATTAACTGCTTTAGGGGATGCTAATTAAGTACATGGACAAGAGACAGAAGGAAAGATTAGAATTGACATGGTAGAGTTGTAGGAAGGTGAAGACTGTTCTGAGAGAGTATTAGGGAAAGGAGTTTTGGAACAGAGTAGTTCTTCATATATATATATATATATATGTATATACATATATATAACATAATTTTATATATTATATTAAATATACAATATATATTATATATCTATATAATCCTTGGAGCAATGGGATTGTAGGCACTCATGTATTGGATTTACAGTACTAAATTTAGAGTGATTGCACTAAAAAAGCACATGCGCACACATGCACACACACACACACATACACACACACACACACACATACCCCATGACACATCTGGGAAAAGTTAATCATAAGAAAGTAAACTCCTATCATATACTAATATGAGCTAAAGTAAAACTTTAGAAAATGGAGAGAAGAAATATTTTATAGCATTATATTATAACAAAACAAAGTTAGATAGGAACTCATGTCATTTTGAGTCTCTCCAAAGGGAAGATTTGGAAGCTCATCCTAAATTTTACTTCCTCTAATTAAGATCAAAGCCAAAGGAAATTTATGACCAACAAGAGAAAGACAAGAAATCCAACATAAAAATGAGTAAGAGGTATGATTAGGAAAATTTCAGAAGATGAGTGAGTGTGAAACAATAAATATTCACCCTCACTTACAATTTAAAAACACTATCCATTGAAACAATATACTCCTGGGGCTGGAGTGGAGCATTCACCTAGCACATCAGAGGCCCTGGATTTGATCCTCAGCGCCACATAAAAATAAATCAAGGTATTGTGTCCAACTACAACTAAAAAATGAATATTAAAAATATATATATACTCCTATCACAAGGAAGCCACCACCTAGCCAGGGTAATTCTTCCTGCTCAGGAGGGAATAAGATACCTTAGAAAATAGAGTCTGAAATAATTAGTGAAGAAATAACAGAGTCACAGGATCAGTTTTAAAAGCAGAGTACCTGATAGGATCTTCCAGTCCTGGTAGGATTGGAACAGAACAATTAGAAATTTTACTTAAGGGGGGTACATCAAAGGCATGGGTAAGGTTTCAGGGGTGGAGTCTTGCTTCATGATGTCTTGCAGTCAACAGGTTGATTGGCATCTTTGCAGGGTACACCCATCTCTGAGAGGCTGTGTGGCTACAGCCATCTCTGGTGTTGTGTGGGACCTGGTAGAGCTGAATAGGACTCACATGTATCTGGGTGATCTTACCAGCAGGATTGCCACTGGAAGTTCCCAAATACCAGATTTTTCTATTCAATGGGCTACTGTGCCAATTTGGTCCACATATAATCCACGGACGGCTTTCAAATTATTCCTTTACATTATCAAATTGAAATTAGAGAGATAGATAGATAGATACATAGATAGATAGATAGATAGATAGATAGATAGATAGATAGATAGATAGAGTGAGTGAGCAAAAGTGTGGATAGGGATGTAGGGAAACTGGAACCCTCATGACCTGGGAATGGAAGCATAAATTATAACAGCCATTTTTGAAAGAAATTGGAAGTATTTAGTTAAATTCACTACATGTATACTGTATAACCTATAACTTGATCAATTCTAGTCCTCAACAATGGTGCATAGATAAAGAGAAAACATACTCAGGGGCTATCATTAGAATGGGTGATGGAAGAAAACTACCCAAGTTACCCATTATATACCAAAAGTATCGAAGACCAAAATATTTTCAAGATAAAGAATATTATATAGTAGTCCAAAGGACAAGATATTCCTTTAAAAAGCATGGATAGAGCTCCCAAATTAATATTGATTAAAATAGCAAAAAGCAAGATCTGAGGAGAGACAGGATTTGGACCACACTGTCATTACCTTAATTTTAAAATACACTTAATAATATTTATTTTTCATAGATATATATGAGTATAAAGGATTGTTTGGAAAGGGAATTGTAAAGTCTAACCTAAAACCTATCAGTGATGCCTCTGGAGTGGGATGGAACAGGAGAATATTAAAACTGACATTATTTGAGAGAACCCAGGTGTGACAATATTTAGTATATATAACAGGCTTAGGCTTGAATAAATATTATCTCTTGCTCCTTCCTCTCATTTTTTTATTGATTGTTTGCATTTACCTCTGAAGTTTCTCCAGATTCCTACTATTCTTGCTTTATGACTTGTAAATAACTATTTTCGCATTGCCTAATGTGTTCTGTATTTGTTTCCACTCATCACTGCTCTTATTCAAATTTCTTCTTTTTTTAGCAGTTACTCTTGCTTCCAACAAGAGTTACAATCTGGAGATCTAAGGAAGGAAGGAAGTTAAGAGCATGGAAAAGTTTTTACTTGGATGCTTGAAACTCCACTAGCACCACAGTATATGGCATTTCACTTCTTGTCTACAGGGTCTACTGAACCTGGTAGAGAGACCTTTCCTTTCCCCACCAACTCTGGATCTTTTTCATCTTGTAACAAGATAATGCGCCCCCCCCCCATATCTTCTAAATCAATCAGTGTCCTGGCTTTTCCCCCAAAGTAGCTAGATGCCACTAATGGGATTCAGGCATACTATCCTAAATATGGCAAGTTGGTATTTGAGAAAACAGGGAAAATAGGAAAAGGGACTCAAGCTTAATCCCACAGGCACTGCAACATTTACATACACCTTTCAGATAAAAGGGAGAGAGAAAGGAGGGATAAAAATGGACAAGAAAACGATCAAATGAAATGTCACAGAAAACAAGAGAAGAATATGATTCAAAATAAAATGGTATTAAAATCAGATGATGTTATGCTAAAATTTTGAGTTAGATGATCTTAACAAGAAGAAACCAAAGTTGTTTTGCAGGATTCTGGAAAGAAAACAAAAGATAAAAAAAGTGGTTAAATACAGATAGTGTAGGCAGTATTGTCAAGCAGTTTTGTTATTGAATAATGGGACAATAGCAAGAGGGAAAGAGTTACAATGCCAGTGCTTCTCATATTTATTACATATTTATTTATAACATTTATGGGACTCTTGTTAAGATTCAGATTATGATCCTGTATACCAACATCTGCATGTCTAGGAAGTTCCTGGCAAGCTCCAGGGACACAATTCCATACATTCAAGTAAAAAGACCATCTGTTCTTTGGAAAGATGAAAGTTACAGAGGTATGTGTGGATAAGAACACATATGATCAGCTTGTCAAAACAGACTTATATAACAATTGGAAATATTTATCAGAGTCAAACTTACTAATAAATTCAAAAATACACAGGTGAACAAAGCATACTGAGATCTGGGACATGCCATGTTACTCCCCAAGACCCTCTTCACCACATCAAATCCATGCTCTCTGGACCAGAATAATAAATGAGTCCTCTAAGTGTGCATTTGAGGGTCATTATCTCTCACTCTGTTGAGAGCATTTAAGTTCAAAAACATTTCCAATTTATACTCCTGAGAGTTATGCTGCTTACATGATGTTATCCTGGCATTATGTATCATAAACCCAAAACATTCTGGTTTTATTACCGGTAAGAAATCCGCTAGCCAGGGACATCCCATTGAGACTCTTGTGTGCATAAACTCTCTTCCTCCTAGTAAATCTCATCATGAAAAAAGATTAGCTTAAATTAAGAGCTAGTTCCTGAACTTCCTCATGCTGAGAATACACACAGACACACACACACACACACACACACACACACACACAAAACAAATGTTACCAGGGAAGCCCAAACTGCTTTGTTCCCTGACTAGCACAGCTCAACTAAATCTATATATGTACATCTCCTGGCTTTGTCTGGTTTCTTTAAATTGTAACTGCTTCTGTAGGACCTGCAGAGAAGCAATCAAGCCACTTCTCCCCAGTTTTGGCTAAACTGAGCTGTGTTCATTTTTCCTTTTTACCCTGATGGCTCATTTCTTATGCAAGAAGCAGAATCCAGTTAGCCTGGATCCAGGCAGGCTCCATGGCTTGGTTGCTGGTTACAGTCAGTAATTTACCTGAGGGTCCAGTTGATGTATAGTTTAGACTTCATCATCCATTTCCCTTTTCTTCCCCCAAATGTATCACTTCCCCTAGAGAAGGCAGTGACACCTCTGTACATTCATAAGGGAGCATTACATCTTCTCTCTTCCCTCTGCCCTTGCTACACTTCTCTAGGAAAGGAGCTTGTCTGGTGAGAGAGGGAGAGCCTTTCATTCCCTGGGTCTCATCACCTATTGCTAATCGAGACTGTAAAGCTCTTTGCTCTCTCCATATGCCTGTCACAAGGAGCATTGTCTTTTCTGTTTTTTCTATCCAAGTTATTTAAGCTTTCAGAGAAGAATTTCCCCTGAGCAGGAGGAGGTCCAAACCAGTTCATTAAATTTGGTTTAGGTAGGAATTTGAAGGCTCTTCCTTCAATACCTGATTTTAAGAAGGAACAGGACCTCTGAAGAAATTGTACTTTCAATTTATGCCCTTGAGTTCAGTAAGAGAACTAGAGGGGAAATGGAGACATATAAAGGTTCCCCTCTTGACCTCAAATACTTGGTTTTTAAAATTCATGTTTTGTATGGGGGTACTGCTGGGAGGATGGACTTCATCTCCTTGTTTATGCACAACAAATTATTGGAATCCTGCACCCCAGCTGTTAATAGTGGTTCCTTAGGAAAGTGTGGGATAAAAGCAGTTTTTCCTTTTTACTAAATATAGTTTTGTAATAATTTTTATAATGTGCATGTTTCACTTTAGGAGTTTCAAAGTTCATTGATACAAAATAGAAAGGGTCTTGAATAAGTATCATTCTAGAAACACTGTTGCCACTTGAGGAAGCTTAAAGTCCAATACTAATGCCACTCTTAGAACCCCTAATAATGTATCTATAAACTCACCTGGACTTTCTCATTATTTCTTATAACCTGTATGCTTTTATTAGTCATGTTTGTATCTTATTCTCGTCACTTAGTTTAAGGACAAAGCACATCTTGTACTTCTTACCTTTGCTCCTTGTTTGTGATAAGTTCTTAACTATCACGTGGTTTATTAACTGAAAGAATTATTTCTTCTACAAACTGGTGAAAGGCAGAGGAAGTCCCCTTCAGTTATCTCCTTCATCTTTGTGACTCTTCAGAGGACACAGCCTAAACTCAGAGGGCTATGTTACCAAAACCAGTAAGAGCTAAGGGGAAAGGAATCACAGCTCATTCATCACAGGTATAACTCTTTAAATCTTGGAAATTAATAAAATAGTGAACAAGTCAAAGAACTAACCCACTGTCTTCTATGTATTAAAAAAAATTAGATCATAAGGTAGTCTTGTCTCAGGCTTATCTTTTGAACATGCACCAGCAAAACCCCTTATTTAAGACAATAAAATATAAATATATACCCTATAACATGTTTACTCAACTTGTATACTCTTCTTTCTGGGCAAGATGTACCAATGCTGTATAGGACTGGAAAATTCCTCCTCTATAATGTGACCATGACAGCTCTAACTCCTATCTTCAGTGATAATCAAGCAAAGTGCAGTGATACCAAAACCTCAAAATATTTATCACTCATATATATATATATATATATATATATATATATATATATATATATATATGTATATGTGTATGCAAGTAAAATATCTGCTTACATATGTGCATAGAGAAAAATTAAGAAAAAATTAATAAGTTGAAAATAAAAGTATCAACAAGACTTACATTTTTTCCATGTATATGATTTTGTTTTAAGTTAGAAGGGACAGTTGAGATTTTTTAAAAATCTCACAGTAGCACACATGGATATACATTCTTTTAGTAAATATGAGTTCATGATATGAATAAATGTCACCCAATGTTTTCTCTATCAGAAAGAATCAAATGACTCCACAATATCCTGTCAGCTGCATGAGAAGTACTTTTGTCTTTTTTTCCTGCAGCAGTTTTTCTCTTTGTATTCCCACTGGCATACTAATAAGATAAAATTATTCCATGTACATAAAAAGGTTTCCCTTACTCTTACATCCTTCTGGTGATCACCTCATTTTTCTACTCACCCTGTTCTACTTCCCTACTTCCTGCTTTTTCTTTAATCCACTCCAGTGAAATTTTTATTCTTTACCACTTTTCTTGTTCATCTCCCCAGAGAACACCATCTTGCCAAACCTAATGGACACTTCTTTCTTTCTCTTCTTTCTTGATTGTTGAGCAGTATTTAGTAGAGGTGATAATTTCTGTATCTTTGAAACACTTTCTTCACTTGGTTTCCATGTCGCTTCCCTTTTTCATGTTCATAATTCTGGGGTCCTGAGAATCAGTCATCAAATCTCTTTATTCTCTATCTTTATTCATTCCATACTCACATGATAACATCAAAGAGTATATAGGTATACAGCCATTTAGAGTAATGCCAGCTGATGTCACAAACAAACCTCCAAATTATAGTACATAGGCAAAACTTGACTTCTTAAATAACAGCTCAATACATATGTTCCTGACATGTAAACTGTTATTTTATAAGGAAGCAGAAATTTTATGATTGAAAGAGTTTCTGTATGATTTTCTTTCTCTGACCTTCAATTCCTACTCCCTCTCCAACAACTTGACTCTTGAGTTTTTCCTTGTTAATCAAAACTTGTTAGAATTAACACTATGATTATACAGGTATGGTATATCCACATAGTCGTGAGCTAATCAACATGCAGTGTCTATGTACATCACATGAAATTTGGTGGCCAGGGAAGTGAAAAGAGCACACACATGTAAGTGGATCCACAGGAATGCTTGTAGTTTGATTAGAGACAGCCAAGTTAGTAAGCAGATCAATATAGAGAAGCTACTTTAATTCAAGGCAAGGCCAAAGCTTTTGTGAATGAATATTCAAATCCATCTGATACTTTCACATTCTTTTCCAATTTTGCAGGTATAAGTGGAACAGAAAAAGCAGATGAATTTCAAAAAGAGTCATTAGAAAACAGAATGCACATTACTTAAAATCACTAAAGTTCAAATAATGTTGATTTAAAAATTAGCTCATCAGCAGAATGACTAATCAACTTACTTTAATGTATAGCAATGGTAATAATAATAGTTGACATTTAATGTTTGCCAATCTTCTAGATGCATTAATACACATAATCCTCTTTAAATATTTTTAGTTGTAGATGGACACAATACTTTATTTAATTTATTTATTTGTATGTGGTGCTGAGGATTGAACCTAGAGCCTCACCATATAAGGCAAGCACTCTCCCACTGAGCTACAACCCCAGCCCCATGTAATCCTTATAACAATTCTATGACTCAAGGTTACTAAAATTCTTAATACATAGACTATGGAAATAAGGGACAGAGAGATTAAGTGGATTTTTCATGTTCGATAGTAAGCAAATCCAGGTGCCAAATCCAGTACACAACATTATCTCTAAAACTTTAGGATCATGAATTTCTCAAAGATTAAAGGGTAGAATTGACATTTATAGAAGCTATAGTATTATTATTGCTGAACTTAGAAAATTTAATATTTAATAATTATAGCCAATAGTTATAGGTATTTTATGAAATATACTTTGAAAGGAAAATAAACATTTAAAGAAAAGGAAATAACCAGGATATCTCAGGATTGGCAATATTTTTACATGCTATGGTAATAAACAACAACAAGAACAACAAAAAGAATGTGAAGTTTTTAATTCTATGGGATGTTTAGTCATAAATTAACCACTGAATCCAAGCAACATTCCTTTTTATTATTATTAAATCATCAAAACATAGAATATCATTTGTCTACCTCAAGTGTACATATATTATTGGGTAAATATTCCATCTAAAATTCACATTTGTAGCATACAATAAAATCATAACTATCAGTCGGTATAGCATAGTAGTTAAGAGAACTGACTAAAATTAAGTAATGACCCCCTCCCTTTATCCAATAATGCTATCACCACCACTTATTAATTCAGCCTCCTGAGTTGCTGGATTTACAGACATGAGCCACCACACCTGGTGACCACCTAAAATTCTATAGGGAGTGCTGTCACTAAAGTTTGTCCTTCTATCCAACAGCAGTTAAGGCATAAATAAAAACTTGTTTTATTTTTTGTACTTTTAACTATAGATTCCTCCTTGTAAGACTGAGTTACCCAGTCCAGGACAGAGAACAGAGTGGCAGATACTATAGCTGAAACACCATTTTCCCACATGGTTTCAAAAGTACATGCCTTACATCTTCTTCAAAAGGCTTGACAGTCATCAAATGGCTCCTGGTTAACCCTTTTTAGCTTTTCTATGACACGACCACATAGAAGGAATCATGGTCTGACCACTGCCTCAGGTTTGTCTGGGACTATTTCTTCTGAAGTCATTGTTATTATCTGATCTGTTTTTAAATACCTCACATGTGATATTTGCTAGAATGAGGCCCAATGGATGGTGTCTTTATGGGGGTTGGGGTGGAGAATATGAGTGAAAGATGGGAGGCAGTTTCACTGGTGTGTTGCATATCAATAGGTCATAATCAGGGAAGGTAAGGAGGGGGGTTGTGGTGGGTTTTTATCCACTTGTATACTCAGTTGCTGGGTACAGTACTCACAGTCTATTTGTTAGCATGTTGAGGTATCAAAAATGGAAGAAGTTTTAAAATTTTACAATATAGTAACCTGTTATAAAATCTCTGGTTTTTTGGTTAGTGGTTTTTATTAGCAATAATATAATAGAATGTGTAGAGAAAGACAATTATCTTTTCCTGGATGCAAAGATTAAAGGAATAGACACCCTCGTCAGCTAGAATGATCCAGGACCAAAGCCACAGTATTCCCCATTGCTGTTGGTTTGTTTAATTTCTTGATCTATTTTGAATAGGTGTTGGTGAAAACATTTTTGATTTTTTTTTCTTTTTTAAATTGGTTCATTATAGTTATACATAATAGTGGCTTCATTATGCCATATTTGTGCATGCACATAATTTGATCACTCTCATTCCCTACTACCTTCCTTTTACCTCCCATCATCCCTTCCTGTGACCCACTTGCCATATTCTACTGATCTCCATTCTGCTATTATTATTTTTGTCATTGCATTATTATATGTTGCATTATTATATGACACCCTCGTCAGCTAGAATGATCCAGGACCAAAGCCACAGTATTCCCCATTGCTGTTGGTTTGTTTAATTTCTTGATCTATTTTGAATAGGTGTTGGTGAAAACATTTTTGATTTTTTTTTCTTTTTTAAATTGGTTCATTATAGTTATACATAATAGTGGCTTCATTATGCCATATTTGTGCATGCACATAATTTGATCACTCTCATTCCCTACTACCTTCCTTTTACCTCCCATCATCCCTTCCTGTGACCCACTTGCCATATTCTACTGATCTCCATTCTGCTATTATTATTTTTGTCATTGCATTATTATATGTTGCATTACACACACACACACACACACACACACACACACACACACACGTATATATATGATTCATTGCTATTTTTCAGGAGAGCTCTCCATAAAAATTTTGGAGACATTGCTTGCAGAATTCCTAATCTAACCCTGTTTTAATCTGAAATGTAGATTTTACTTTTTATACTTGAAAGTATCATGCTGTTTAGATAAGATTTTAGTTAATGCATTTGTTGTCTCACAAATACACATGTCAATTAGAGCACTATATTGTTTCTTTATTCAACAGCTTCCACAAGCATGTTATTATGCACAAAAATGAGAAAAGTCATTTTTGTGCAGAATAACATTGTGAAAAAAATGTCTACAGTGGTTGAGATAGAAGTCATAGATTGTTATCATTCTTTATTTGTGGAATGCTATGGGGAATAGGTTGACCTGTGAACATAATTTTCAAACCTCTTTAATGAATCATTGCAATAATTCATGGTAATGACAAAACAAGCCTTTTAATAATAACCTTAATTTATGATCTTACTTCTTTGTGCATATGATCATCTTTCTTTTTCTAAAGAATTATCACTAATCTTCAATGTTCTTTGCTTTTCTGGTTCCCATCTTCTGAAAGCAGAGTAGCTATCCTTCTCTGATTCTCCCACCAAAAACTATCCATATCTTTTCATATCACTATTATCTACTTCCCACATTATTTTATAATTACTTGCTCACCTGTAAGTTCTCCAATGTACTTCTGAACATCTTGTTAACAAGGATCTTGGTTTCTTATTTGTAGAGTCCCTGTGCATAATATGGTGTCTAGGACAGAGTAGCATTCCATAAATACTAGTAAAATAATGCAAAAAAAAATAAAGAAAAGGAGGAACAGAAGGAGTTAAAAAAAAGGAGAGGGAAAAGTGAGAACAAGCATGATGTAAAAATAGTCTAAATCAAATTTGAAATTATAAGCATGGCCATGCACGTGTATACCTGTGTGTTTGTTGGCAAGCAGGAATGAATTCATATTGCAAATAAAAATGATAAAGAACTGAGGTCTATTTAACCTCCTCAAAATCTGTTGTGAAGGCAGTAATTGTTTACAAAGTATTCTAGTATTTTCTAGAAGAGACTTTTACTGTGTGGTTTGAATCTAGAATGTTCCTCAAATGCTCAACTGTTGAAGACTCCATTTCCAATGCAGCAATATTCAGAAGTGGGACTTTTGGGAAGTGATTGTATCTTGAAGGCTCTGATCTCATCAGTGTATTAATTATTAACAGCTGAATGGGACATGGTGGAAACTGTAGGCAGGTAGTGCATGGTTGGAAGAAGTAGGTCACTGAGGGTGTGACTTGGGACTACATCTTGTCCCTGGCCCATTTCTCACTCTTTTTCCCCTTCCTGGGCTTCCATGACCTGAGCAGTTTTCCTATGCAATGCCCTTACACCATGATGTTCTGCCCTTCGGGCCAAAAGAAATGGAGCCAACCAACTGTGAACTGAAACCTCTGAAACTGTGAGCTGAAATAAATCTTTTCTTCTTTAAGTTATTAAAATCCAGTAGTTTGGTCACAACAACCAAAAGCTGTAACAAACTGCCTCACAATTGTTCATTATTATATTTCTCTTTCTAATCAATCCTCTAAAGGAATGGATGGCAGACGGAATACATATTTAGAAAGCGTATGATAAATAAATTAGTCCATGAGTGAATGAATGAATATCTAACAATGAATAAATAACTAAACAAAAAAATAAAACATAAAAACTGGTTTACCAACTCAAAAATTTTAAAGTGTGTTTGAAATAATTTCATTCCTTGGTAAAGTGATTGAATATGCTGCAATAATGAAGGGTGCATTTTCTAAAACTTTATTCATCAGATAGGAACAAATTCATCAGAATTGTCCTTTGTGTTTCAGAATGGAGGCTGCTGACAGGTTAATTCTAGACTAATAACTTTCTAGTCACTGGTTTGGTTCTGTTATCTAAAAAGCAAAGGTGTTGTTAATTAGCAAGTGTGAAAAATACTTGATTGACTCTACTAAATTAGATTTTGTTGACCTGCCAAAGTAAATTTGTCATTAGCATTAACTAGAAACACACACACACACACACACACACACACACACATACACAACACATACACAATTCCTTTTTAAAAATTCAGTTACTAATAATTTCTTTTTATTAAAAAATAATGTAACTGTAAAGACAAAGCTTTGAAGTCAAAGGCCTGTGGATAAATTTCACCTCTTTCATTCCAACTGGGGAGGTAGTGCCTGAGAACATTGTTTAACTTCTCTAAGTCCCAATGTTCCAAAGTATAAAATGATGACAATAATGCTTGATAGGATTATTATGAGAATCAATGGTGCTAGTAAAGTGGGAAAGCCTATCTGCACCTATTGTTATGTCTGGTGTCTATTAGTTATTTGTGAAAACTTTTTGAAATTGAATCTCTTAGGATTATTCTTGTCAACACAACAGGTTTGAGGCTGAGGTTTTTCTGAGTAGATTCATGAATTCAGTTATGTAGTGTACTTTTATTGACAGAATATTAGGTGGAACATCTACGTGTGATAGACACTGAAATATTATAATTCCTGTCTTCAAAGGGCTTATGATTCATTTAGATAAAATATGTGCACATATAATGAAAATACTATGTAAAATATGAAATGATTATACGGGGTTTTTAATCTTTCTTTTCATAGGTATAGCAAAGTGTCTCCCCCAAATTATTCTATTTAATCAACTAACTGAAATTGCTCATATTATTTTTAATAAATTACTCATTTTGTTTTAATAATTCCTTATTATCAGAATTGATTTGCCAAGTTCCTCATTGTAGCAATATCTTCCTTTTCGATCCCCACTTTTTCCAGGTATTTCAAAAGCCAAAATTTGTAAGGATATTCTCAATAACTATTTTGTTAGTAAAAATGCTTTCAATTCATAAGACCAACCCCATTGTAATATCAACCTAAGTGCTACCCACACTCTTATCATTGTTTGTTTGTTTGTTTTTCCCAGAGTGAAAGCAATTTCATGATGCATGAAGAAAAGAGATGCATGCCAGTGCTGGGATACCAGGAAGTGTTTTGTGAACCAGGCTTTTTGCTATCAATATAAATGAAAGGAAGAATAAAGAGGAGGGAGTGGTGAAGGATAGGGATGAATGGAGGCATAAGTGTGATGGATAAGCTAAGAATGAATGGAGAGTAGTGTCAACTGAGAACAAACGTGTGAGTGTTAAACATTTAAACTCATATCTGAGTGCTTAAGGCAAACTGCTTTGAGCTTTGCATGGGAATATAAGTATGCCACCTTAAAAGTCTGAACTTTTGTAATATCCAAATGCTGATCCCCCCCAAAAATGATTTATGCTTTAATTGCGTCACTATCATTCAAGAATATTTCGCTAAATTTGATACTAATTTTCACTAGTCACATATTTCACATATTAACTAAACAACCTATTGTTGCTGTTACATATCTTTTTCATTCAATATTAAATGAATATTTAATTTGATTCCAAGAAAGAAACTAAATTATCATGAATCTGTGGGAAAGTTCTCATGCTTTGTAAAAGATGCAATATTTTATATATTCTCTTCCCCATCTTCCATTAGGCCATTCACTAGCTCTGTGCACTTATGTGAGTTATTTATCTTCACTGAGCCTCAGTGTTCCTGTCTATAAAAGGGAGAAAATACCTGTCTTTTCACGTTTGAGATAACAAATGTAACTCAGGGTACATTACGCACCTAAGTATGTTGTTATCAATGTTATTACTTGTTTGTTGTTTTTTTTTATTGTGAGAAGAGCTTTTAACATGAGAGCTACCTTGTTAGCACATTTTTAACTGTAGAATACATTACTATTGAGTTTGGTACAATCTTGTGAAGCAAATCTCTATAGAGTTCATTCTTCTGCTTGGCTTATAATGCTCAAAGATTAGCAACTCCCCATTTTTTCTTCCCCTTTGTTTGCTATTTCTTTACCCTTCTCTTTACCTACCATTAGGAACAGCTGGGGAGGATATCATGCTGAATTTGCATACTTATAAACCAGATCCAGATAAAAGCTCCTTATAAAGTATGAAGTTTAACAAAACACAGAGAAAAAACAAATTGAGCAAGAAACCACTTTGTCATAAACTTTGTCACTCTCTGGCATGTAGGATAAATAAAAATTCAAGTCATAATCCTCCCAAACCACAATCTGTAGAAGTAATTCTGTGCTGAATGTATGGAAAAACAAAATCCCATCCTTTGCACTCGTTGAATCTAGGTTATAAATCCCAAAAACCAATCTCTAATCTAGAGGGACAGTAGCAGATCATTTCATTTTATTTATAAAGTTGGAAAACACAGCTTTAGGTGCACAAAAGAGTGAAATTTAATTAATTGAGAAATGTTTTATAAAACATTTATTATTTTTATAATAAAAAAACAGCAAAACTGTTCTGGAGATGAAGGTAAGTAATTTTATTTATGGAATGTCTACAAACTTGTTTAATGATATCAGATACCTTACTTATTTATGGAATGTCTACAAACTTGTTTAATGATATCAGATACCTTACTTGTGATAGCTTCTATAGAGAATCGATAGACTTTCCTACATACACATTATCAAAAGACATTTTAATAGTGCTTGATCCAAATGAAGGTATGTTGCTCCCAGAATATTATGAGGAGCTTTGGTCTTTATTTCCCTTTTAAGATTATGTAAGCCTGTGCAAAGAAAGGCAGCTTTAAGCAAGAAGTGGGCACATTGCGAAGAAGCTAAAAATAAAGTTGGTAGGCATAATAGCATATATTTTGTTTAGAGCTTGAACCAAACACATCAACAAAGCAATAATAATAAAATGTAACAAGCACTGCCACTGACTAAAAGTAAAGCACAGCGTGTGCTGTGGAACAGAACCAAGCAAATAAACAAATCCTCTAAAATCACAAGGCACACTTCCCAAAAACTACATAGCATTCAAATACATAGCATGGAATGGAAAATATGGCAAAGAGATCCCATGCATTCTGATCTCTAAGGCTGACTAAAAGCTCACTTAATTGGTGTTATCTTAAAGGGCTTCTCCAGAGTGCTTATGGATGCAGGGGTAACCTGTAATATCATTACTTCATTCAGTTAAGAGCAATTTATTGTGTGCTTAAGAGCTACGTCTTGGGGAAACCCCCTCCCCACATGTTCTCCGATTCCACTGCCTCTCCTTCACTGTGCCATTCTGCTGTAGCTATTCTTCACTAATAAGGAAGAAAAAGAGGTATTCATAGGTTTCAACCAAGGCTTGTCCTCTCCTCTAGCCTACTCATCAGAGGGCTGCAAGAGCAACAACACCATCAGAGAGCAAAGGCGGCAGCAGCAGCAGTAAAATAACATCCTAATTCCTCTGATTTATTCTCCCTTCTCAATGAACTAAGGGGATATTCAAAGAGGAGAGTGTGGCTTCTGTATAGACTGCACTTACAGTACCAGAAAACACTGCAAAGAAGTGATATGTACATAAATATGCTCAAAGAGAAAATTATTACATATTTTCAACACTGTATACAATGAATAATATGCACTTTTCCACCTCTATGATTCCTAATTCTATTATTGGCATTGTACAGTTCTGAGGAAAGCACAGGCACATACATACAAAACACAGTGAGAAAATGGACCTTGCCTCATTGTTATATGTGTGTGATTTTTATTACAGAATGCTATCATTATTTCATTATTTAAAGAAGTAGATAAAATAGGGTCTGTCATGAAAAAAGAGCTAATTCATGGTGACAAATGCTAGTGCCCATTTTCATTCATTTACTAAAATTCACAATATCTATTGACAGTATTCTATGTGCCAGAATCCGAGGATCTATACTGGTATTCAATTCTAAGTAAAAGGAAAACATGCAGATGGAAACATACAAAACACTCTGAGAAAATGCCCTCCATTATCATAAAAGTATAATTCTTTTTATGTAAGTGGCATCATGATTCTATTATATTAAAAACAGAGATATTTGGAACTTTCAAGAAATATATAATTCATGTGAATCTCATTTCCATTCATTCTTTCATTCAACCATTCACTGAAAAGTAGTTTCTGAGTGTCTTGGATCAGCTTAGTGTAGCTTGTAGACCTACAGAACACAATGTACAAGGCCAAAAGCACTCTCTGCTCTTAAGGTGCTAACAGTGCAGAGAGATAGCAATTTAATTATTAACCCAGAAACTGCTGTTCAAGGGGGTGAGACCTCAGAAAGACAAAATAGTAGGTGCTATGGCAATACCTAGGCCATACAAATATAGAAAGGAGGCAAGGTCCAAATCAAAGGTAGTTTATCCCATCATATGAGGTTTGAATTTCATCTCTAGTGGATGGGCTCAAGAAAGTGTTGTACTCAGGTGAATGATAAAATCAGGTTGATACTACAGGTAGACAGTGAATTTGAAGAATGTTCCTGGAATCAAGGAGGTGCAATGTGACTAAACTAGTTTTGGCAATGATGGAAGTATTTGATGAGACAACTAGATGGCAAAATCAGCCAAACAAGGGCAAATATGAATACAGAAGAGAGAGGAGGAGCAGGGTCAAGGAAAGGGAAAACTCAGAGAATGGTGGTACCAACCAATGAGTAGTAATATATGAAGAGATGTAGGTTTGAGAGACTAAGAAAGAAGAGTTGTATTTTAAACTTTTTAAATTAGGATGCCTATATACGACATCTAGATAGAGATTTATCCAAAATCAAGTGGTTATGTGAGTTTGGAGTTCAGAAAAGAGTCTAGATTGGAGATATAAATTTGAGAGCAATAAGTACTATCAAGATTGTGAAATCAAAAAGGAAGTGTATAAAGTAAGACAACAGAATTCTGTTAAAAGAACATTAATATTTTTAAGGGAAGAGATAACCACAAAGGCAATTGTGAAGTAGTGATGTGGATATGGGTACTGAAGTCTTACAGATACCAAGAAAAGAATGTATTTCAAAAAAGGAATTTAATTTGTGTACCAATTTCTGCTGTGTGACCAAGAAAAATGAGGATCAAATATGAGTAATTTAGAAATTTCCTAAAGGAGGGAAATTCTGATGTAAATAGAGTTCCTGGAGATGGTTAAATACAAGCCAGACAGGAAAAGGCTAATGAGTAAACTGGAAATGGAGAAGAGTGGGTGAATTCTTTTGCTGGGTGATATTCAGAAGAAAAGCAATTTTTCTTAGACAAGATATTGAAACTGAGAAATAACCTAGGGTAAGAAATAAATTATCTTCTAGACAAGAACGCTTGGACTTAACTTTAAAGATGTCACTATCCATGGTTCTCTCGCATGTCTATACTTCTTAAAAGCAGAATCACTGACTGCCCTATATTCGTGACTTTTCTCAAGGATGTTTGTATAAACAGCTTTTAAGAACAGAAGAGTCTCTCTCTCTCCATGGCAAAGGGAAGGCAGGCTTAATGAGCATTAAGAGATGTTTGGGTTCCCTAACATCAGGATTTCTCTCCTTTAATACAGCATACTTCAAGTTCAGGTACTACCTGGCTCTCTTAATATCTTGTGGAAATTGGGGCTTGGAGATCGGGAGAAAACACGGATACTCTAGCTGCTGCTATCATTATGAGTAAGGAAGTCTTGACCAAGAAGTCTCGTAACTTCTGCCACTACCCATGAAACTGCAGTAAGCTAATTTAGATTAACAGTAAGGAATAATCTCAAATTATTTACAGTTCTTGACAGTTTGACCAATTGAGCTGTTGTCCTGGTGATGCTGAGAATTTTTTATTTCTCACACTAATGCCACCCAAAATGCCAGAATAAAATTGTTACTGTAAAGAGAAAGGCCTTACTATTTTATTCTTTTCAAACATATATCATCAATTCCAATGTAAGCTATAAATTAGAAAAATGAGACTGCATCCTGCACACCACTGACAAGCTTACAGAGTCATATTTCTTAGTTCTGCATTTGAGCACATCACTTAGAGTGCATATTTCCTGGTTATGTTCACTCTGCATACATATACACAGCCAGAACTGCAGTGCTGTCATTTTTTATGCCAGGTTACCCACATGACACAGACATATGATTTGGATAAAACACCACAGGGTGAATAATTTCTAAATGATGAAGACTCTGGAAATGCATTAAAATTATTAAAGGAGTGGTGTCTGAACAAATGAGGTTTATTATTTTTAAAAGAAACAAATAGGCTGCTTCTGGGATCCTATAGTATACAGCTCTGTCTTGAGTGAAATACTGACTGTGTGAATTAAGGATGGATTGGAATGAAATCATGTATGCCAGCAAGGAGACTTACTGCTTCTCTAGGTAAGTTATATTCTCTCTACGCCTTTATACTAGATTAAGTTTCCTTTAATAATTTTCCCTCCTAGATGCAAACTTACAAAAAACTAACAGGTCATGTTGACCTGTGCTTCATTAAATGCTCAACAAATGAAATGCAATTGAAAACAAAATTAAAAGAATGAACACAAAGGGGCATTGACTTAGCTTAAAAGCATATAATAATCAGAAGAAACTAATTGTATTAAAATTATAGAGAAAGCAGATATTATCAGTGAATATTTGTATTTTTTTAAAATAGAGAGAATTTTTTAATATTTATTTTTTAGTTTTCAGTGGACACAACATCTTTATTTTATTTTTATGTGGTGCTGAGGATCGAACCCAGTGCCGTACACGTGCCAGGCAAGCGCGTTACCGCTTGAGCTACATCCCCAGCCCAGGTATTTGTATTTTTGAATATCTACTGAGAACATTATCATGAAGATTATCCTTTCTCTAATCAGATAGGGCCTGTATCAGATCTGAAAAAGAGGGATGAGTAACAAATTAAATACTTAACGTTGCGTTGGAAGAAACATTTTTAAAAATTCATATTCAACTCCAAGAAACCCTGGGCATAATCATTACCAAAAGCATTAAGTCCTGAATTACTAAATTTTCAAATATAGTGTTGACTAAGTATTACTTCTTGTTTGTTTGTTTTTGAATAAAGTAGATTAGTGCCATAAATTTCTACCCATTAGAGAATCTGATAGGTCCTGTAAGTGCTAACCATACCACAACTCTGGATATTTACTAATGTCCATCTATACAGAAAGTAACATTTAAAATACAATAAATATCATCATAAATATCATCTTAACATTTTAGTTTTCATTTTCTACTACAAATATGCTATTATAACGGTAGATATTTTTCTAAATAATCAAACATATTTAAAAAGCCCATAGGGGCTGGGGTTGTGGCTTTGGGGATAGAGCATTTGCCTAGCACGTATGAGGCACTGGGTTCAATCCTTAGCACCACATAAAAATAAATAAAGATATTGTGTTCATCTACAACTAAAAAAAAAATTGAAAAAAATAAAACCCATAGACCTTTCCAAATTAGTATAATAAACATTTCATGGTCACACTTAAAGCAAGTAACAAGTTGAAAACTAATTGTAGACATAAGACAAGTTGTCAAGAGAGTAATAGCCATATTGGCATCTTGTTTTTAGAAAATCATTGACTTCAATCCACAGGATGCAGGGAAAAGGGCAACCTAAGGATGACATTGTTAGAATTCCCATTTATTTCACCTGTGACAGACTCAAATTATTCAATTAACTAGTATATGCGTGCCAGGAAGTAAAAATCGCTACCTCATTGTATTGAAAGGAAAACAAAGTGACCAACTCCCCCCCTTCAGCTGAAAAGTCTGCACAATCACACTAAAAGGATTAGGCTTGCTAAGGTCATTCTCTACGCAGCTGAGCATTCCAAATTTGTTTCTGCACACCTACCCCATCTGTTTCATCATTTCTCCATCAGAGAGTACTGTTCTGAGTAATGGGCCAACTTCTTCAATCAGGGTGCTGTCACAGTTTACTATCAACCATTACAAGGACTTTGTATGTGTATGTCCATGTGGTGTGGGTTACAGGTACTTGATTTGGATGGTGCATACATTGCAGAAAGAGGTCACACCAATCTTTTATAATTATGAAGAAAAGTCTATAGGAAAGTGGTAAGCATACCTAATGAAGGATCTTATAAATTTAGGCCTGGACAAATCTTAGATTAGTAAATTTTTCTATTCTTATCAAATCTGCCTCCAAACGTAGTTTTATTCATTTGTGTTTTGCCCATTTTCAAATATTCAGAAAATAAAACTAAATTTAAAAAAAAATATTTACTTATTTTTTAGGTGTAGATGGACACAACACAATGCCTTTATTTTTATGTGGTGCTGAGGATCGAACCCGGGTTCCGCTGGGGCTAGGCAAGCACTCTACCACTGAGCCAAAATTCCACTCCTCAATTTTTTTTTCATTATAATCTTTCACGGCTAGTAAAACCAAGATTCTAATATCAAAACTTTAAAATCCTTCTTTACAACATTGGGTGCAGAGTAGGTGTTCAATGAGTACACATCAAGGAGTTGCCCAATCCTGACTCCAAGATAGATGTTCAAGAAGCATCTCTTACCCTCCTGTTCTGATCCCCAGAAAACCAGGGAAAACTCACCTACCATTACCCTTAAAGTCTATCTGTATGGTTGTTAATGTATTTATTATCAACACTGAAAGCCAGTATAATATAATGGAAAGTAAATTGGAATTGAAGGTAAAACAGGAAAAAAAAGAAAAGAACTAAGTCACAGATCTAATAGGAAGTCAAACCAAACTGAGCTTCTGTTTTCTCAGTTGTCACTTAGGATTACAAAAAATGTCTATTAGAAGTAACTACTTGTTACTATATAGAAATTCCATTTCCAATGAGATCATAAAATTGACGAAACTTCTAAAGTCCTATAGCAGTTGTAAGTCTTTCAACATAGAAATTATGGCATTATTTTATTGAAGGTAGGTTTCCCATCTATATAATTACAAATTTCTTTCTTACAAAGTTATTTTAAGATTATACCTATAGGGCTGGGGAGGTATATAGCTCAGTTGGTAAAGTGCTTGCCTTGCATGTACAAGGCCCTGGGTTCCATCTCCATCACCACATACACACACACAAAAAGATTATACCTATTGAATATAATACAATCATCTCAATATAAATTGAATCAGAGATTTCAAATAATATGTATGTAAAGCAACTATCCCAAAACTGACTATAGACATAAGCAGAAACCATTGCTAATGGTAGTATTATAATCAGTTGTTATGCTACTGTTCAAACATATTTTGCTTTACAGGAGAATAGATTTGGAACAAAAGATTTACTGAACAATTTGTATACTAAATACCTAATATTTGATAATTAATGTAAGACTCACCACAACATCAAGATGTGGGTATTTGTTTTTCCATTTTGTAGGTAAAGAAATGGAGACACGGGCAGGTTTTATAACTTGCCAAAGGCATGTAGCTCAAACCAAATTATGTCCAATTCCAAAGGTGCTTATATTCAATTATAATCTGTTGCCTCTCAGAAGTTCAAAGTTAAGCCTCCTAGTCTTCGAAAAGCCTGTCTAGTGTTGAATAAGTATGTACCCCAGGAAGAAATCATTTTACTTCTTGCAAACATTTTAACCATTTAAATAGGCTTTACAAAATTTAACTTTTCTCTTAGGTGCTTAAAACAGACTGACGATGTGAGAAAATGTTCATTTTATTTATTGAATAGAGTTTTAATATTTTAATTTATCTAATAAATATGAAGAATTATGGTAATATATGCAATTAAAATTTCTTTTGTTAAATAATTTCATTACTGTACTAAATTTCTATCATTATGGAGAACTATGTTTTTATTCATCTTGGTGTATATGAATGACATCTGTTTTGCCACATACCCTTTTTCAAAATTGTCCTACTAATTATATTCCAAAAATGCTTCCCTCTCTAAATAGCTCATAATTATTTTAGGAATTAAATAGAGGAAATTACCTGTGGAGTATATCATCTTGTAATCCTGTTGCTCTTTTACATTTGTAGAAATTATTGAGATTGAGATATATATTCAAAGTTTGAAGATTATGTCATGATCTCTTTCAATAAAATTAACAAACTTGACTCCAGTAATTCTAATTCCTCTAGTACCATACTTCTGGAGAGCTAAAATTTATCTGTTTTATAAATTTTTCTTATATTTTGATTAGTATAGAAATATTTATGTTTTCCTTTTTCCTTATTTCTTATAAGGCCCTCATGGTCATAGATTTTTTTAATCCTTATTAATAAATCAATACAGTCTTGTTTTTTAAATGTCTGAATGTGGTATACTTGAACCCATAACATCTTTATAGATATTTTGACTAGGTACTTACCATTATGATTTCTAAAAATCATACATACTCAGAGACTATTCATGTGTACTTACTATAAAACAATAATGTAAATGGATTCACAGGAAAAGATAGATAGGGAATTCAAGCTAAAGTAATTCTTTTCAAATCAGACCAAAAAAAATCTAATTATTTTAATAACTGAGTCCTCAAGAAAACAAAAACATTTCTACCCTGGTCTACCTCCATTGCTTTGGCTCTTGAACAACAATCAGTTTTATTGTGTAATCTGTCCTAGCCTGAATGCAAAGACCTTCTATGAACTTAAAACTCTTATGGTCTTAGGTAGTCATTTCTTTCCTTCTTTTTATATCTGGCAGATCCACCCTGAGACAGACACAAGGTCAGACTCAGATTACCCCAGTTCAGTCACAGAAGCATCAGCATTCTCCATGCCATGGATTTGCTGCCTTACATAAGTGTGTGTATAGCAAAATGAACTGACTCATACTCAGTGCTCCAGTGCTCACAAAATCTGAGGTATTATTACCTCTGGGCATACACTCTATCAAAACACACAAATTAAAATAAGAAGAGACTTGTATATCTTCACAGACAAACTTATAGGCATTCTCATTCATATACTCATATAAGTCTTTACTGAGACACCCAAAAGGATGCAAGAAATACATGTTTATGGGGGGAAAAGTAATCAATCAATCCAGATGGGACTCTTCAAAGTTACTTGGGGATAAATTGGTGTATTTGTGAGGAATTCTTTTAAAATCCTATAACTCTGTGAAACACTTTAATGACATTTGCTGATATGATGTTAATAGTTACGTAATACTTACACAGTTGTCTTACTCCCAGAATTATTTCAATATCCAACCAGAGTGACCAAAGGCCTCAGATTCTGAAAATGGCTGGATTTCCAGGAGCTAATTTTTCTCAGCAACTTTAGAACATGAAGCAAAAAGGTCCTGAAATCTTATTATTTGATAGGATGGGCATAAGAAGAAAGAAAATTTATAAAGCACCATGTCTGAAAGTTGATTGCAAGACTGAGAACAAAGAAGTAGACTCAAATGATAGAATTAGGGACATTTTCCTGGAAGCCTTTACACTGGAACTCTGGGTAAAAAATCATTTGTAGTGTGTCACTGAGCCATTTGTAGTGTGTTCCTATAGGCAGTTAAGCATCTATTATGGATGTTGGCACAGTTCAGACATTTTGTAGATATTGTAAACCTTTAAATGTCAAGGATGCTACATGTCTGACTCATCTTCAGAAATACCCTCAAATGTCACATTCTCTATGAAGACTACTGTAACAGACTCCCACATCAGAATTAATTTCTTGCTTTTTAGTATTCCTGTAGTATTTTATTTATGCCACTAGAATGGCCGTTGCTTCTTTATTTTATGGCTATTTATTTTCTGCCTCTTCCAAAAGAGTTCTTTGAGGGCTGAAATCATATTTTATTCATATTTGTAACTACAGGGTCTTCCAATGTTAGAATAGAGTTGGTGCTTAATAGATGCTTGCTAGATTGGCTTAAGTTTCTTGCCACACATACATGTATGGAAAGTTTAATTAGGGTAGAAAGAACTAAATGCATTAAAACAAACTGAAACAAATGGAACTTCTGACATTTTGATTCTGAACTCTGAAAGGGTTGTCAAAATAGATACACATCAGATGTGGACAGTTGAGATACAACAGGCTGTTGTTAGAAAGTCCAGCACTGTATTTTGGGAAGGAAGCCAATGTGGGAAAAGTAAAATTGAAACTCATCCATGTAGAGATGATAATTTAACCTGTGGGAACACAGTCGGGTTACCAAGGGAAAAATAATGAGCTGAATATTTAAGGACACAACTTTAAAGTATGCCTATATTTATAGAGTGAGATTTTCCAGTACATGAAACAAATGAGGAACCTGAGAAGTAGGAAAAAATAAAATAATAACAAATTATGGAAACCTAGAAAATATTTAAAAGAAACTATAAGGTCAGAAGTCCCATAGTGCAAGGGAATCAATTTGGAACTCTGATATTGGAGGAGAATGAAGTGAATTTGAGATGATGAACTGAAAAGAGATAAACAGAAGTGGAAAATGTCAACTTATAAGAAAACTATTGAGTCATAGTAAGAGAACAATTATCTTGAAAAAAGATAGGAACAGTGTAAGGAATACACTGCTTAAATTCAAGAGAATTAAAAAATGATTTTTAAAAAAAGAGCCTTAAAAAATGATAAAAAATGCATCATTAGGTGAAAGCCAGAACTCACCTAAAGGGAATCATGTAGGAAGAACTGGTTGAAGGCTGTAAGCAAGTGTGAATGCAATAAGATTACAGAGTGTAAGGGGTTGCAGGGATACCTACAGAAAACGGATATGGAAGGAGGACATGCTGAGTTGAGCAGAAATAAACATGGAAAGAACACCAGAGTGGCTTGGGTTATTGACACAGGAGAGATGTGATTGTCCTAATTTCCCTAATTCTTTAAAAGTCCTCTATAGACAAGCTTCCTACAGAACCAAGATGCTCATTCCTCTCACTGTAGTGTCTGTGGTAGACAGTTCACAACTAAGACCTCTTTGCAGATTGTTCTCCACCAAAGGGAAGTGTTAAAACACTCCAAGTGTTTGCCTCTTCCCAGCAGCTTCATCTGAAACCACTGGTCAACAGGGACGGGTTCAGCTTCCTCACATGTTGCAGTCTGAATATTAGAGGCAAGCATATTAAGTAGGGTTTATTTTAAAAAGGGGGGGTAACATAGACTTCTCCTGGGAAGGAGAAGGGGCCATAGTTGGTATTCTGGTGTCCCGTGAAGCAAGGTGGTCTGCCTTTTTATAGGTCTTAGGCTTCCTTTGTTCTCTTGCTCTCTTCCCCTGATCTCTCTCCTTCCTGCCCAGGAATGCTCAGTGGGATGGCCAAAAGGAGGGAAACAGGCGGGCTGAAGGCGAAGGGCAGGATGGAGCAGCCTGGGACACGTTAGTTTACAACCTTATAAGGAAGGGCAATTCCTGGGACAGGTTACCTTAGCTACAGGTGGAGCAAAGGCAGATTCTTGATAAGGGTGGAGGAAGGGTAAAGAAGGATATTAACATTTTCAATCCCTCAGGGAACAGTCTCCAACTTCTCACAACTTCTCCAACAGACTTACTCAAAATTGGCCTCCTTGATCAACCCGACTCGATTTACCTATTTATACTGACTGCCTGTCTAATTCTTGCTTCACATCCAGTCACTACCTAATACAGCAATATAAAGACCCAGCAATATTTTTCTGATATGAACCCCCAAAAGCACAGAAATAAAAGCAAAAATAGGAAAACAGGATCACCTCAAATTAAAAACCTTCTGCAAAACAAAGTAAATGACAGAGGCAACATTTGAAATGGGAGAATATTTTTTCAATCCACACATCTGATAAGGGTTAATAAAAAAATTATACAAGGAATTAAAACAACTCAATAGCAAGAACAGAGTATGACCAGAACATGCACAAAATACCTAAACATATTTTTCAAAAGAATACATGCATATGGTCAATAGCTGTATGAGAACATATTCAACATCACTAATCAGCAGGGAAATGCAAATTAAAAACTAAAGAGACATTACCTCACCTCACTAAGAATGGCTATTATCAAAAAGACTTACGATAACAAGTTCTGGCAAGGATGTGGAGAAAAGGGAACCCTGTACACTCTTGGTAGGAATATAAAATAGTACAGCCATATTGAAAAATAGTTTAGAACTTTCTCAAAAAATTAAAAATAGAATTTTCATATTATCCAGCAATCCCACCACTGGATACATATCCAAACAAAATGAAATCAGTATGTCAAAGATATATCTGATTTCCCTTGTTTACTTCAGCATTATTAGCAATAGCCAAGAAAGAGAATCAGCATGTATCTATCAAATGATTCATGAATGGATCAAAAATTATGGAATATATACATGATGGAATACAATTGAGCCATAGAACTGAAGAAAATGAAGTCATTTGTAACAAAATGGAAAAAACATAGAGGAAATTATGTTAAATGAAATAAGTCAGAGTCAGAAACACAAATGCCTCATGATCTCACTTATATGTGGAATATCAAAAAGTTGATCTCATAGAAGTAGAGAGTAGAATGGTGATCACCATAGGTTGATATGATTGTGGATGATGGGTTTGGAGAGATACAGGTCAAAAAATACAATATTATAGGCTGGAGGAATTAGAATCAATCCAAGACATCTGTTGTACATCATGGTATCTATAGTTAATAATACATTGTATTCTAGAAATTTGTAAAGAGTGTATTTCAAGTTATGTCACTACTATATATATACATATATATATATAAATATAATAGACATATATATATATAGTTTTATGTATATATATTTTATATACACACATACATATACACACACACATATATATATAATGTAAGGAGACATATATATTTTTGTGGTAAACATTTTAGCATGTATACATATATCAAAACCTGTTATGCTCCTTAAGTGTATACAATTTTAGAAATAAATCATATGGTCTAAACTGTCCATTGTTACTTTCCTTTGAAATTGTTGAGTCTTTCAGGAAGTCCCTGTAAAAAACAATTGTGCCATTTACCTAAGGAATAAACTTAGAATAAAGGTTAAGTCATACTAATAGAGACAGTAGAATAGCAAAATATTGTTAACACAGACAGTAAGACAGTATTTTTCAGGACTAACTAGAGCTACATAAAATGCACCTTTCTACCCTGAAATTCTAGTTTGTTGTGTAGAATTTGTAGATGTTTTAAAAATTATTGTCAAAAAAGATGAATATACTTATTTCTAAGGACAACAGTGCAGCATACAAGAAGGGAGGCATACTTATACACAACCAGAGATATGAAAAATTGTGCTCTATATGTGTAATAAGAATTGTAATGCATCCTGCTGTCATTTATTTTTTTAAAAATCAATTAAAAATTTAAAAATAAAATAAAACATCATAGTCTTGCAGCCATAAACAACAGAATGTAAATCAGCTCACTTAGATAAATACTGCATTAGAAATAGTCACTGCTCCTCCATCAAAGTGCAGTGTCTCACCTGGCCCCAGCTTTACTTGATAATGTTTCTGTGTTTTTCTCCATCTCCAGTCACCCCTACTGGAGAATTCAAGTATTCTCCAGTATCAAGAATCAGGGATTCTCCAGAATCCCAGAATTCTCCAGCATCAAGAATCAGGAATCCTCTAGAACCCCAGGATTCTCTAGTAGGGGTGACTGGAGATGAAGAAAAACACAGAGACAAAGAAAACTCAGAGACATTATCAAGTAAAGCTCAGTCCAGGTGGGACACTGCACTCTGATGGAGAAAGAGTGACCCAGAGCTAGCTCTGCAAGGTTTTTATATAGGGTCTCATAGTCAGGAATTAAAATATAGGGGCATTGTAAATTGTTTAAGGCTTCTGAGTTGTCAGAGATTTCTTTGTGCACTAAGAAGTTATAGAGCTAGAAAGATTTTTTTGCCGCTATCCTACTGTTACAGTGCTGGGAACATTCTGCTGCACCCAGGAAACCCATAGTCCTGAGACATCTGATAACTGCCAGAAACAGAGCTGAGAGTCAATGATGATAGCATCCTCGCCTTGGGCAAGAAATGTTTTCCAGGCTTGGCTTTTGCCAATGCAGCAGGATCGATCAGCCAATGACCAGGGTTCATTCTGTCTCCACACTGGCCACTTTCTTATTAAAATAATTGTTATTTTAATATTCTGTTTGTATCAAGAGACATGCTTTTCCTTTATGTCAATGTTTTAAGAAGTCCAAGTGAGCAGATTTCTTACTCAATTTCTAATAAATAATACTTGATTAATTTAAGCTTTAGGACATTAAAAAATAAGCAAACAAATATTAAAAATTATCATCTATATCAACCATGTAGTCCCAATTAAGTCAGCTGAAGTACACATGGGATTAGGGCCAAGACAACTGGAACCAGTGATTGATGATCAACACGAATTAGTTCTAAAGAACTCTGAAAAATATACACAGATTTCCAGCAGTGCCCAATCATTTTTCTCCAATCTGTGACTCCTCTCCAACCTCTTAATTCCCTCATCTGCCTTTAGAATGTTATGCCAGATTCATGGTATCCCAATAGACCTCCAGGAGCCGAATCCGATGCAATCACACAAGAAACTATTGAAAGCTCGAGGCTGAACTCACAACTGTTTCTGATGCAGTGGTCCCAAGGAGTGAGTCCTGGCCCTTAGTTCAGTGAGGATTTATTGTTTTGGGGGGGATACTCTATGCATCACAACATCACACAGCAAATCATTTTACACTGCGGGAAAATCAAACAACTCTTAACATTGATTAGCACATTCTTTGGTGGGAACAAGTTGTGTAAAGGTGATTGGTTAGTTCAAGCGGTGGATACATTTGAACTGATTGGTTTAGGCCACTAGGGGTTGCAAGGGTGTACATGCTAAACTGCGAGTTTGCCTAATCATGTTATCAATCCTCGAAACTACTGGGAGGGTCACATGGTATTTCAGGTATCTTCCCTGTTGAAAGGAAAGTGACCACAACACTCAGAGTGACTAAGAGATCTTTATTGCAGCAGTGCAACAGAGGAGAGAGAGAGAGAGAGAGAGAGAGAGAGAGAGAGAGAGAGAGAGAGAGAGAAGAGAGAGCAAGAGCAAGAGTAAGGAGAGAGCAAGAGCGAGAGAGAGAGAGAGAGAGAGAGAGAGAGAGAGAGAGAGAGACAGAGCAAGAGAGAGAGAAAAAGAGAGCAAGAGCAAGAGCAAGAAAGACAGAGAGAGCAAGAGAAAGAGAATGAGAGCAAGAGCAAGAGAGAGAGAGACCCAGCATGAGGGAATTTTTATAGCCCCAATCTAATGGGGTCTCTGGGTCTGCAGCTGCCTTGTTGGCACACAAGGGGGTTGAGTTTTCAGCCTTGAGCAGGGTCTTGGGCATTTGGGCTTGAAGCAAACAGGTGATAAAAAACCAGACAGAGGGTTTGAGAAGCCAGGTCATCCTGCAGGTAACTTTGTTAGGCATGCCCTGCACACAACTTAATTCAGCCTGACCTGCACCTAACACCTGTCTCATTCTGATTGGTTGTTGCTATGGTCCGAAATTAGGCCTCAAGCATTCTTTGGTCTTTCCAGGAATTTGCATTGCTGAGTCAAGGACATCTGGTCACCAAGTTAGGGATATCTGGCTCCATGGGCCTTTCCTGTTATTCACAGACAAATGACTCAGCAGGGTAGTTATGTGCCTAAGAATGCTCTGTGGGTTTTCCAAGGACAAGGGTCCTCCCCCTACACCCTTTGGACAGGCCCTGCTCTGAGGTAGAGGCTGGTTTTTCAAAAATGGAGTCACATCAGAAAGACTCTAACTTCCTCTCACAAACTCCTTTTTCCCCACCTCTCCACTGTTCCAACTGTTTCTCTACAAAAAGAAAGTAACATCAATTGTTTTGTGATGTAGTGTGATTTTTCTCAGTTATTATTTCTCCCAGCAGTATTTATATTTAGATTAAATTTCAATATCCAATGACAAATACTTTCTTTAAGGTGAATTTTTGGAATATGTCTGAGCTTTCTAGGTTAAAAATCATAACTACTTTACAACAGTTCATTCTCATCTTCCTTCAATTAACTCTTTAAAACAACTCTCTAAACAGGGGAAAGAAATAAGAAGCCTACTCATGAAAAGGACCTTTGTGTGTGCTCACTGGGACACTTTCACATCTATAGGTGGTAAATAATGATTATGATAAATCTGAAAATAGTAGCAATAACAAGGCCGGTACTTATTGATCCCCTACTATATTTCAAACTGTATGGAAAGTGTATAACATGAATTATCTCCTTTAACTTTCATGACAGTCTTATAAAGTAGATATTATTATTATCCTCATTTCATGGGAAACTAGTGATACACCAGTTATCGGTGATGAGTCCTGTTTCCCCACATGTTGAAGTTTGCACATTAGAGAAGCACATGGAGGCAAACATATGTAGCAGGGTTTATTTAGAAATGGGAAACATAGACTTCTCCCGAGAGAGAGAAGGGGGCCATAGCTGGTATCATGGTATCCCAAGAAGCCAGGTGTTCTGCTCTTTTTATATGTCATAGGATTCCTTTGTTCTCCTGCTTTTCCCCCTTATCTTTTTCCTTTCTGCTTAGGCCCAGGAATGCTAGGTAGGATGGACAAAAGGTGGGAAAGAGGTGGGCTGAAGGGCAGGACCAAGTAGACAAGGACACATTAACAACCTTATAGCTCCCTGTATCGAGGGGAAATTCCTGGAACAGGTTACCTTGACAACAGGTTAGAGCAGTGGTAGGTTCTTGATAAGATCCCTCAGGGAACAGTCTCCAACTTCCCAGACTCACTCAAAATTGGCCTCCTAGATCTGACCTGACTCGAATTACCTATCTACACTGACTGCCTAGTTCTGGCTTCACTAGAATCCAGAATATTAATCTGAAACCGTGTTTTTGTTAGCTTTTTTGTCACTGAGACCAAAAGACCATCCAAGAACAACTCAAGAGGTGGAAATTTTTATTTGGGGCTCCTGGTTTCAGAGTTTTCCGTCCATAGGTTTTACTCCATTGCTCTGGGCCCAAGATGAGGCATCATATCAAGTGGGAGGGGACCAGTGGAAGAAACCTGCTTAGCTCTTGGGAGTGGGGGTATCAGGGTCAGGAAGCACATATGGAAAGAGAGAAGAGAAAGAGAAGACAGCACCTATGTTTGCATGGGCTTTCTCCTTCCTCTGCTCTCCTTCAGTCCAGGCCCCTAGCCCACTAGGGGGCACCACCCACATTTCAGGGTGGGTGTACAGGCCTCAGTTTCCTGTCTCACATTTTATTACTCTCTAGAAACACCCTCACTGATACATACAAAAGTCTCTTAATCCCAACAAATTGACAATCCATATTAATCATCACACACTGTTAGTTAGTAGGTAAACTGGAATTTGAACTGCAGGGTTTTATTAGGTTCCAGAATTTGCAGCACCATAGAAGTAAAATATTATATTTCACTTATTTCTATATTCTAGGAATTATAGGACCATCCAGTACATATTGAGAATTTAACACATATTTGTGAAGTAAGTATTGTTTTTGAAGAAATCATCTAAAATAATATAATACAAAAATAAATCGGTTAAACTGATGCAAAAGTAAGAATGCTTATATTTTCATATAAGTGCTAGCAGAAATTTCAAGAAGAGTTTGACATATTTCTCACACAGTATCAGTTTACATCTGCTGAAATGGTGTATAAAATGATTGCATTGTATCAATCATATTTTACCCAAATATTTCCCAGAAAAATGTGTCAATATGTGTTTTTCTCATATACAGCAAGCAAAACAAATTGAAAAACAATGAGACAGGGCTGGTCATATTTCAAGACAAAATACTTTGATTCCGTATGGTTTGAAGAGTGCTTTTGTGCTCACAGCTTCTCATGCTGAGTTGAGATTATACCCTTTGCCTTTAGAGATTATGGAAAATGAGCAACTGATCAAATAAACTGAAATATCCTGTCAGATATGAAAGGATCTTTCTAAATAAAGAGGAACACAGCCCACACAAAATACAAGGTAAAATAACTCCCAGCCCAGGCCAGGCCCTAATATATATCACACCCACATAACCTCTTGGCAAATATCAAATAACATCCAGATAATAGACTTGTCAGGAAAAAGAAAAAAACAAACAGGCAAAAAAAAAAAAAAAAAAAAGGCCACCTTGTAAATAATAGTTCAACTCAGACATCTGTAAATTTTATCTTAAAGTCTTGGTAAAATAATCATAGCGCCCATTTATTTATTTATTTTTTTTTGATGCCTTGAGAGTGGCACATCATACTGGAAGCTTACAAGGAATTATTTACATTTTGAACATCCTTGCCAAGTGAAAATAGAAGAGGCAAAGAGTTATTATCTTATAAATTATTTTAACTATTTTTCTGTCCCTAAGCTAAATGAAGAGTGTTGACTACACAGTGTTACATGAATATTAGTTTGCCTATTGTTATAATTGTACAAGTAAGATACCAAAGATAGGCTGTTAGTAGGTAATATTAATTTAAAATATTATGATAATTAAATTTATTGATTTCCATGATATTACCTTTTTATCTTTAGCAAAATTTTCAAATTGAAAAAGTGTCAAGGCAGTGTACTTCACTCTTTTAAAGACATTGCTAAAGGGAAGCAGCCTCTGGTAATGACCAACGATAAAACAGCAGCATATTAAACACAAAGCTTCAGGGATATAGTCCTGTAATAAAGGAAGGAGAAAAAATCCTCATGGACTGTCATCCAGAGTAATGTAACTGCGATTTATTCATTCAATTGTTTCAAATGTATATACTGAAGGCTTATTAGGTGACAAGATATAATGGTAAACAAAAGTAAATGATGACAACAGTAAGTAGATAAATAGCCATCGTGCCTATAGTCAGGGATGTTAGGCTTTGGGGAGAGGTTGCGCACCTATCAAATACAAATATAAGTGGAGAGCTGTGATCCGAATGAAATTACAGTGAGAGAAAAACATCAAATGAGATGACCGGACACGTCAGGCAGTCAGAGATGCTGGCCTGAGAGAATAATGTTAGAGCTGAGATTTGAAGGAAGAGGTAGGAACTAACTAAGACTGTTGTGTGTGCTTGCTGGAAGAACATTCAGGCAGAGGGAGAGTGTGTGCAAAGATTCTATGTTAGAGAGAGCAAGGCATATTCGAAGAGCTGACAGAAAAGAAGGCTATATGGCTAGTGCACAGAGCACTGGAGGAAGGATGGAGTGAGACGACACTGAAGAGGTGGGTAGAGGCTAGCCATCATGTTGCTTTATAGCTTCAGGATATGTTTTTAATCCTAAAAGGGATAAAGGTGTACTCATGTGTTCTAAGGCAGAAGCCAGAAGCATAGCTCCCTGAATGTGATCTGACTGTATTTTGGAATCACTGCTGCAGTGTAAATAGATGGTGGTAGGTGTGAGCAGGTACAGAGAGAACACTTGGGAGGTTATTTCAGTAGTCAAGGGATGAGTGACTACCTCAGAGTAGAGTGAGAGCAAAAGAGATGGGCACAAGTGAATAGATTAAGATCATGTGCTCTATGGGGCAGTTTATAGACTGAACATGGGCATTCAGGAACAAAAAGACGGAGCAAGGCTGATTAGCAGGTTTCGGGACAGGGTCCACAACAGTCCCATTAATTGAGAGAATAAGACAAATGACACTGGAAAGGGCCAGACTGGAGTTTGGCTCAAAGTGTAGAGTTTGCCATGCCTTAAAGGAACTCAGGAAAAATTCCAGGTAGGCAATTAGTTGCATGGGTCTCACTTAGCAGGATCTGGGATGGTAATATATACTTGGCAGCCATCTCTGTACACATAAGAATTTGGGAAATAGCATCTGTGTTTTTTTTTTTTTGTTTGTTCTAGATAATGATTGATAAACAGTTTTGTTTCATAATGTTGGTTTCTGAAGGACAATTTATACATCTAGTATTTACCATTTGAGTACTATTAATTTAATCTGTTAAAAAAAAAAGAGAAGATCTAATCCTCTTCTTCAACTCACACTAAACATCATGGGGTGGAGCCAAGCAGATAGGCTAGTACAGCAGAGAGGGTGGAGTTAAAGAGCCTGTGTAGCTCAAGTGTTGGAGCCCAGAAGGGATGGGGAGGGAAGGGTCCTAGTAATGGCCTTGAGTAGAATATGAAAGCCCAAGGTGTTGAAGAGGATAGTCACACAGGGTGTAGCCTGGCAAGGAGATAGAATTCTAGAGGTTTGAAAATGATATCTGGACATGTGGAGTGGAGTGACCTTCTGCAGGGCTTTAGAGCCAGCGAGGAGTGACCAGGGCTGTATCACAGGCAGGGAGTTGGAAAAGTGGAGTACTAATTTCAAATGAAAAATCTGACATGGGAAGATGACGTAAGGTAAGAGTCATCCAGGCACAGGCGTTTAAACCAAAGGCAATCAAAATAGTGTTCTTCATTGTTATCCTTGTGATCTCAAAAGGGTTACTATCACTGGCATTTCAGATATTTGTTAACTCTGGCACTTACCATTGAAAATCAATATTACAATTTACAGAATTTCCTGCCTGCCTAAGGCTATCATTCTTTTTTCAGTCTTAAAAAAAAAAGGAAAAAGAAAGAAAGAAAGAAAAAAAAAGCTTAGGGAAATAGGTTATGCTCTTCCTAAAAGGAGCAGATAATCCATCCTGTGAATAAAGCATTTACAAATGTGAGATGCTTTCAAGTCAGAAGGAACCACTGAATGAAACATTGAGCGTTAGTAACTTGAAAGCCCTTGATTGTCAATATAACCTCTTAAGAATGTGATGTGCCATTTATTTATTACCCAAGTTTTATTATTAGATATCTGATTGCCTAAAATGATGGGATGGAAATAATTTGAGATGCTTCTTTTCTCTCATCTATATTTATTACTTGATTTCTATCATTACCCACAAGTAAACAATAAATTTAGCAGTGTTAGAATCCTGAAGCTTAAAGAGACAGCATACTTCTGTTGAAGCTTAATGTACCATCAAAGAACTCAAATGCTAGAATGAAGTAGTGAAGTGGGTGACTACCTCTGAAAGCTATTACAAACAGTAACTTTTCACATCATAATCATTTACTCCACTGCAGAAAAAAAATGCATAAAGGAAGAAAACAGGTGGTGGGGTGGGGGGTGATAAAATTATTTAAGAAGCCAGTGACAAAATTGTTAAATAGTAAAATAGATATTCATTATGCAAAGTCCTATTCTTATAATTATATAAGTAAATCTGTAGCATTGTAATTTTACATACTACACTAAAACAACCAGATATCTAACCTCTTTCAGAAATTAATAAATAGTACTTAATAGGTAGAAGGGTAATATGTAAATGTTGTATCTTCAACCTGTATTCATGTCATCATAACTAACAGCATCATCAGTAGTTATCTGCCTCTGGTAAGAACCACTAAACCAAAGTATGCCTATAATTTCCTCACTATCCCCCAAACTGTCTCTTAGGGTGTTCATTTGCCCACATAAACAAATTCACTCTCCACATGACATCCCATTTTTAGAGGCCTTTTTCTTAAAAGACACTCTCAAACAAGACATGGTAAAAAAAAAAAATACCACCCACCCTATTTTCTGTTTTCTTTTTCTTTTTCTTTTTAATACCCACCATCTTCAAAGATCCAGCAGCCTGATCATTCCTTCTACATAAACCCTAGAATGTCAAACACTCTTAGTAGCTTTGGCTTTCACAAAAAATAAAAGCTTCACTTCTGTTGGGGCCACAAGGTTCACTAAGTCCACTAAAATCCACTAGGACTGCTGTTACCACCCCCATTAAAAGGTAGGCTACATTCCCAAAAAAACATCCTGGTTGCTCCTGACCAGTATGATTACATTTTAAGAGGTCCTAAAATGTCAAAAAGGCAGTTTTGTTTAAACAAAACAAAACAAAAAGCAAAACTCTGTTATGCTGTCTACTAAAGAGGAAGATAATTTGCTCAGTCTGTCTCATGCCTTTGTGATACTGCATTGCTTGGTTATCAAGAAAAGTGTGCAATGTACTTCAAATATCACCCTGAGTGCTCCTGTTTCATTATTGTGGCTGTCCATCTCATCTGAATGCTCAGTGTTGCAATTGGAGCAAGTGTCACATGGCAATGTCTTTCCTCTAAATGATTTTTTTCCCCAAGAAGGCTACTTTCTGGCCAATTTGCTTATTCTTCTAGTCAAGCTCACACGTTTTAATTCTAAATGGGCAAAGGCAGATTTAAACTGAGAATTTCTGTTTCACTATGCACAAATGCATAGAAGGTTGTTATATACTTTTTTTGTCTCTAGTTTGAAATATTCTTATCTTTAATCCATGTTCCTAGTCAATAATCGACACTATGTTGAGAGGAGAGAAATAGTCAGACAAGGTGACAGATTGAATATTTTGTAACAAAACACATAACAAGAAAATTGTGCTAATAATGAGGTGTAATAATTTAATGTAAATAAATCCTTTCTGAGACCTTTCCTGTAATTACTTCTGTGAAGCAATCATTACCTGCCCTAAAGCCTTATAGTTAAATTAAAATTAGCAACTTTTTATTGAGTGCTATAGTAATTTCATGTTTTTAGCCACAATAGCATAATGCTTTATGTTTGCAGGGCATTCATTCATTCATCTCTTCATTCTTTTAACAACATATTGTTGTATGCTTATTATGTTCCAGACAGATGTGTATATAAGTAATTACACTACAGTGGGTTCAGGAAAGATTAGCAGTTTGTACCAGGACCAATGGGAGTACAAAGGACAGTGTCATCAATTCTGCTTGGTTGAGTAAGGGAAAGCTTAGCAGAGGAGAACACACATGAGATTTGGTCTTCCAGGATGAAAGTCTTAAGAATCTACCAGGGGAATAATAAGAAAGAACATTACAGGCAGAATGAAAGTTTGTGCAAGGTATGAAATAATGAGGCTTGTTCAGAGCACTGTAAATAGTTCCATATACTTGGAAAGTCCCACCAGCCACATAGTAATGTCAGATAAGCTGGATTTGAATGTAGCTCTGACATTTACTACCAGTGTAATGTAGACCAAGTTCACTTAAGCTTTCAACACTTTGTTTTGCTCATTTGGAAAATGAGGATGACAGTAATATTCACCTCAGTCTTTTTGGTAAGGATTGAATAAAATATGGCCTTTTAGGGAATCTTGTTCTGTTTGGGGCACATAGAGAATACTTGATCACTGAAAGCAATATAGTGATCAATGTCATGACAGTTGCTGTTGCTATTAACATAAGTTGAGGGGAAAAAGCTAAAGAAGTAAGCATGAACCAAGTCACAGAGAACTGGGGATGTTCTGCTAAGAAGTCTGTTGAGCCTATTTCTAAATGTCACCTTTAACGTTTATTAAAACTGAATAAAATCCGTCCTGCAACCTTGCCATCTATAATCTGCTTAACTCAAACTTCCAATTTTATATCTATATCAATCTTTAATACCTTTGTTGATCCCTTCCCCATGATCTTTTTTTAATTGTCACTTTTGTTATGCATAACTATATACTTTTAAATATTTTCCCAAGATGCAAATGTGAATTTTAATTGGCATCTTTACTTGTAATCTTTTCTGTGAATGATAAACTAAACTTTCAACTTGACACTTTTATCATAAACTTCCCAAACTTCTTTTTTGCAATCTCCATTTATTTTATTAATGTATTTGCTTAAACTGTTAGCAGTTAAGAAAAGGGAAAATACCCTTTTATCTATATATGCTTTAATGAAACTACAAAATGATACAACTGTATTATTTATGACATTCTATGTTGAAAAAATATCATTTTAAAATTATCCAATAGTTTTAAAATGTACACATATTTCAGATAACCTTGTTTGAACACCAAAAATAGAAGCTATGTATGAAAGTAAAAAAGAAGATATTTATACATGAAAATGAACCTAGGTCTGAATAGCATCCTTCAAAAGTATCTTTTGCTGTATTTCAACATAGTCATTTCCATAACACTCAACCAAGATATATTTGCATTGCCAAATCCCTCCTACTGAACTAGCAAAAACTGAAAAAATTATCAGACATAAGGATGTTTGGAGAAAAATATTCAATCTGAAGTAGTTCTACTTTATAAATGGGTATGCCAGAATACTATTTAAATTTTTCTCATAATAAAATCATTTAATGGGCTGGGGATGTGGCTCAAGCGGTAGCGTGCTCACCTGGCATGTGTGCGGCCTGGGTTCGATCCTCAGCACCACATACAAACGAAGATGTTGTGTCCGCCGAGAACTAAGAAAAAATAAATAAATATTAAAATTCTCTCTCTCTCTCTCTCTGTCACCCTCTCTCTCACACTCTCTCTTTTTAAAAAAAATAAAATAAAATCATTTAATTTTTTTTGAAGAATAGCATTTTCTTGGGGATAAAGAGGAATGAACATTTAAATATTAAGGAATTAGTAGGGATATTTTAATATCTTTCCTGAGAGATAATCCACATATCATACCATAAAATTGACCTATTTAAAGTATATGATTCAATGGTTTTAGGGTTGAGTAACAACCACCACAATCTGAGTTTAGAACATTTTGATCCTTCTTGTGTCAGTCAGCTTTCCTTCACTATACCAAATATTCATGATAATCAATTTATAAGGAGAAAATTTTTATTTTATTTATTTTTTTCATATATAAATTTTATTTTTTTTATGTAAGTAGTTTTTTTTTATTGGTTGTTCAAAACATTACAAAGCTCATGACATATCATCTTCCATACATTTGATTCAAGTGGGTTATGAACTCCCATTTTTTACCCCAAATACAAGTTGCAGAATCACATTGGTTACACATCCACATTTTTGCATAATACCATATTAATGTCTGTTGTATTTTGCTACCTTTCCTATCCCCTACTATCGCCCCTCCCCTTCCCTCTCATTTTCCCTCTCTACCCCATCTGCTGTAGTTTAATTCTCTCCCTTGTTTTTTTCCCCCCTTTCCCCTCACAAACTCTTATATGTAATTTTGTGTAACAATGAGGGTCTCCTTCCATTTCCATACAGTTTCCCTTCTCTCTCCCTTTCTCCCACCCCACTCATCTCTGTTTAATGTTAGTCTTTTCCTCATGCTCTTCTTCCGTGTTCTGATCTTAGTTGCTCTCTTTATATCAAAGAACACATTTGGCACTTGTTTTTTAAGGATTGGCTAGCTTCACTTAGCATTATCTGCTCTAATGCCATCCATTTCCCTGCAAAATCCACGATTTTGTCATTTTTTAGTGCTGCGTAATACTCCATTGTGTATAAATGCCAGTTTTTTAATCCATTCATCTATTGAAGGGCATCTAGGTTGATTCCAAAGTCTAGCTATTGTGAATTGTGCTGCTATGATCATTGATGTGGCAGTATCCCTATAGTATGCTCTTTTAAGGTCCTCAGGGAATAGGCCGAGAAGGGCGATAGCTGGGTCAAATGGTGGTTCCATTCCCAGCTTTCCTAGGAATCTCCATACTGCTTTCCATATTGGCCACACCAATTTGCAGTACCAAAACAGGCAGGTGGACCAATGGTACAGAATAGAGGACACAGAGACCAATTCACAAAATTATAACTTTCTTATATTTGATAAAGGCGCTAAAAGCATGCAATGGAGAAAGGATAGCATCTTCAACAAATGGTGCTGGGAAAACTGGAAATCCATATGCAATAAGATGAAGCTGAACCCCTTTCTCTCGCCATGCACAAAAGTTAATTCAAAATGGATCAAGGAGCTAGATATCAAATTAGAGACTCTGCGCCTGACAGAAGAAAAAGTTGGCTCCGATCTACATATTGTGGGGTCGGGCTCCAAGTTCCTTAATAGGACGCCCATAGCCCAAGAGTTATATACAAGAATAAACAAATGGGACTTACTTAAACTAAAAAGTTTTTTCTCAGCAAGAGAAACAATAAGAGAGGTAAACAGGGAACCTACATCCTGGGAACAATTTTTTACTCCTCACACTTCAGATAGAGCCCTAATATCCAGAATATACAAAGAACTCAAAAAAATTAAACAATAACATAACAAACAACCCTATCAACAAATGGGCCAAGGACCTGAACAGACACTTCTCAGAGGAGGACATACAATCAATCAATAAGTATATGAAAAAATGCTCACCATCTCTAGCAGTCAGAGAAATGCAAATCACAACCACCCTAAGATACCATCTCACTCCAGTAAGATTGGCAGCCATTATGAAGTCAAGTAACAATAAGTGCTGGCGAGAATGTGGGGAAAGAGAAAAGTTTTATTTTGGCTCACAGTTTGAGAAGTTTCAGTCAATGCTTGGTTGGCCCCCATTGCTTTTAGGCCTGTGGTAAGGCAGAATAACATGGTAGGAGTTTGTGGTAAGCAAAACTGCTTACACTATGAGCTAGAGAACAAAACAGAGTGTGATAAGGATCCAGGGTCCCACAATACCCTTTGAGGGCCTCTCTGCAGTAGACCTCTGAAAGATTGCAACACCTCCTAGTAGGGCCACCCTAGGGAACTTTGAGAAACTTTTAAAATCCAAACTATAGCAATTTCTAAAGAAACTCTATGTCTATTATAGTCACTCCCCCTAGCTGCCTCAGCCCTAGGTACTATTACCTACTTTCTCTAATTAAATTTGCCTAATCTGACATTTCATGTAAATGGAATCATGCACTATATGGTCTTTAATAATTGGCTCCTTTCACTTAGTATAATATTTTCAGGGTTCATTCATTTTGTATCATGTATCAGTAACTTACCCCTTTTATTTCTGAATAATATTTTGTATGGATATAATATGTTTTTTCTATCCATTCATAAGTTGATGGACATTTGAATTATTTCTACATTTGCCTGTTATAAATAATGCTATTATTAATGCTCAAGCACACATTTTGCATAGCTATGAGTTTTTAATTTAGTGTGGTATATACACAAAGAGGAATTAGTGGGTGACGTATTAAATATGCTTAATCTTTTGAGAAACTGCCAAACTATTTTGCAAAGCAACTGTACCATTTTACATTCCTCCCAGCAATATGTGAAGATTCTAGCTGCTTTATGTACTCACTATGATCTATATTTTTGTTTAGACCATTACTTAGTAGATGTGAAGCAGCATCCAATTGTGATTTTCACTTTTTAAATTCATAATATTTTCTTATAATCCATTTTATTCCTGTAAGGCCATTAGGGATAGCCCACATTTATTACTGAATTTGATCATTGCATCTTTTCTCTCGTTTCCTTATTCTGTTTAGGTAAATGTTTGTCTATAGTATTGATCTTTTAAAGAACCAACTTTTGATTTTGTTGATGTTCGTTATTAGTTTTCCATTATATATTTCATTTTTCCCTTCTGATCTTTATTATTTAATTCCTTCTACTTCCTTGTGTTTAGTTTGCTCTTTTTTCCCCTAATTTCTTAATGAGGAATGTTTTCATTTGATATCTTTTGTTCACCACAGATATTCATAACAATAAGTTTCCCTCTGAGCACTGCTTTTGCCACATCTCACAAATTTTAGCATATTGAGTTTATTCTTCCTTTCTTTATCTTAAAAGATTTTCTAATTTCCCTGGTAGATTCTTCTTTGATCAAAAAAATGATTATGAAGGAGTGTATTGCTTAATTTCACCATATTTCTGAATTCCCCTAATTTCCTTCTGTTATTGATTTATAATTTCACACCATTGTCATTGGAGAACATACTTTGTATATGATTTCAATCCTTTTAAACTTAATGAGTCTTGTTTTATGGTTTAACTGGGTTGTCAATAGCCAGTTGAAAACTTACATAAATAAAAATTAGGTTTTAAAGACTTCTTACTTTACAATTTAAAGCAATATGTGATATTATTTGTAACAATATAAAGTACTATTGTTGCCTTTGAATGATAAAGTCAAATGCATTAAGCCTTGTATAAATAAATTATGACTTAAATCCATAAGTGTCTATCCTTTCTAAATCTCGTGTTTATACCATCTGTTCTTATATTTACTATTATCCCTACTTTCTCAGAGATACTCACTTCAATAGGAGCAAGCAGTAAACACTAATTTATTCATTGTTTTTAAAAATAATACCAACATTTTTCCATATAATATAAAACATTTTCAAACATTATTACTGAAGGAAATGCTACAATTTGTATCTTGAATGCCACTAAAAGCTTATGTGCTAAAGGCATGGTTCCCAGCCCTTGGTGGTGCTGTTGGAAGATGGTAGAACCTTTAAGAGGTGGAGTCTAGTGGAAGCAAGTTAAGTCACTGGATGCATGTTCTTGAAAGGGATATTGGGACTCCAACCCCTTACCCTTTCTTTCTTTTGCTTCCTAACTACTATGAGGTAATCAGCTTCCTCTACTACATGCTCCCCTCCAACATACTGTTTTTACCACATACCCAAAAGCCACAGAACCAACTAAACACACTGAAACCTTCAAAACTATGAGCCAGAATAAAGCTTTCCCCCTCTTTAAGTTGATTATCTCAGGTATGTTGTAATAGTACCAGTAAACTAATTAATACATAATGTGAGACTAGCATTGAATGCTCTGTGATGCACTAGTCAGCTAAAACTAGACTCAGTCATATCTATAACTCTATCTATAACCATGTATTCTACCTTCCTATATAGGCATATCTATGCTTAGCATATAATGTATATTCAAGAAGAGAATGTTGATTTTATTTTGCAGAAAATAGGAAGATACTGTAACTGGATGGGAAATATCTACACTATATCATGTTTGTGGGGTGGTGGGGCAGGGGAGAAAAAGAGAGAAAACTCTCTATGGATACTTTCCCTCCAGGCATCATTTAATAATTTGCAACTCTAGTCAAATGCAGAAATATGAATCAAACTATAACAGTGATATAAAACTTTCCCAAAGTAAATGAGAAGGAAAACAAGATTAAAAACTGGGCAGTTTTCCAAGGTCAGGAGGATGAAAGTGAGCCTAATAAGAAACCTCCTAAGAAAATGAGAGTTCCCATTTTAGAACGGAAAGAATGTCAACAACTTCACATCACAAAGTAAGTAATCCTTGCAGAAAAGGTGTAGAATACAGAGGCATGAATTCATGGAAAGCAACTGTATCTGAGAAGACATACTTCATTTTAAGCAGGCATTAATAGTTTTCATTAATAAAACATTCGTCCTATATGCAGTGTTAATAATTGAAATATATATTTCTCAGGTCATGCATTTTCAAATTCATCACAGATTGTTGACTCTTCCTATAGTAATACTTTTAGAATGAAGCTATTTTTTTTCCATTTTAACCATATTTCCTCTTTTTAAAGATTTTACAACTACCTTTATGCCCCATTATGGTGTTATATATAATCCACTCTTTCTCTCAGATTCATTTGTATATTGTTCAGCGACTTCTCCAAATTTTTTATACTTGGTTCAAAAATTTTTATACTTCATAAATTATCAAAGTTTTAGTAGGTAAATAAATGCTTACAAACACATTGAATTATACAAGGAAATAAACAATGAGAAGCATGCATGATGTTTAAGAATACTTTCATACTCTATTAAAAAGCATTAAAGCTGGGCAGGGTGATACAGGCCTGTAATGCCAGTTACTTCTTCTAAGACAGAAGGATCACAAGCTTAATGCCAGCCTGGGTAACACAGTGTGAGACCTCATTTCAAATAAAAAAGGATTAAAAAAGATGACAAATATATATCTATACTATAGGTATCTGATTATAGTTTCAAAAAGATTAATACACACTAATACACATTAAAAAATGTGTTATAACATCTATCCACCACCTTTGTCAACATTTCTAAATCAAGCATAGTTTTTACCTATTTAGTAGAATCTACTGTGATTCTTGGATGAAGTAATGACAAATATATACTCATCTAAACTTTAAAAAGAAACATAGTAAGAGAAGGCTATGCTTTTGGGGATGTAGAAGTTGAATTATAAGTAAAACATTTAAACACATACACAGGACTACAAATTACTGTGCTGATAAAGGAAGCTATAGAAGACCAATATGGTAAGTTTAGAGTTTGATACAACATAAATATATGATAACAGTTTTTAAAAAGTAATTGATAGTGTTAGTACTACAACTCAATATACAGTTGTAAGTTTGCCATTGAAGATTTTGCTAGAGAGGAGAAATAGATGTCCTACAGCCACTCAAAAAATAAATGTAAGTGTCTTTGATGCTTTTCATCAAAAGACTACATCTCACTAAGAAAGAAACTGGATCCACCTCTGCCCGCTTCATTTTTTTCCAGGTTAAATTCTTGAGAAGATGGAGGATAACTCAGTATGTTTCTCAACCTTAGCTGCTTAGTGGAATCATGGGATGCCTGGTACCAACCTCCACAGATTCTGATAGAACTGGCTGAAAGTGTAGACTGAGGATTTTAAGTTTTCCTGTTGATTCTCATATGGCCAACATTGATAGAAAAGTTTACAGAAATTATATATATATACACACACACACACATAGATGATAGATAGATGAGATAGTCGGGTTTTTTGTTGTTGTGAACCAAAATACCTGAGAAGAACAACTTAATGGAGGAAAAGTTTATTTGGGGCTCCTGGTTTTAGATGTTCAGTCCATAGTTTACTGACTCCATTGCTCTGGGCCCCAAATGAATGAGAACTTCATGGAGGAAAGGCATGGTGGAGGACAGCTGCTCAGCTGGTGGCAGCCAGGAAGCAGAGAAAAAGAATGTGTGCAAAGATCCCACGGACAACATATAGTCCCCAAGGGCAAGTCCCTAGTAACCTACCTCCACCAGCTACACACCACTGCTTATATTTACCACCCAGTCTATTCAGATTATTAACCAATGAAATAGATTAATCCACAGATGAAGCTACAACTCTCACAATCGAATATTTTCAACTCTGAACATAGCTACATTGTCTGACACATGAGCTCTTTGTGGAGCATTTTTAGATACAAACCATAACAATAACTTTGGAGGTATATAAATATATAAATACATATCAGATATAAACATAGATTTTTTTTTTCATTTAGATACTGCTATAGTTTGATCTGGAATGATCCTCATGTGTTAGCGGTTTGGTTCTCAGCTTGGCACTATTAGAAAGAAGATAGCAGAAACCTTTAAAAGGGAGGCCCTTTAGTTGATTGGGTAAGTACCCACAAAGGACTGTGGGAAAATTATCTCTCTCTTTTTCTTACATTCTAGCTGAGATACAAACAATTTTTGCTCTTCTATATTCTCCCTGCGGAGATGTGCTACCTTGCAATGGGTCCCAAAACAATGGATCCACCTGACCATAGACAAGAATTTCCAAAACTGTGAGCCAAAGCAAACCTATTCTCTCTATAAATTGATTTATCTCAGGTATTTGTTGAAGTAACAGAAAGTTGACTAATACAGACATACACATAGAAGCACACATGTGCATACCAGAGAAAGGTCCAGAATACCTCCATTAGAAGTGACTTAAAGGTAGTTATTCTGGCTGGAAGGGGTCTGGAGATGTAATTTGAAATTGCATTTTTTTCTGCAAACACAATGCTTGCTTAGGTTTTATTTGGAGTGGCTCTTAGTACCAGAGGACAGGGTGCTGCCCCCAAACCAAGAAGCCTCCCCTTGGCATCAGTGCAGATGAACATGCAGACTGAATTCTCTGGGTACCATCATTCTCTCAAAATCCCTCATCCTTCTATGGCAATAAAAATACCAAAACATTCTTTAATTCTGATTTAGGAAAGATTGACTGAGTTTCTCTTCACATCAAGACACTGGGAAAGGGAAAGGAAGAATCATATGGGAAAGCAATGAAAAAAATGAGAAAGACAAAAAGAAAAAGAGAAAAAACAAAGACAGAGTGATTGAATTGCTGTGTGTTTTTCTTTATACTTTGTTATTCTTCATACTCTACGATTTAACATAATGAGAATCGGGGAGAATACCAAAGAGGCTCCAGAACTTTCAAATGTGTTATATTTGCTTTCTCCTAGACATACATACCTCTTCCCCCCAAAATTCTTAACATTCGTGTATCTTTCTCTTCCTGTCATAAATCTATGTTGTATCAACTTGTATATCTTTTCAAGACTCAAAAACGTTCTCAATCATGTATGTTTTATTTATTTATTTATTTATTTTTAAAAAGATATTCATGTTTTATTTTTTTTTCACAATTTTTTTTATTGGTTGTTCACAACGTTACAAAGCACTTGACTTCATACATTAGACTGAAGTGGGTTATGAACTCCCAATTTTACCCCAAATGCAGATTGCAGAGTCACATCGGTTACACATCCACAATTTTACATAATGCCCTATTGGTAATTGTTGTACTCTGCTCCCTTTCCTATCCCCCACTGTCCCCCCTCCCCTCCCCTCCCTTTTACTCTCTCTACCCCATCTACTGTAATCCATCTCCCTCCTTATTTATTTTCCCATTCCCCACCCAGCCTCTTATATGTAATTTTGTATAGCAATGAGGGTCTCCCTTCATTTCCATGCAATTTTCCTCATCTCTCCCTTTCCCTCCCATCTCATGTCACTGATTAATGTTACTCTTTTCTTCCTACTCTTCCTCCCTGCTCTGTTCATATTGGCTCTCATTATATCAAAGAAGACATTTGGCACTTGTTTTTTAGGGATTGGCTAGCTTCACTAAGCATAATCTGCTCTAGTGCTGGAGAGGTTGTGGAGAAAAGGGTACACTTGTACATTGCTGGTGGGACTGCAAATTGGTGCGGCCAATTTGGAAAGCAGTTTGGAGATTCCTGGGAAAGATGGGAATGGAACCACCATTTGACCCTGCTATTGCCCTTCTTGGACTATTCCCTGAAGACCTTAAAAGAGCATGCTACAGGGATACTGCCACATCGATGTTCATAGCAGCACAATTCACAATTGCTAGACTGTGGAACCAACCCAGATGCCCCTCAGTAGATGAATGGATAAAAAAAATGTGGCATCAATACACAATGGAGTACTATGCAGCAATAAAAAATGACAAAATCATAGAATTTGCAGGGAAATCATGTATGTTTTAAAACTATCTTTAGACTCCCTATGACAAGCTCTAACTACCGTTCCCTAAACAATATACCCATAAACAATACAATCTTTCCTTCAGTTCTTCCATACACAGAGTGCTGGAGGAAAAGTTTCTCCTGCCTCACAGCTCAGCAATGGAGTCTTTGCTCCAGCTGACTATTTAACTCTACATCCTAGCCTCATATTCCTAGATATACCAGTCAGAAAGACAACCCATTACAATTGCTTTCTATAACTGAAGGTTTCAAAATAGATTTTTCTAATCTCTAAATTTTCAAAGAAAGAAGCAGAGTTTTAGCTAGAAAAGTCTTCAGCAGTATCCAGGGAAAAGAGGTTTTTGCCAGCTGTCTCTGTGGAGATTTGAAAATGCAGAAGCTGGTTCATGACTATTTTCTTACCTCTTCAATGTGTTTTCTTTAAATGTTGTCTGTGATCTCTTCATGTTGACTGTTTCTAATTAAATTACAAGTTGCTGAGCCTTACCCTAGGGTATTTATTTTTGGATTAGCAGTTCCACTTATGTTTTTCCTCAATTGTCAAAAATTATTCATTGACCAGGATTTTAAAAAAAATATGTCAATGACTCAAAATTACTCAAGATAATACCTGTTTGAAGATATTTGATATAAATATTTGTGTAACTTACACCATTTTCTTCTAAACTTCAGGTCTTAGTTCTCCAATCAATTTGTATTTAGTCTTTGTTGATGTTAGCCCATAGGCATCTGGGTCCTTATCTTGGACCTGTGCCAATAACAACCCCATTATAGGGGTTGAGACAAACAGGAACTTGATTGAGTTGTGCAAATCAGAAAACTGGGTGGTCTCAAAACCAAAAGTTCCCAAGTTTCCTGAGGAGGAAGGTTTGTTGGCTTATATGGGGTCTTGAGTTAGACAGGGGAGGAGGACTTCTGAGGAGGGAAGAGGGAAGGGGCATACCACAGGGCAGATCTTATGATATGTTGGCATTTTTCCAGAACATATGCCCCATGTTCTGCTGGGGGGTGGATGTTTGTGCTCTGTTATCAGGGTGGGCTGCATATCTGAAGTCACTGTTTGAGAGAGGTTGCTTTCTGCTATACTGTAGATGCTCTTTATTCCAGTTCCAATTTGATGGAGGTTGTGCTCAGCCCCTTCCCTTTTACTGTCCCATTGAGCCCATATTAGGTTAGGCACATTGAGCCCACCACCAGAGGTCAGAGAAATAGAAATCATAAGATTACATGAAGTAGACATTTGGGGCCCCTTCATTCCTTCATTGAGATTAATTAATGAAACGTTTAAGGAACTGGACATCAGTCTAGGTTTGAATCTTGAAAAGGACCCTGATTTACTGTGGGTATCTTTGGAAAGTCACACAACTTCTTTGAAGGCATGGTAATTTTCTTAATTGTATTTTATAATTATTGATAAAACCTTAAGGAAATTTATAGATAATAAAATCTATAAATCATGTAAACTATAAACACTACATAAATATAATGTATTTTATTATGAACTTTGTCATTGGCACTTTCCTTAAAAAATAACAGATACTTACAAGATCCTATAGTTTGAGACGTGTTTTAAAAAGGTGGCTCCAACCTGTCCTTCCTAATAAAAACAAATCATTTTATTTATAAGCTTGAAATCATGGTCAAAGTCCTGCCATTAGAGGCCATTACCTCTCTAAAGTATATGTTTCCTCAGAGAGACAAGAAATATTCAGTGACAGCGCTATTTTGAGGTTAAAAGCATGGATGCTCGGCTAGTACTACCTGGCTTTGACTCCCGTCTCTGTCATTTACTAACATTGCAAACTCAAGTAAATCTGTCTTCTCTGTGGCTTAATTTCTTTATGGATAAAATGGAGATAATTATAGCAAATAGGGTTTCTATAATGATTTTATAAAATACTAAGTGTTACCACATTTACAACAATCTGGTACATAACAGACATTAAGTAAATATCGCAACTACTTCTTATTATTGCTGTCACCCCCTCTGCTTCCCCTAGTTGTTTCTTGGCTCCCACCTGCTTCCATCTGGTGTCTCCAGCTCTCCCACATCATTACACTCAAATATCAAAATTTCCAGAAAACCTTCTCTGATTTCTCACCTCCTTTCCTCTGAAGTCAATACAGGAAAGAGTAGAATGAAAAAAGAAAAATGGAACTCTAACCAAGTGTTTTAGTCAGCTTTTTTTTGTTTCACAAGAACAATTTTACAAGACGAAAAGTTTATTTGGGGCTCACGGTTTCAGAGGCCTGAGTCCATAAACTGCTGGATTCATTGCTCTGTGCCCGAGTTAAGCAGAACATTAGGGCAGAAGGGCATGATGAGAGAAAGAGAGAGAGAGAGAGAGAGAGAGAGACTGACTGACTCTAAGGTTGGTTCACAAGGGACAAAATATACCCCAAAGGCATACCCCAGTGACCCACCTCCTTCAGCCACACCCTACTGTTGTATAGTTAACATCCAACTAATTCCTATGAGTGGATTAACTCATTTGCCTATTCCCATTCAAATGTGATACCAAGAGCAGGGGATGAAGGATTATTTTTATCCACTAAATTATCTCTCCTGCCAGTTGTTTATGTCAAAGCAAAAATGTACTGGACATAATTAACCAAATAAGGCAGACTTTATTCTAGGCTTTCACAGTAGGGGACAAAAGCCAAAATTCAACCCAAGCTTAACTCTGAAAAAACAAAAGGTGTGAGATATTTTAAGTACCAGAGTTAGCTGGTGGAAAAGTACTGGAGGACTTCAGTAGGGAGGTTGATCAATGAGATGTGTTGAGCACAAGGAGTTTTTCCTGAGTTTGCAATGTTTTTCTCTGTGATTAGGCCATCTGTGTTTGCTAATTGGGCCCACTGAACAGAACCCTGAAGGTAGAAGTGCTTTCTTTCTTAATGATTATATTTCAAGGGTAGACTTCCAGGTCTTTTAGAAAAATATCCCTGGGTTGTAAAACTAGCAGGTGGCTTTTTAAAAGATTTACATATATGTGAAAGTGGTAGGTAGAAATTTTCCATTTATCAGTTTTCTAGAAACTCTAAGAAAATCTCTAAGAAAAATCTAGGGCTTATCAACAAGTTGTTCAAACTGGAGGGAACATTAAGGCCCTCCTGATCAGTTGTTGTTACCCTCTCTTAACCACTTTCCTCCTTTACACTACAAAGGAATAGAAATGTTGACTTTACTAGATCTTTCTGTGACATCTCAATTTTATTTTCTATCTCAATTTGTCATACCATATTGTGATTTCCACTAAAATGCCCTCCTAAACAGAATGTTTTTAAGTACAGCAATTAACCAAAATATAAAATAACCACAATAGTAATACAAAAAGAATAATACAACAAATAGTATAATAAGCCTGTGTGTGTTTCTGTGTGTGCTCAAGTGTATGCTTGTGTGTCTGTATCTGTGTGTAGTTGTGTATCAAACAATTTACCTTTTGTTAAAAGAAATTAGTAGTAGCAATTTTTGACAGCTTATACTATTAACACAGTGTTAACATTCATTATAGCAATCAAGGCAAGATTCCTTATCTCATGGACTACATTTTTTTAAAATGGGCTTGTGCTTAAACATAAACTAGAGCCTCTGGTACTCATTTAAGAAACTTTTTATTTTCAAAATAAGTTAATGAGGGTCTTTGTTCACATGTATCATCTCTATCAAATAAGTTAGTAAAAAGTAGAACATAATTTCATGCAACCTGCATTTGTAAAACTCGACTAAATCTTTCTTGACTTTTGTCAAATCATAAAAAAATCTATCAAATAAAGTTCACAGGAAAGAGTAATTGAGGATTCAATAGACTTTGAATATGAACAAAAAAGCTTTTAGAAATCCTAGGAATTAGCATTAATTCTATTTATACAGAAATAACTTTTGCAAGGTGACTTTTTCTTTAAAAGCACAAATTAAGTTTATGCAAATAATATATTACCAGAAAATCTAAATATCACTAATTTTCTTTGTCCTGTGTGTTAGCCAGTTTGTCATCAATCTGACCAAAATACCTGACAAGAGTAATTTAGTGGAAAAAAATATTTATTTTGCCTCATGATTTCAGAGGTTTGAGTCCATGGTCAGGCCAATCTATTGCTCTGGATCCTAAGTGAGGCAAAACACCATGGCAGGAGGCATAGCAAAGAAGAGCTGCTCAGCACATGGCAGCCAGAAAGCAAAGGAGTGATGGGGGAAAGGGGCCAGGGACAGATAGAGTCTAAGGTCCTGTCCTCAGTGACCTACTTCCTCCACCCACTTGCCTAGAGTTACCACCCATTAGTCCATTCATCTATCAATTCAGCAAGTGGATTAATTCACCAATGAGGTCAGAGCCCTAATCACTGTCAAAACCTCACCTTTAAACCTTGCTGCATTGGGGATCATGCTTTCAAAAGATGAACTTTTTGGGGGATACTCAAGATTCAAGACAACACCCTGAAAGAAAAAGGCAGTCACATTGACTTAACATCGTCAATAAGAGGCAAATGTTCTAAGGTTAGCATCTTGACTTTATATAAATCCTTGTGAATTCTTTGAATGGAGGGAAGCCTGTATTATTTAAGTTTGTTTTAAAAGTAGTAATACTTGTGTTCTCACCAGTATGTGCTCAAGTAGGGAGCAAAAAGTGGGGGTGGGGTGTCTCTAAACTGGAAAGTAAACTAACTAATTATGCACAGCATCTTAAAATGAAACTAATTAGCTCTTCACCACTTTTTTAAAATTTTTTTTAGTTGTAGATCGACACATTTATTTATTTTTATGTGGTGCTGAGGATTAAACCCAGTGCCTCACACATGTTTCATTTTAAGATGCCTTGCATAATTAGTTAGTTTACTTTCCAGTTTAAAGACACCCCACCCCCACTTTTTGATCCCTACTTGAGGACATACTGATGAGAACACAAGTATTACTACTGGACACCACTTATTTGCAAGAATTATAATTTCCTTAGAGAATTTAGGAGGCTTAAAAATACATTAGCAAGTTGTCTTTCACAGTTTTGCTTTGTTGTGCCAGTCTTGTGAAAGAGAAAACAAAATAAGACCAGATGTTACACGAGGCTGCAGAAAAGGACATTAATCCTGTACCAGAAAGAAAACACTGAGCCCAACCTGGATGTCTACAAAGGTGTCTCAGCACCATGACTTCAGAATGTAGCTCCTCACTCCAATTATGCAGAAGTGTAGAAGTTAGTCTTTAAAAAGACTATTTTTCTTAAAATAAAATTCATTTATGATGCTTATAGAATCTTTAAGGTACAAATTCTATTGTGTTTTAGTCCAAGCCCCGGCATAGTATAAAGAAAACCTCTGTAAAGGTAAAATTTCTAAGCTGCAAAATCCTGAGTTAAAGTTAAAGTTAAAGTTAAAGTGTAAAAGACTAGGGCATTGTAAAGCTTCTAGATTGCAAGGCCTGGGCTAAAAAGTAAAAGACCATTGTTAGAATTTAAATAGTCTATTGTTACAATTTCCCTGCTATCCCAGGAACCTGTAATCTCTGTGAAGTTGTTAGAACAATGCAAGAGCTGCCCAGTAAATATCTCCATTGATTCCCTGGTTGTTTAATAGCTAAGGGTTCCAGGTAGCATGGCACGTAAAGCATATAGGCCCCAGAACCAATCAGTTTGAATGTGTACCCCACTTAGAAGTGACCAATCACCCCTGCCCAAACTGTTCCCACCAATGAATGGACTAATCATGTATCAGAATTGTTGTTCAATTTTCCCACGCCTCATGATGATTTGTTCTGATGTATGCAAAGCCCCCCACCCTCTCCAAAAAGTGTACTTAAGCTCTGCTTGACCTCTGCTCTGGGCTCTGGGCTGCTCTCCCTTCTTGAGTGAGCACAGAGCCCCAACGTGTTGGAACGGATCCCTAATAAAAATCCCCCCTTGCCATTGCATGAAGCTAGTCTCGTGTGGTCTTTCCTTCTCCGATGTTTCGCCGGAACCTTACACCTCATCAATTCTATTCTGTTTGGATTGATGAGCAGGAAAAAAAAAATTGTATGTAAGAAAAAAAAAAAGAGGGAATGAGGGGAGGCAAGAAAAAAGATCTGTTAGACAGATGGAGATGTCCTCACAACACTGTTCTCTACATGAAAATCTAAATTCTTGATCTTGAGTTAATCCAAACTAAGCTCCATTTCCTTTGGAGTGTTTGGGTATCTAACTGACTGGAATATACCTGTGAACTTCATCCTGATCTAAACAGGATTAGAAAAAAAAATACTTATCCTCAGGGATGAAACAGAAATAGAATGCCATCAATATAAATCCATTCTGCAGCTTCAACATGTCAGGAAACACATTATCTTTTAGTAGTGTGCAAATCTTGCTAATTACTTGTATTATCCTCTTATCTAGGTTTCACAACAGGTAGTAGATAATCTATAATTGTCACATCTCTAAAGACTGTAGATTAGGAATAAACACAAGAAAAAAAACATATTTCTGCTGATTGCCTTCAAAATCCTTAATAAATGAAGTTAAGAAGTGACTTAAAAACCTTCCCTTTGACAGTAATGGATCATCTGTCACTTGTTATTGTAAAGTGATGATAGAGTTATTGTGAAGCAAAATGTTTAGCAAACAACACTGAATTTGGAGGACCTATTTATACCTTGGCAAACATTGGAGATAAGAACTGGGAATTGGCACTAGTACAGAACTTTCAGCTCCTTTGGGAAAAGGATATTTTATTCTGAAATATTTTCATTGAGAAGCACAAGTACAACAATAAATACCATCTATCAGCAATTCTGTGACAAAATTCATATCTAAACATCTCAGACCTGGCTGAACCCCTGCTGGTTCCTTTGCAGAAACAACAACAAAGTAAGAGAAATTCAGAAGTGCGTAAGATATTTACCTTAAATCATTTCATGTATGAAGCAGTATTTTATTTACTTGGCAAATATTAATATGTGAAAATTTAAAATAATGAATAACATTTCTCTTAAAAGTATGAGAGTATCCAGTTTGTCCTTTGATTAAAAAAAAAAACTCTTATTACTTCTTACATATAGAATTTTATAATTGGGAAAGATGAATGTAGGTTCCTTTGTATTATTTCATATAATATTTCCTTAATTATTTTATATATTTATATCGATATTTAAATTATTTAATCTATTTCTTATATCTTACAACATATCTCAAAAATCTTAGTGCATACTTACCAACTTCATTTGTCTCTTGTGAGATATCCTGAAAGATGTAAAGCCCTAAAGCATAAGTCTTGTTTTTGTTTTCTTTGCACAGCTCAAAACACAACTTCAGAAATCAAAGAACCAAAACACTTAAATATAACATTTATAGGCACATTCAGACCTTCAAAAAAATAAATAAAAACACCAATTCCAGACAGGACATAAAGACCTCTATCTCTCAGTTAAATCTAAATATCAACATTTTAACATGGGTTGGTGAAATGACAGAGCCAAACTTAACCAAAACCTGTGTGGAGCATTTCAACTAGGGATTCCCAGAGGCTAGAAGAGAAAGATATTTCAATGAATATTCAACATTTCACCTGATTTAAATACTTGAAATTACTAAGTGACATGCAGTTATTTCCAAAAATTCTAGGCAAAATATTAACTGTTTGGTAACTGTCCAAGTTAAATAGAACTATATAATTCATCTTTAGATCTAAATAAATAGATTTATATAATTCATTTGTAGATCTAAATAATTCATCTTTGACTTCAGGGTTAGGGACACAAAATCATATACTATCTTTGATGCATAACTGTTTCCCAGAAACAAAATTGCAGAAAATTATACTAGAATTATTTTGTTCAATAATCAAAGATGAAAAATTTCTCCAGTCATTTTATAAAGATAGCATAGCTTTAATACTCAAAAACCAGCACAATAAATTATACAACAGAAAACTCTGGAGCAATTTTACACAAAAAAGTTCATACAGACACAAAAGCCAAATAAAAGATCATGCAAATAAAATAAGGCAATTTACTAAATAGTTTACATGTTGGAACCAAATATGGGATTTGAAAAGATAAATAAATGCCTCAAGGGGATGCAGCTGAGGCTCTGGGTTTGATCCTCAGCACCACATAAAGATAAATAAGTAAAATAAAGGTATTGTGTCCAACAACTAAAAAATAAAAATATTTTTTAAATGCCTCAAAATTAGGAAATCACTTAAGAAACCACATTATCAATAAGTCACATTTTCTAAAAATATATATCAATTAATATTATTAAATAAATAAATTATTATGTCAGTAATAACCAGGGTTATTTTTAAAATCCTAAACAGAATGGAAAGAAAATGAAATTTTCTTTATGATCAGGACATATGTCTGGCTAACCTAAAAGGTAGTACTAATAAAATAAAAAAGTATGAATAAGATTATAAAAAATGGAACAAAACAAAGTTGCTAAACATTTACACTATTACTGAAAATGTTCTGGTCAAAGCAATAAATAAAAAAGAGTTATAATACAAGTCAAAATTATCTGAAGAGAAGACAAAATTCTGACTGCTTGTACTGTCTACATAAAAACATCCCACAAAATGATTTAATAACCAATGGAAAGAGAATTTATTATGTTTAAACATGAAAAGAATATATATACACACATATCATTAGCTCTTCTATAAACCTCACATAGCCCATTACAACATATGAAGAAAATCAATCACAAAATAGTAATAACACCATAATGATTTCACATATAATATTTTTGCAATAATCTTAAAAAGTATAAGAAATAAACTTAACAAGTAATATAAAACACAAAATAAAATTTACTCAACATAAAAGAAAAATATTGTTGTTTTATTTTTTAATTTTTATTATTTCTGAATGGAAGCATAGAATATTTTAAGGACTGAAATCCTCATCAGAATAATTTGTAGGAAATTTAAGAAGTATTTCCTTAAAGAAAACTAAATCTTGTGTGAGAGAGATATATTTACTTAAATGTGTGTTATATATATACAAAGACATACATAGGTACTAATTATAACATAAACAAGAAAAAAAAATGCCTACTAAAACCACTTCTATCCTGCATTCTATTGTTCTCCAGTGGGAAAATGGTGAGCAATAAAATCAGGAAATAAGGAGTCAAATGTCTCACTATTTGCATACATCATGATTCTTTAGCTATTAAATCTAAGAGAATTATATGAAAAAAAACTATTATGACCACTAAGAAAATTTAATACACTAGCAACACACAAAATTGACAGAAAAATGGTTAAGTTTCCTGTAAAAAAAGTATCAGCCGATAAAAGAATATATAATACAAAAAAAAAAAAAAGAAAAGAAAACTGATTCACAACAGCAGTGAAAGCCCACAAATGATGAAAACAATACTTTTCATAAAAGGGGCATTAAAGTTTAGATAGGAAGCATCCCCCCAGAAGTTCATGTGTGAACAGTAAAATAATTGGGTTTTGAGAATTGCTGAGAGCCATAGCCAAGTAGGAATGACATATGGCATTTTTGGTTGAAAGGTGACCCCAGCAAGCCATTGAGATGATAATGATTATGTTAAGATGTGCATTCAATTGGAGATTAGACCCCTGCTGTCTGCCTAGGCCTGCTACTTTGGAGCTCTCCCGGGACTCCTGGAGAGTTCCCATTGGTTGGGGCAGTGCGGTAAGAGGGAATTCCGGAGGAGGGATTTCCTGTTGGAGTAGTGTGTCCCCAGAGGAGCCACGTGGCATGGCATTCGGCATTTTTCCCAGGAGCGTGTGTGGAGTGGCATTGGTGGGAGTTTTGGAAATAAAGTTTGTTCCTGCTTGAGTGGCTGGTGATTTTGTGCCCAGCCAGACTGCGGCATTTGGCGGCCCGAGCGGGGAACGCCTAAAGCTCAGAGGTAAGTGAAATTGCTCGCCCCTGAGGGAAGGCAGGAGAATGGGTGACCATTTCAAAAAACAATGTGTTTTTGTTTTGATTTATTTTGTTTTTGTTTCAAGCTGCCTATCCCTAGAAATTTCTCAGGCAAACTGGGAAAAGTGGTTGGCTCAAGGTTTGACGTTGTTCGGCCCTGAGGAAGAGAAAATTGATACAATAATTTTTTGTTCCGTTTTTGTTTCATTCTGTTTCGGTTTTGTGTTGTGTTATCTTATTGGGTTGCATTATCTTTATAGTAGATTAGAAATTAGTAAAAAACCGAAAGAGTGTTAAGTAAATTGTTAGAGGTTCAGACCATGGAGAAAGACATTTTAGATCAAGCAAAAGAGAAGATCTCTCGAGCTAGTCAGACAGAGGAAGAAAATTTAAAGGAAAATGGGCTATTAGGGAAAAAGATACAAAAGGAGGCTGCTACTAACACCATTCTATCACCAGAGGGCGTAATTCAACCAACAGCTCTACCTATAGAGACAGCTGAGTGGCCCTCAACCCCCGTAGTTGATAGATGGAATCCTGAGACAGGACCTCAAAGATTAGCATGGCCTGTACTTGACCAGGCAGGAGGGCAACAAATTCACTGTGCTTTAGATTTCAAAACAGTGAAGCAGTAAAAAGGAGGCTGTAACAACCTATGGTCCCCAAGCACCCTTCACTGTAAGCATGGTCAAATCCATTACCAACTTGGACATGACGCCAGCAGACTGGGCTAGCATGTGTAAATCTGTGCTAAATAGAGGGCAATATTTGTTATGGAAGGTTGCCAATGAGGAATTTTGCATGGAGACGGCTAGGCAAAATGCAGCAGCCGGTTACCCTCAAAGAAATCTAGATATGTTGTTAGGAAAAGGACCTTATGAGGGTCAATGGCAACAAATTGAATATGATCCTGCTATATATGCACAAATTGCTGCAGATGCAGTTAGGGCATGGAAGACTTCAAAAGGACCTGAATATTTACAAGGTCAATTTTCTAAGGTAATATAAGGAGCTAATTAACCTTACGCTGAATTTGTAGATAGGCTTATTCAAACAGCTACCAGAGTTTTTGGGGATACTGAACAAGCAATGTCATTAATTTAACAGCTAGCCTTTGAACAAGTGAGCAGATGGTGTAAGGAGGCCATTATACCATGGAAACATGGAGATTTAAACACACATATTAAATTATGTAGAGACATTAATGAACAAGGGCAAGTCTTGGCAACTGCAGTACAACAGGCTTTAGATGCCAGGCCAAAAACATGCTACAATTGTGAACAAACAGGTCGTTTTAAAAGGAATTGCCCCATAGGAGGAGGGTTTAACAAAACTAGGTATCAAAGGAGTAGAATACTGGGCATTTGCCCACGATGCCATAAAGGGATACATTGGGCTAATGAATGCCATTCTCAAACCACCATAGAGGGTACTCCGTTATCAAAAAGAGGACAAGGACCAGGTGTTTACCCATGATATACTGGAGAAAAGCATCCGGCTCCATTGCCAAAAAACGGACTGGGGGGCCCAATGCTCCAGGGCCCACAACCACAAATATATGGGGCAATGGAGGAACCCAGCAACACCATCAGGGTAGTGCCCAGGACACATTATCCATTAAATCCCTCATCAGACAAACCAGAGGGAGTGCAGGGTTGGACATCTGCGCCCCCACCAGAGCAGTACTAACTCCAGAGATAGGAGTTCAAATCATTCCCACAGGAGTAAAAGGACCTCTTCCCCAAGGAACAATAGGCTTATTATTGGGATGCAGTTCTTCTACACTAAAAGGACTTATGATAAGTCCTGGGGTACTTGATCCTGATTATGTAGGTGAAATAAAAATTATAGCTAGTTCTCCAAGAGGTATATCAGTAATTTCAACAGGAGATAGAATAGCACAGTTATTAATAATACCCAGCCTGCATGATAAATTTTCCAGTCATACTGCAGAAAGAGGTTTCCGGGGATTAGGCTCCATAGGTGTAGATTGGGCTATGCTGTCTTTAAATTTAGATTCTCGCCCAATGCTAAAACTAAATATTCAAGGACATGAATTTAATGGGATACTTGATACAGGTGCTGACCCTAGCATCATATCTCATCAAGAATGGCCAAAACATTGGCCATTACAACAAGCCACTCAAATGCTTTGAGGCCTAGGAGTGGCAACTAATCCCCATAGAAGTGCAATGGTATTAGATTGGAAGGATTCTGAAGGATGTGAAGGAACTATACAACCATATGTATTGGATCATCTTCCTATAAATTTATGGGGACGAGATGTCCTAGTTCAATTAGGTTTGACATTAACAAATAACATCAATCCTAATGTGCCCACTACTAGGGCTAGACAAGGTTTTAGGAAAGAAAAAAGATTAGGAGAACAAGAACAAGGTATAGCAGCACCAATTCAAATAGATCAAGGAATAAATAGACATATATTGGGTTTTCAGAAGGGGCCACTGAGACAATCAAAATTACTTGAAAATCAGAAAGACCAGTGTGGGTTTCTCAGTGGCCCCTATGTAAAGAAAAGATACAAGTAGCGCATGACCTGGTCAAACAACAATTAGCAGAGGGACATATACAACCTTCTGTATCTCCCCATTATACTCCCATTTTTGTCATCAAAAAGAAATCTGGTAAATGGAGATTATTGCAAGATTTAAGAGCCATTAATAATGAGATGGTTATTATGGGACCTGCTCAATCAGGGATTCCTCAATTGTCTGCTTTGCCAAAAATCTAGTATGTTTTAGCTATAGATATTGAAGATTGTTTTTTTTTTTTTCAATTCCAATTCATCCTGAGGATAGTCCAAGTTTTCAATTTACTATCCTTGCACTGAATCATGAAGGACCTGATCAGAGATATGAATGGAAAGTACTCCCTCAAGGGATGGCTAACAGCTCAACTATGTGTCAAATTTATGTTAACAAAGCAATCCAGCCACTTAGAAATCAAAATCCTGAACTACAAATATTTCACTATATGGATGATGTATGATTAGCACATAAAGATAAAAACACATTGCTAGAATGTTATGCCACACTCACAAATTTATTAAAAAAATTATAATCTAGAGATAGCAATAGATAAAGTACAATTAAATTTTCCAATTAATTATTTAGGAGTTCTATTATCCTCAACCATGGTCCGTCCACCAAAAATTCAAATACGAGTAGATCAACTCAAATCACTTAACGTCTTTCAAAAGTAATTGGGAGACATAAATTGGATAAGGCCTTATCTAGGCATACCAACAGGAGAGTTGGGACCTTTATTTGATATCCTAAAAGGTCCATCAGATCCAAATTCACCCCGCATGTTAACGCCTGAAGCAAGAAAGGCATTAAAAATTATTGAAACATATATGGAAAATATGCATTTGGATAGAATTGATATAAGTTTGCCTTTATTATTTATTGTACTACCAACAAAAAATATTCCTACAGGAGTATTTTGGCAAGAAGATCCATTATTGTGGATACATTTATCTTATTCTCCTAACACTATTCTTCCTAGGTATCCTGAGGCTGTAGGACAATTAATACTCAAAGGAATAAAAGCAGCAAAGGGAGTGTTTGGAATTTCTCCCAATAAAATTATGACTCCATATACTATGGATCAAATTGATGAGTTAGACAATGAGTTAAATACTTGGGCAATAATCATGTGCAAATCTAATGTTTCATTTGATAACCACTTACCATATAATCCTTTATTGTCTTTTTGGTCATTGCATCCTGTAATTTTTCCAAAAATGACAAGAAAAACATCTATCATGAATGCTCCAAATATATTCACTGATGGGTCTAATAATGGTACAGCAGCAGTAGTTACCCCTGATCAAACTTTTACATTTTTAGTACCCAAAAAATCAGCTCAAAAGGTAGAGCTTAATGCAGTATTACAAGCTTTTGTGATGTTTAAAGATTTTGCATTTAATTTATTTTCTGATAGTCAGTATATAGTTAATGCTATAGTATCCCTTGAAGATGCTGGTAGGATTTCTCCTTCCTCTACTGTTTTCTCTTTGTTTTCCACTATACAAAGTCTAATCTGGGACAGAAAAGATCCATTCTTTATAGGACATATGAGGGCACATATAGGATTGTCTGGAGCCCTTAGTTTGGGCAATGATTTAGCAGATAAAACTACACATGACATACATATTTTCTCTACACTAGAAGAAGCTACAAATTTTCATAAAAGGTTCCATGTCAATGCTAATACTTTACAAAAGCATTTTAAAATAACTAAAGAACAAGCCAGACATATAATAAAACAATGTCAAAATTGTGTGACCTTTTTACCACAAGTTAATCTTGGAGGCAATCCTAGAGGACTGATACCTAACCATATTTGGCAGATGGATGTCACACACTTGCCAGAATTTGGAAAATTAAAATATTTGCATGTTACAGTTGATACTTCTTCCGGATTTTTGATGGGCTCCCTTCATGCCAGAGAAAAAACTAAAGATATTATAGCTCATTGCTTACAAAATTTTGCCACTGTGGGTGTTCCAAAACAGTTAAAAACAGATAATTGTCCAGGTTATACTTCTATCTCTTTTAAACAATTTTGCTCATCATTTGGCATTACTCACATAACAGAATTCCATACAATGCACAGGGACAAGGCTTAGTTGAAAGAACTCATCAAACTATTAAAATGTACATATTAAAGCAAAAAGAGTGAATTGGAAAGGGGTATATATCCCCCAAAGATAAACTTAAAATAACCCTTTTTACTCTAAACTTTTTAAGTTTGGATTCATCAGGGCTTAGTGCTGTGGAAAGGCATATGTATCCAAAAAATGTATATAAGCCTAAGGTACTTTAGAAGGATATTCTAACAGGATAATGGAAAGGTCCTGACCCAGTGATTGTCTGGAGTCGGGGTTCTCTTTGCGTGTTTCCACAGGGAGAACAGCAGCCGATTTGGATTCTAGAGAGACTAACCAAAGCGATTTCTACAGACCAAAAAGAAGATGATTTGACTCAAATCCATAACAGCTGATATCCAGAGCTCCAGCTTGGCTATTCTTATATCTTTGACAGTGATTAACCAGTATGCTTTTTTCAATATCTATTTTATTATTGCATTTTTCCATATCATAAAGTTCTATTTTATTTTTTGAGCTCATACAGACCTAGGTTAATGTTTTTCTGATCAGTTTTATTTTTTGACTGTGGAGCTTTTAAACATTGCAATGGAGATTTCACCTGTGTAAAGCTACAAGGCCTTTACTATTGTCTTATATGTTGTACATTTGTGTGCACACTTGTGTTTTTTGTTGTATGTCTTTGTGTGTGTATGTCCATATATCATATATGAGGAGTGCTCATGAAAAAATGGATCCAAATTTTTTTTTATTCATGTGATTTTAATGGTTAATTTAAATTGGGTAAATGGCTGTTGCAGATTGTTTTAATATGTGTACAAATAAGGAGGTTAACAGATCTGTTTGTTTACTTTCACCTTTCCTTTTCATTATATTTAATAATTCTGTTCAGGATAATGTAAATTGTTCAGAAAATTGTTTTCTTAGTACCTGTTGGAATGTTACATATATATATATTTTACCATCATTGCCAGAATTCCTATCTTCATTCCAGTGCTGGTGAAGTCAAAGATAAATCCAAACTATAGCTTCTTCGATAGCTATCACAGTAAGCTGTATAAACTGATGCATCAATGAATAATAACTAAACAAGTAATGCTCAATCAAGTAGTCAATTTACTTTGGGAGGAAATGGACATATTGATGGATTCCTCTGCTTTGAACTGCTTGCAGAACTTTCCTGGACTCTGTATGCATTGTGAAGTATCTGTTGGTGCAGTGAATTGTGGTAGTGCTAGCGTATCTTTGCTGATGGTGTCACCGGTGATACAATTTTTCAAAGGAGCTGTCAATTAGCTTGGTGTCGTGTCATTTCTGAATCCTCCTCCATTCTGCTAGTGATGATCTAAAATTTGGGGGCAAGAGAGGTAAGCCAAAGAACCTCACCCCCCCACTGGCACCAAGGCCAAATTTGGGGGCCAACAGAGGTGAGACAAAGAATCTAACCCCCCACACTGGTGCATAGGCCTATACACAAGTATGGCTGTATGCTGGACCGGTAGTCAGTGGCGGGTATGATCCAATTGCAGTGGTACCAACTTAAGACAGGAGGCTGATGCCTAGAGGTCAGCTCATCCAATGATGGGTAAGAACCATATGTTGTATTGAACAACCTAACAGGCAAGGTCCCTAAGCCACATTGCTTGTTGTTTAATTAAACAGAAGGGGGGACATGCTGAGAGCCATAGCCAAGTAGGAATGACATATGGCATTTTTGGTTGAAAGGTGACCCCATCAAGCCATTGAGATGATAATGATTATGTTAAGATGTGCATTCAATTGGAGATTAGACCCCTGCTGTCTGCCTAGGCCTACTACTTTGGAGTTCTTGCGGGACTCCAGAGAATTCCCATTGGTTGGGGAAGTGTGGTAAGAGGGAATTCCGGAGGAGGGATTTCCTGTTGGAGTAATGTGTCCCCAGAGGAGCCGTATGGTGTGGTGTTTGGCATTTTTCCCAGGAGCCTGTGTGGAGTGGCATTGGCAGGAGTTTTGGAAATAAAGTTTGTTCCTGATTGAGTAGCTTGTGATTTTGTGCCCAGCCAGACTGCCGCAGAGAATCATAACCTAAGCAGGCAGAATGGATTAACTGGGTGGTAATGTCGGTAAGTCGGGTGAGGCTAGAAGTGGTAGGTCACAGGGAGTGTGCTTTGGGGCTTGTATTTTGTCCCAGTTGAGGGGAGCTGTCTTTGCTTCCTGATTACCAAGTCCTGATCTGCTTTCCTCCCTCACACACTTCTGCCAGTATATTTTGTCTGGTTTTAGTCCCTTAGGACGGAGTCATCCATCTATGAACTGAGACCTCTGAAACAATGGGCTCCAAATACTTGTTCCCTCCTCTAAAATTGCTCTTATCAGGACTTTTCTTTTTTTCACAGTGGTTAAAAAAAGGTAACTAAAACAAAGAAAAATAGTAATTAAGCCTTTTTCTGCTAGAATCAAAGTATATCCTAAAATTCAAGGAAATATAATTATTTTATTCACTAGAAATGGATAAATAGATAAATTACAAAGAATAGACATTGTAGAAAAATCCATGCATATAGGAGAATATAATATATACAAAAGTGAAATTTCTTGTCAATGGAGTTAAGAAACATTGTTGAATCATTTGGAAATCCGTATGAAAAAATTAGAGCTCTACTTTACATCATACCCTTAAACAAATTATATTTGATTCAAAATTTCAATGTAGTAAGATACAAAATACTGAAAAATATAGAAAAAAATTGTATAGTATTGTAAGGGGAGAGAAAAAAATGTGGACAGATTTCACTACAAAATTTTAAACAACTGTATGATAAAATGAAGTAAAATTCAGGAGGAAGATGGCCGCTGCGTAAGGGGGTAGCTGAAGTGCTGAGCCTGGTGCTCAGAACAGTGGCTTTAATAGAGACTTCGCCCAGCTTGTTAGAGCTCCTTTCACCATTAATCTGTAGTGGACCACCCGGCCAAGCAGCAGAAAAAACAAAGAGATTGAAAAAGAGACGCTCGTCTCCCGGACGCTTTCCTGCTCAAAACCGCGGGCGCTTTGCGCCCATCTGCTTCCTCTTTCACTTTGCTCCCGGCAGAGAAGCTGAATGGGCAATCAGCAGTGGATTGTAAGTACCTGAGGCAAAGAAAGCTCAGTACACCCCGCCTTTTTTTTTTTTTTTGAATATTGTCTATACAGGGAGAGTTAGTGGATTGGAATTGTTGGCGGGGCTGTAGTTTCGGGGCCAAAAATCCACTCCACGGGAGCTGCCATTTGCTTTCTGCATGCTGTCTTGATGGCCCTGTCTACACGGTCCAGCTACCGCAGCTAGAGACTGGAACTGGACTGCGTGCCGAACCCTGTCCTCCGAAGGCAGGTCCACGGCCTCAAGTGCCTCGGTCGCCTGTTCCCTGCTGCACCTTGGGGCATAGCCTGCTCTGGGGTCATTCGGCATCCCTCTGCGAGGGGACAGGCGCGGCGGCAGCCGCTTGGGCCCCCCGCGGCAGCGCTGCTAAGGTCGCAGACAAGCGCGGCGCCAAAGAGCGCGGACCAGAGGTGGAGGCGAAGGCAGCAGGATTTCAGTTCTAGAAAACTGGACTGGAAACAGAAGCAGCAGTTTGTATAACCCCAAGATCTTGCTTATGCCAGGAAACTGTAAGGGTAACATGAATATCATTGAGGAGGTCTAACATGACGGCAGACGCAGAGGGATCAAGTCTCTGACCTCTTCAACTGTGAGGGCATAGGGAGCTGTAAATTATCTAAAGCCTATTTGCTCAGGATTACTAGGTAATGCTGAGCTGACATGGAGCTAGGGCGTACACTTTGGGCCCCTCAGAAAACACACACTGAGCACGAATTTGCTGCATTTAAGCCCCGGATCGCCTGCTTCTCGTGACTCAGCACTAACGATCCTGCTGAAATAACTAGTCGGCCCACCTGATCTCACAGAGGTAAAAGCCAACTGAGCACCATAGCCAGACCCAGGGAATCAGGAGTGACGTGGGACTAGCGGAGCAGAACCCCGGCTATCGCTCCCACCAGGGCTGACAACAGAGGTCCCTTGCACCAGCTACCAGGGGAGTTGCTACCTAAGGGCAAACAAATTTGCTGGGGGTCCTCAGCCCCAAGCCCTACAAACTTAGGGTCCGAGGGAGGCAAACAGAAAGGGTGTGCCCAGGCATCCGTGGAAACAGGGCTCCCAGGAGCAGCAGACCCGGCGTGTAGCCAGTAATGTGGTAAGCGTCACAGGTGAGTGGGGCCTGGATTGAGGAACCACAAGAGAAGGACCTAGACACTCAGAACTGGAGACTCGCACAGTCTGGGAAGAAGAGCTGAGGCACAGTGATTGGTTCCCACCTATCACGAGGAGAAGCCTGGCCCAGTGGGCATAGCTCCACCTACTGGAAGAGAAGTTAATCGAGCTCTATGACTGCATTTATTATTATTACTATTTTTTTTAACGATTATTATTAGTATTTTTTTATTCTCACTTTTTGTAGTTGATGTTGTTGTTGTTCTTTAACTTTCTTATTAATGGTTTCAATTTTTTAATACTTTTTATTATATTATTATTATTATTATTTTAAACTCCAATTTCCATTTTTCTATTATCATTATAATTTTTTTTGTTTGTTTTAAAATTTTTATTTTTTCGTTTTTTCTTTCTTTCTTTTCACTTTCTTTTCTTTTGTCTTTTCATTTCTTTTCAATGTTCTTATTCCCCCTCTCTTGAATTCCACCTGCCTACACTCACTCTATTTAGTCACTTCTTCCCTTCCCTTCTAACACCTCTCCTCCCAAGCATCAAATAAATTTGTAAGAGTGAACAGTAACTCAGCAGTCAAACAGAACAAGAAGTATCATGAGCATAAAAAAGCAAGGTAGAAAAGGAGTACAAACAATGAAAGACAGCCTAAATATTCAGGAGGACCTGGAGTCATCAGAAAAATGGCCATATAAAGAACTCAAGGAACACCTTAGACAGATAGATGGAAAGGTACCTTAAAGAGCACATTGAAAAGGAATTACATAAACAGATAAAAGAAGAAGTTAAGCATCTTTATCAGGAGATAGAGATTATAAAAAAAAAATCAAACAATAATTGTAGAAATGAAGGAAACGACAAACCAAATTAAAAACTCAATTGAGAGTATCACTAACAGAGTGGAGCAAGTAGAAGCCAGAACGTCAGATATTGAAGACAAAATATATCATCTTGAAAAGAGTCTAGCCAACTCAGATACACTGGTAAAAAATCACGAGAAAAACATCCAAGAGATTTGGGATAATTTAAAAAAATCAAACTTATGAGTCATCGGGATAGAGGAAGGCACAGAGATTCATGCCAAGGGAATGAGTAACGTGCTGAAGGAAATAATTACAGAAAACTTCCCAGAAATAAAAAAGGAAACAGATATACAAATTGTAGATGCATACAGGACACCGAGCACACAAAATCACAGTAGACCAACGCCAAGACACATTGTTATGAAGCTATCCAATATACAGAACAAAGAGAAAATATTAAAAGCTACAAGAGAAAAGAGGCAGATTACATTTAGGGGTAAACCAATAAGGTTGACAACGGATTTTTCATCACAGACGCTGAAAGCAAGAAGATCCTGGAACAACGTATTTCAAACACTGAAACCAAGAATTCTGTATCCAGCAAAATTAAGCTTCAGATATGACAACGAAATAAAAATCTTTCATGACAAACAAAAGCTAAAAGAATTTGTAGCCAGAAAACCAGCATTGCAAGGCGTCTTGAGCAAAACTCTACACGAGGAAGAAATGGAAAACGATAACCAAAACCATCAGCGGGAAGTGCCTCGGTAAAGACAGAGGACGGGGGGAAAGCTAATCATGGAGAAACAATCTAAATTAGGGGAAAAAAAAAGAGATAAATAATCAAACATGGCAGGAAGTACAAACCATATATCAACAGTAACTCTAAACATTAATGGCTTAAACTCTCCAATAAAGCGATATAGGCTGGTAACATGGATTAAAAAAACAAATCCAACAATATGCTGCCTCCAGGAAACACATCTGATTGGAAAAGACATACACAGGCTCAAGGTAAAAGGTTGGGAAAAAATATACCACGCACACGCTCCTCGTAAGCAAGCAGGGTGGCCATTCTCATATCGAATAAAATCGACTTCAAGACTAAGTTAATCAAAAGGGATAAGGAAGGACATTATATACTGTTAAAAGGAACCATTGACCAACAAGTCATAACAATTATCAATATTTATGCACCAAATAATGGTGCTGCGACATTCATAAAACAAACTCTCCTCAAGTTCAAGAATCGAATAGACCACAACACAATAATCATGGGTGACTTCAACACACCTCTCTCACCATTGGACAGATCCTTCAAACAAAAGTTGAATAAAGAAACTATTGACCTCAATATCACAATCAATAACCTAGACTTAACTGACATATATAGAATATATCAACCATCATCAAGTGGATATACTTTTTTCTCAGCAGCACATGGAACCTTCTCAAAAATAGATCATATATTATGCCATAGGGCAACCCTCAGTAAATATAAAGGGGTTGAGATAATACCATGCACTTTATCAGATCATAATGGAATGAAACTGGAAATCAATGATAAAAGAAGGAAGGAAAAATCCTACATCACATGGACAATGAACAATACGTTACTGAATGATCAATGGGTTACAGAAGACATAAAGGAGGAAATCAAAAAATTCTTAGAGATAAATGAAAATACAGACACAACATATCGGAATCTATGGGACACAATGAAAGCAGTTTTGAGAGGGAAATTCATCGCCTGGAGGTCATTCCTCAAAAAAAGGAAAAACCAACAAATAAATGAGCTCACACTTCATCTCAAAGCCCTAGAAAAGGAAGAGCAAAACAATAGCAAATGTAGTAGAAGGCAAGAATTAATTAAAATCAGAGCAGAAATCAATGAAATTGAAACAAAAGAAACTATTAAAAAAATTAACAAAACAAAAAGTTGGTTCTTTGAAAAAATAAATGAGATCGACAGACCCCTAGCCATACTAACGAAGAGAAGAAGAGAGAGAACTCAAATTACTAACATACGGGATGAAAAAGGCAATATTACAACAGACGCTTCAGAAATACAGAAAACAATTAGAAATTATTTTGAAAACCTATATTCCAATAAAATAGAAGATAGTGAAGACATCGATAAATTCCTTAAGTCATATGATTTGCCCAGACTGAGTCAGGAGGAAACTCACAACTTAAACAGACCAATATCAATAGATGAAATAGAAGAAGCAATCAAAAGATTTCCAACCAAGAAAAAGCCCAGGACCGGATGGGTATACAGCGGAGTTCAACAAAACCTTTAAAGAAGAATTAATACCAATACTTTTCAAATTATTTCAGGAAATAGAAAAAGAGGGAGCTCTTCCAAATTCATTCTACGAGGCCAACATCACCCTGATTCCAAAACCAGACAAAGACACCTCAAAGAAAGAAAATTACAGACCAATATCTCTAATGAACCTAGATGCAAAAATCCTCAATAAAATTCTGGCGAATCGGATACAAAGGCACATCAAAAAAATTGTGCACCATGATCAAGTAGGATTCATCCCTGGGATGCAAGGATGGTTCAATATACGGAAATCAATAAATGTTATTCACCACATCAATAGACTTAAAGATAAGAACCATATGATCATCTCGATAGATGCAGAAAAAAACATTTGACAAAGTACAGCATCCCTTTATGTTCAAAACATTAGAAAAACTAGGGATAACAGGAACTTACCTCGACATTGTAAAGCTATCTAGGCTAAGCCTCAGGCTAGCATCATTCTGAATGGAGAAAAATTGAAGGCCTTCCCTCTAAAATCTGGAACAAGACAGGGATGCCCCCTATCACCACTTCTATTCAATATGGTTCTCGAAACACTGGCCAGAGCAATTAGACAGACGAAAGAAATTAAAGGCATAAAAATAGGAAAAGAAGAACTTAAATTATCACTATTTGCAGATGACATGATTCTATACCTAGAAGACCCAAAAGGGTCTACAAAGAAACTACTAGAACTAATAAATGAATTCAGCAAAGTGGCAGGATATAAAATCAACACACATAAATCAAAGGCATTTCTGTATATCAGCGACAAAACTTCTGAAATGGAAATGAGGAAAAACACTCCATTCACAATATCCTCAAAAAAAATAAAATACTTGGGAATCAACCTACCAAAAGAGATGAAAGACCTATACAATGAAAACTACAGAACCCTAAAGAAAGAAATAGAAGAGGATCTTAGAAGATGGAAAAATGTACCCTGTTCATGGATAGGCAGAACTAACATCATCAAAATGGCGATATTACCAAAAGTTCTCTATAGGTTCAATGCAATGCCAATCAAAATCCCAATGGCATTTCTTGTAGAAATAGATAAAGCAATCATGAAATTCATATGGAAAAATAAAAGACCCAGAATAGCAAAAACAATTCTAAGCAGGAAGTGTGAATCAGGTGGTATAGTGATACCAGATTTCAAACTATATTACAGAGCAATAGTAATAAAAACATCATGGTACTGGTACCAGAACAGGCGGGTGGACCAATGGTACAGAATAGAGGACACAGAGACTAATCCACAAAGCTACAACTATCTTATATTTGATAAAGGGGCTAAAAGCATGCAATGGAGAAAGGATAGCATCTTCAACAAATGGTGTTGGGAAAACTGGAAATCCATATGCAACAAAACGAAACTGAATCCCCTACTCTCGCCATGCACAAAAGTCAACTCAAAGTGGATAAAGGAGCTAGATATCAAATCAGAGACTCTCCGTCTGATAGAAGAAAAAGTTGGCTCCGATCTACAGATTGTGGGGACGGGCTCAAAATTCCTTAACAGGACACCCATAGCACAAGAGTTAATAACAAGAATCAACAAATGGGACTTTCTTAAACTGAAAAGTTTTTTTCTCAGCAAGAGAAACAATAAGAGAGGTAAATAGGGAGCCCACATCATGGGAACAAATTTTTACTCCTCACACTTCAGATAGAGCCCTAATATCCAGAGTATACAAAGAACTCAAAAAATTAGACAATAAGAAAACAAACAACCCAATCAACAAATGGGCCAAGGACATGAACAAACACTTCACAGAGGAGGACATACAATCAATCAACAAGTACATGAAAAAATGCTCACCATCTCTAGCAATCAAGGAAATGCAAATCAAAACCACCCTAAGATACCACCTCACCCCAGTAAGATTGGCAGCCATGATGAAGTCAAACAACAACGAGTGCTGGCGAGGATGTGGGGAAAAGGGTACTCTTGTACACTGCTGGTGGGACTGCAAACGGGTTCGGCCAATTTGGAAAGCAGTATGGAGATTCCTGGGAAAGCTGGGAATGGAACCACCATTTGACCCAGCTATTGCCCTTCTGGGACTATTTCCTGAAAACCTTAAAAGAGCACACTACAGGGATACTGCCACATCGATGTTCATAGCAGCACGATTCACAATTGCTAGACTGTGGAATCAACCCAGATGCCCTTCAATAGATGAATGGATAAAAAATGTGGCATTTATACACCATGGAGTATTACGCAGCACTAAAAATTGACAAAATCACGGCATTTGCAGGGAAATGGATGGCACTAGAGCAGATTATGCTTAGTGAAGCTAGCCAATCCCTAAAAAACAAATACCAAATGTCTTCTTTGATATAATGAGAGCAACTAAGAACAGAACAGGGAGGAAGAGCAGGAAGAAAAGTTTAACATTAAACAGAGACATGAGGCGGGAGGGATAGGGAGAAAAAAAAAGGAAATCACATGGAAATGGAGGGAGACCCTCATTGTTATACAAAATTATATATAAGAGGTTATGAGGGGAATGGGATAACAAACATGGAGGGAAATGAATTACAGTAGATGGGGTAGAGAGAGAAGATGGGAGGGGAGGGGAGGGGGGATAGTAGAGGATAGGAAAGGTAGCAGAATACAACAGTCACTAATATGGCAGTATGTAAAAATGTGATGTGTAACCGATGTGATTCTGCAATCTGTATTTGGGGTAAAAATGGGAGTTCATAACCCACTTGATTCTAATGTATGAAATATGATTTGTCAAGAGCTTTGTAATGTTGTGAATATCCAATAAATAAAAAAATAAAAAAATAAAAAAACAAAAAAAATAAAAAAAAGAAAAAAAAATGAAGTAAAATTCAAAACCCAGAATATTCTAGCACTATTTGGAAAATAACAGAAAATGAACTAGGTGCTAGATGTTGTAAATAAAGTGTTATTGGAGCACAGTCACACCCAATCATTTACATATTGTCTATGGCTGTTTCCTTACTCCAAGGATGTACTCAAATATTGTGACTTCCTAAACCCTAATATATTTGCCATCCTCTGATCCAGAAAATACACTTGCAATTTATATTTCAGATAAAAATATTACTCCTCAGAATGACCACCAGAATAAGCTGTTGGTCATGCCCAGTCAAGTTTACAACTCAAAGCATCAAAGGAAAATGCTGCTTTTAAAGAGTCTCATTATTGTCTCAGAAGCTGGCAGTGTAGGGTTCATGTTAATGGCACTTTGAAGTATTGGTTCCAGTGTTTAAAGGTAAATTCTTCAATAAAGAAAACAAGTTGTAGTTTTAAAAACTGTAATAATAAAATAACAATGTTTTAAAGCATAACTACGGGAATGTGATAAATTATATGCATTTTAAATATACATTTTGATATTTTAATATGTTTTTAAATCCATAAGACAACATTATTACAGTGAACATATTCCTCACCTCTCATTCCCCACTCTAAAACTCCTGCTTTCCCTAGTCAACCACAATGAATATCATTACATTAACTTAAATCTACTTTTTTTCCCTACTTTAATGTGTGTGTGTGTGTGTGTGTGTGTGTGTGTGTGTGGTGCTGGGGACTGAACCCAGGGCTTTGTGCATGTGAAGCAAGCACTCTACCAACTGTACTATATCCCCAGTCCACTCCCCTTATTTTTTTATTAGTGCATTATAGTTGTACATAATGGAATTTAGAGCTACTCTAATTTCTTTCAGCACTGTTTTGTGATTTTCAGTGTATGCATTTTGCATTTCTTTCATCAGATGTGTCTCAAAGAATTCCATAATGTTTATAGTGTATTATTTGCTTCATTACAATTTCTACTTGTTCATAAGTTGTGTACAGAAATATAATTAACATTTGTACATTGATACTGTATCCTGAAACCTTGCTGAAACCACAAGACCATAAAATCTTTTCCTTCTCAATGAGAATATTTTTACTTTACTTTCTTGATGTATTCACTGGCAACAATTTTAAATACAGTGTTGAATACAAGTATTTTAAGTGGATATCTTCATTTTGTTCCTGATCTTATGGGAATGACATCTAGTCTTTCATCATTACATATGATGTTAGCTGTATTCTCATGGTGCCATTCATCACATTAGAAACTCTCTTGTACTCTAATTTGCTCAGAGGTTTTCATCAGGAATAGATATTGGATTACACCAAATCTATTTTTTCTGTGTCTAAGCAGATCATCATGTAATATAAAATATCTCAAAGAGCAATCTTTTGTGTCAGAAAGCCATCTTTATTGATCATATTTCTTACAGAACTATTTTATAAAATACAGATTTCCTATGTCAGCAACCAACAGAGTATACTAAATCCACAAAAATGAAAGATGGCCAATTTCTGTCCAGAATCTAAGAACGGAACCATACCATACAACTTAGTTTTTCTCCCCTACTTACTTGAATCATCCATTCCCATTAACATTTTTAAACACTTTGAAGAGTTACAGTGGAAAACACAATGGATGGTGGAGAGAAGACAGGGAATAGATCAGTAAGGAAGATGAGAACAATCTAATGAAGTATAAGCAATGCACAGAAAAAAAATTAAAGCATTAAATTAACGTAAAAATATGTTACCTGACTCATATACTTACCTGATTCATATTTTTTATGTTCTGTTACTCTGATTACGCTCATGCCAACATTGCGATGCTGTATTTATTTCATCTTTAAAAAATATTATTTCAATATAAGGTAAAGTAACTCGCTTTATTATTACTCCATTAGAAAAGCTTTGGCTATTTTTGTTCATTAATTTTTTAAATAATGTTTTAAAGTTTGCAACTAATTGTGCCTTTTGCAATATTTTAATTTTTAAAAATTCTGCAATATGGATGAATGTCCTATAACAAGTTTATTATTTCTTCCAGGATGTGAATTAAGTATCTCTTGGTAATTAATTAGATATATAGTCACATTCATTAAGTACTTTACTGGTTTAAAGTTTTATTCAAGAATATTTAGATAATTCAATAATATCTATTGGTACTGAGTTTTGTCTGAATATAAAAGATAAGGTAACCTATAGTATCAGCAAAAAAGCACACTGCAACCTAAACAAATTAATTTTTGGTAAAAGAATTCAGAAAAATATTCAAGTTAAGAATGTGTAAAATAAAACTCCAGTTAATTATATAAATCATTTATGACTTGCAAATCTAACATACCTTAAACTATAAAATGAAAATCTCAGTTTAGAAACTTGTATATAGACTATGTGAACAAGTGACAAAGATTTGGAGATGTTCAAAGATAATGGTGGACCTAGTCATTCCTTATCTCTCACAATTCTATACCCTCTCACACTTGGAGACTTCTATGACCAACTATGGTTCATATTGGTATATGGCTCATACACCAATTAAATGGGCTCTGAATCTATATATCTCCCATCTCACATTTCCTGGAATTAACAGTCCATAGTCTGAAATTTAAACCATTGTTTTGTCATCAGAAGAGTTGTTTTTATTTGCCTTATATACTTAACTGCTGTGGGGTTATTTCATTTATTTATAATAATACATGTGTCACTTCTCTTTTTTAACCATTTTGTCTTTGTTCATACTTGCTCAAATCTTAACCTTTGGGTCATTTCCAAAATCACAAATGATTCATGAGTTGTTGACCTGCTTTTGATCATATCAATCCCCAGTTGCAGTGGCACGCACCAGGCAGAGGCAGGAGGATGGGAGGCCATTCACTGAAACCCTGTATCTGGGGCAAGCTTGTGCTAGCTTTAGTGTAGTAAATGACCACCCTATGTATTCCCATAACCTCCACCAACTCACACCACCTGCAAGTATCCCACCTCCCCGCTGAAGCACTCCTGCAGTTGGGAGACAGGAGATCAGGAACCTTGCAGCTAAACAAAATTCCCAGGTACCTGAACCAGAGAAACTGAAATAGGCACAAAGACAAGTTAACCTGGACTATTCAGGCTTTGGATCCCAAAGGAAAAAGCTCCCTCTTTTGCTGGCTGTACAGGGGACACACAGGAGAATCTGCGGTCCAGGCCAGACACCACACTGGTATATCACATTTATAGTGATGAGGGTGAAATCTGTAACAATAAAGGCTGGCAAAGATGTGGTGTAAAGGGTACACTCATATATTATGGGTGTGACTGCAAATTAGTACAACCATTGTGGAAAGCAATGTGAAAATTCCTCAAAAAACGCGGAATGAAACCACCATATGTCTCAGTGATCCCACTCCTCAGTATTTATCCAATAGAACTAAAATTGGCATAGTACAGCAATACAGCCACTATAATGTTTATAGCAGTACAATTCACAATAGCCAAATTATAGAGTGAACCCAAATGCCCATCAATAGATGAATGGATCAAGTAAAGATATTACAAGGACTGAAATTTACTAACCTTTCTTGTCCATAGAATGAACATAGAAGCTCTTAACAAATTGAATCCATCAAGATATAAAAAGGATAATATATCATAAGCAAGTGAATTTTATCCTAGAGAAGCAAAGGTGATTTAACATTCACAAATCAATGTAGAATAATATTTTTTAAAAGTATATTCATCTCAATAGATGTAGAAAAAACATTTGGAAAAATTCAACACCCATTCATAATAGAAAAATGAAGTTTCAGCCAATTATAAGTTGAAAAGAAACTCATTGTCCTGATAACGGTAGCTACAAAAAACCCTACAAATAACATCATACTTTATGATGGACTATATATAATTCATAGTATAGGTTAGCAAAAACTTATGACAGAATTAAGTTTCTTAGTAAAAGTCTGAACTTCATAGGTATCTCTCATCAGTTTTTTAAAAATTGTTGACATTTATTTTTCCATTTGATGTTATTGGCCAATAGAAGTATTTTAATCTTATCTCAGTCCACTGCTACTTTTCATAAAGTGGGAGGGTACTGATCATAAAGCCCCTAAAGGAAACATATATGTAATGAGCAATCAAAAAGAAGAGAAACATTTTAATAATTAAATGTGATTATTGTGTTGAGAATTTCAACACAAAGAATTTTGGTTCATATGATATAATCCATTTTCCTAAAAAGATTAGACCAAGATGGCTTCAGACCAGACAATGAGATCTTCTTGGTTATTCCACATTCTCTTCGTATCTTTTCCCCCATGACCACTTTTCCTTACTTAAACCAATAGTCTTGATGAGATGAGGAAGATTTTCTCCTTTTGCATCATAGTAGAAAAAGAAATCCTTTTGTAAATACAAAGAGGTCAAAGAGCTTCAAGAGTTTCCAAAGCAGTGACTATCAAAATGGGGTTCTCTGCCCACATATGAAAACTTTTTTTTTCTTTTTTGGTGGTGCTGGGGACTGAACTGAGGGCCTTGTGAATGCTAGGTAGGTACTCTACCAACTGAGCTTTATCCCCAACCCCACATACGAAAACTTTTGAAGAGACATGTAATATTGGAAAGTTATGGATATCAATTCCAGAGTTTCAAGTGTCTTGTTTTTTTTCCAAATACTTGGTAAGTCTAAGAACTTGGTTCTCTTTTCCCACTTTATAAAAGAAAACACATTCCATGCATTCAGATCCCTGCTATGGTGAATTGCCTTGTTCTGAAAACCACTAAAGCAGCAAGGGACAATTTCAATGGAGGATGCCAAGAAAGTAAAGACCTGAATAACTGGGAAATGAACCCATATCTAAGACAGAAAGTTACCACCAAGTGTTTATTAAAACATTTCTTTTTAAATGGCTTAAGGATATTAAATCATTCATCATTAAAATAATTTTTGGTGAGCACTTATCCTGTCATCTTCACCAGATAAAATGAAAGGAGTTCAAAGTAATTTTTTAATATCCATTCTTATGTGGTTTTCCAGTATTTACCTTAATCAAAAATAAATATAGAATAAAAACAGTGCTAAACAGTCTCATACTAAAAATAAAATAGTCTTCAAGGAATACATAACTTAATTTTTAAAAACCTATTAAAATTGATTTTGATTACCAAAAATTTAAAGTTTATGTTCTTTTGATGATTTTGAACTTGTAATAAGTGTATTGATATAATAAAGAGATTTTAACCACTTAAAACATTATTGAGCACAAAAAACTTAAATTTTAATTTATGTATGTATATGTGTTGCTTAAAATATATAATTATGATCTATCTAGTATAAATATGTTTTACATTAAAGTAAAATTCAGAATAAAAGAAAATCACAGGGAAAAATGAAGTTCCTGACTCTTAAAGAACAATATTCATATATATTTTATAACAGTTAAAGTGAATGCCCAACTACTATGGACTTTATTTTCCAATTGGATAATTTTAAAACAGTAATTTGACAGTTTGTTTAAAAGCACAAGTGTTTGCAGTATATGGAAAATTTCACCTTACACCTTAGTATTATGTGTACAAATATGTAGTTTTTCAAAATCTTATAAGTGAAGAATGAAGGCAGTTTGAAGATCATTGACCCAAAAGTGTAGTAAGCTGAAATCAGGAGAAAAATATTCTCCATTTTGTAATATTGGATAACCAGTATCTAGAACCTATTCAAAGAAACTCTTTGTCAAATTATTTATGAGCATTTGAAAGTATTTGTGCTCACTACTTAGGTTAATATTGAGAAACTTTTATAGCATCAGTTAAGTCTGTCATGATCTCTCAAGTGTTTAAAGATAAACAGAATAATGGCATTACAAAAACTAGGGAGGATAAACTTTAATATCAACAAAATTCAGGGAAAATTTTTAATATCTTATAAATATCAGCAAGCACTTGCCAGTCACTAATATAAAGTAATTTGATGTCTTATATACAAACAGTACTCTAGAAATTGTGTCTCCACCTCTTTACTGATCATTGATATGATCATTGATTCTAGAACCTCTTATTAGAATTCCTGTTTTAACAAGGGGGAGGCTCAGATTAATTTTATGCTACTTTGCTTTTCTAATCATTTTTGAAACACAATATAGGAGATCTAGCATTCTAATCTCCTAAGTACAGAAGAGGTAAAACCCTGCTATAATCTGTTAATATTCTACTAGAATAGTTTCCAGAAAATACAATATTTGGAGTACAATAAAACATAGACACTATGAAATTATAGAATTGATACACTTGAACCCTTATATTGACACAATTTCAGTTTTTAAAATTACATGTATGATCACACTCTGGCAAATTAATGAGTGGCAAATTAAATTGAACAGTGGAATGAATTTTAACTAGTCTAAAATATATATTTTGTAATCTTGTATTTGGCTATTTAATTATAACTTTCTTTGGCTTTATTCACATCTTTTTATTTATCATTATTAGATTGTGATGAAAAATTTTAAAAGTATATACTTGTCTTTCAGTTCAAATAGGGTTCCAGGGAAATAATCCATATGGAAAGAATGTTGTGAACCACAATTACTATGAATAATCTTGTAAGAGGTAAACTAGGATTATTTAAGACTTCTAAATTATTAAGTCAGCTATTAAGTTAAACACTAAAACAAAACCTGCTGAATGTCATAAAATTAGTGACAGAGTACTGAAGAACTAAAATTAAATTTTGTAAGAATATATGTATGTAAGATGTATGGTTGACATTGTCAAGAAGCTAGGTGTTAAATAAAATATCATTATGCATATTGGGTAGATCAGAAGTTTATCCTTTGTCTTTATCAAATTGCTTTGCTGCCAAATTGAATGAGAAAAGAATGTAAAGTCTGAGAAACTGGAACATTTATTTTTTGAAATACAATGCCTTTTCAATCAAATATCAGTAAATTCTGACAGTGAAGTTGGGTGGGAAGACCTTTGTATTAACTTCCCAATACAATCTCCCTTTAGTCATTCTCTTGGGGAAATTTAATACTGTCACAGGTGATGTTCTTCAAAAGTAAAGGAACTCTTTAGAGAGCAAAAGTTACCTTTGAAAGACAGGCTCCTACCTATTTTATTGAACTGGCAATTCATTTTATTGTTCCAAAATTAAAACAAAAGTTTATAAATTATTGATCAACACTATTCAAATAGCAATATAAAAAAATGTACACAATGTAAAGCCATGAAATGGTTTTGTGGAGAGATAAATGTTCCCTTAGATGCACACCTCACTATAGCAAAAGGCATGAGTACCTTCTTTTCCTGGGAAGAAGTCTATTGGCTTGGATACTTACTTTCTCATCAGCTCTTTCCATCATTGCTAACATTAACTGCTTCTACTAAGACTGAACAGAGTTCATTGCCCCAGACAGTTATAGACCCAGACGGCAGTCTTAATCTTTACAAATTTTAAAACAGTCACCTATGTTAAAGATTGATTTGGAACTGCATGGAACTGGGTTACAGCAGAGCTGATTGGTGCTTTTCGGTATCCTACTCTGCTAATTACAAACTGGGTTTCTGCATGGAGCCTGTGCATTTCAACTTTGACATCTCATTCAAGAAATGTTCAGGGAAGCCCTTTCTATATTGTTGGACAGCCATTATTCCTCCTCATAATTCAAGTATTTTAACTCCTGTGCCCCCCCCCCCAAAAAAAAATACATAGATGCCCACAGTTCTCTCTGGTCTACCACCCAAGAGGTCTTTGATGAAATAGGATTCCCACTAGTCATTTCAGAATTCCATACATCTGAAAAAACTCCAGGACTCTTAATATCTTTAATATGTATATATCACTTAGTATTTTAGCATCTCAGAGCTTTTTCACATTGGCAAGATTAGTAAATATCTTATTTTCCATTTACTTCTTGCCTTTAAAATTTTGTGGAGTGATTTGAGTTTCTTAAAATTTTTTGTTAAAATTTTCTTAAAACTATCAATGCTATGATTTAGATCTATTTAGAGAGAGAGGCAAATAATATAAAAAGAGTGTCAGATTTCTCTCAATTTTCCCTCTTCATCAGCAGAATAAAATTAGAAAAACATCAAACTAATTTTTAGGTAGGATTTTCTTAGGGAACTAGGATAAATATTTGAATATAAATTCTATAAACATGAATTTAAATCTGCAAAATTCAAATTTTGGTCAACAAATTTAATTAATTGTCATTGTATCTTTACCTGTTGTATGAGGGCTTTGATGAGAAAAGTTACATACCAAGAATTTGTCCCTGGATCATTGAAGAGTAATGAAGGTACTTATGAATATATTGAATCTGTTCTGACTTGAAGTCCACCACGCGACCAGCACGCTGGTTTCATTCAAGAGGTTCGTAGCATAGAAGTTAACTAGTGAGATCGAAATAAACACACAGACTCAATTACCTTTTTCTATGACCAGGTCCGAGAAGGCTCTCCCCTCTGGCTCTCACCTTGAACCACCTGGTAGGGCAGCAAGGCTTACTCAGGACTAGCAGGAGAGAGAGAGAGAGAGAGAGAGAGAGAGAGAGAGAGAGAGAGAGAGAGAGAGAGAGAGAGAGGAGAGAGAGGGAACGCCAGGGAGTGGCCTTTTATTGGGGAACAAGAAATTCAGGGAAAAATTCCATCCAATGAAGGTGGAGGGGGGCAGCATTCCATGGTCAGGGTCAGTGATTGGTCTCAGGGTCAATGGTCAGTCACACCCCCACACGGACAGGCTCTCGCACCTGGAGAGGGTGGGGATTAGCTCCGACACAGTTTGGCCAGAACACCTCACACCCAATCAGGGAGGTGCCCAATCATGTGCAAGAATGGCTCCCCACGTTGAAGTAATAACATTTATTTTTGCCTATACCAGAAATGATCTCATCTTTGGGGAGCTTCTTCTGAGAATAGCAACACAATTGTTCTACTTTGCAGACTTTCATTTCACACCTACTTGAATTAGTGTTCTTTTTTTTTTTCCCTTTATTGAATCTCAGACTCATGATTAAGATTTTATATTGAGACAGTCTGGTCATTCAGTATCTCAGAGAAGTTAAAAGGATTGAGTTGTATTCCTGCACGTATTGTTATTGTTTAGGTCAAAATAAATTTCATGGGAGATTATTCCTTGTAAGTGAACAAACAACATGTGATGAATTTTAGAGGAGTAAAACAATTATGGAAACCATTAACACCACTCCTTCCAACCAGGTGTGTGGATAATTATGATAGGGAATTGATCTAGCACTCAATTATCAGAAACAGGGTCATTGGGGCAAACAAAATATGTGGAGAACCTAAGAAAAACAAGTTGTTGTAGAAAAATCTTCCAAAAGAGGAGCCTGATAAGAGTAATTTGGGAAGAATAGGTCCAGTAGGAAGAAGAAATAAGCATAGCACATGGTCATATTTAAGAGTAGAAATGAGGATTGGGAATGTAGCTCAGTGGTAGAGTATTTGCCTAGCATGCACAAGGCTCTGGGTTCAATCACTGGTTTCACAATAATTAATTTAAAAAGGAAACAAAAGGCAAAAACCTAGCTCTTAGGTATGCCAGTGTGACAAGTTGTATTAGCATATAATTGGGTATAACTAACATACTTCAACTAATCAAGGTTTAAACAAGTTTCTTTTTCTTATATGAAATGTCAAGAGATAGGCAGCTGCTTTAATTGTTATTTCTTAATTGAAACTTCTGTGAACTGGGTATGTTAATTCTGTCCTGCCATTTTATTTGGGAACTCACTCACATACATGTTGTCCAATGATTGCAAGATGGCATTGCATCTCCAGATAACATGTGTATAGTCCAAGTCAGATAAGTAGGTTAAGTGATCATATCAGCTTCACACATCTGTTTGGAATGCAAACACTTTCCCAGAAAATCTCAGCAGAAATCAGTTTCACATCTCATTGGACAGAACTGTCATGTACCCACTCCATAACTGCAAGGGAAGCTGGGAAACTTAGTGAATTCTGCTCCCTTATGTGTGTTTCTGTAACATAAAGTAGTTGATATATGGTTGGTAAATAAGGCAATAATATCATTAGAAAGCAATAAATACATTGTTTCCTTTCTAAATTTTCTTACATGCAAAAAAAAAAAAAGCGAGCATGTCAGTAGTAAACACATGTTGTTTTGATTGAAAGATGTGCTTTTTCCCCCCACATTTTAATATTTCTGAAACCAATGGAGTTTATAATTGCTGTGAACCAGGTGGAAGTCATTACAAATTTCCACTGTCTGTGCATGCATATGCAAACTTGGTCATAGAAGCATATATTATCGTGCAACCAAATGAATTATGTACTGTTGGTACTGCATGCCAATTGATGCTGAAGGCAAGAGAAAGTTGAAAATTCCTCAAACTCAACAAAAGAAATTTCAAAACAAGGGGCTGGTTTGACTGATACAACCATAAACCATGTGACACTCTTGTCAAGACAGAAAACATTAGTTCATCAGAAATTTAATGCTAATTTTTAACAGAATTTATTTAATATCCAGTGATGCATGATTCAGTAAAACTATGAGTTAATCATATATAAAAATGTCAGCCCCTAAAGTTGTAACTCAGTAACTTGGAAAATGACTTTTAAGAAATGCTACAATACCCCTAATGGCAAAAAAATATATATACACACCTTAGCTGAAAAGTAATACAAAAGAGTTGAACCCTAAATTTAAAGAAATTTTAGGAATACTTAATCAAAACTCTTTATGTATAAATTGCTGGTTTGAGGTACTCAAAGAGTGATTTCAATTTTTTTTTAGCAAATCAGTCTTAAAAATACTTTCAAATGAGAAAGCAACAAAATTCTAACTTTTAAAGTAAAAATTGTGCAATTATTAAAATAGCCTGCATCAATCTCTTATTAATGCATAAATTAGTAGAATTCCTTTTCTGACAACCCAAGCATCTTAACAAATTTTATATAATCACAAGAAAGGGAGAAAAAACATTCAGATTGTTGATTATTGTGGAATCAAGAACCCTTCTCTGAAAAATTTTAAGAAAAAATAAAAATGAGTACCTAAAGAGTTTGGTCTCCATATCCACAAACCAAAAGTGGCTCTACATGATTATGATCATGTGGTACTCTCATGTGTTCAAAACACTCCCATTATCTTTTTAGTGACTTTGCCAGATACACATCTGAAGTTTGTCAGAGTGTTCAGTGGATCCTAGTTCATGGTAGGGCTGCATCACCTTCCTTCTTTTTGAAAATTGTAGCCTCAGTTACTGGGAGCTTTTTTTCCATTTTCATTGACTTCAAACCTGTTACTTTCATTCCAGCTGAAGTTTCATCAGCATCATCTGTCTGTAATTTTTGTGTGTATGAATTTTAATAGATTCCATGGTAGTCTCTCTTTGTTTCTTGTACACAGAAATGCAATTTGTTTGTCTCTACTGACCTATATTTGAAACCTTGCTAAAAATTACCTTATTGTTTTTAACAATTTGTAAATAAATTCAGATTTCTATATGCACAATAGTTTAATCTGCAATACTTAAAGTTTTATTTCTTCTATCCCAATTCTTCACAACAGTTGCTCATCTCATCTCTATACCAAAGTTTGGTATAGAGATGGTATTTGGTATTTCAAAGAAGTGTGAATAGGTATCTTTTCCTTGTCCTAATCTCAGTGAGAATGTTCATTCTCACTCACCATCTGTAAAGTTTTATTTGTATGTTACTTTTCTATTATTTGATGTCTTCAGTAGTTATAGGAACTTTTTAAAGTTTTCAGATTTATTTTATGTGAATTTTTAAGGTTATGACAAAAATGTATTTAAAATAACCTCATCTTTTTAAAGTCTACAGTATCTGTAGTGATTGGACTCTTTTCATCCCTAATATTGCTAACTTGTTGCCTCCTTGTTCAGTCACTGGAAGTTTGCTAATTTCTTTAACCTCTTAAAGGAATAAATTTACCTGTTCATCCTTTCTATTTCAGATTCCTTCTAATTTATTTAATTTTTGTTCTTGTTTCACCTGCTTTTATCAGAATTGCTTTCTTGTACTTATCTATAAATTCTTTAAGTAGATGCTCAGTTAATAATTTTATGATTTTCTCTTTTTTTTTAACATATGATTTTAAGTCTATCAATTCCCTGAAGCTTGTCTTGAATTACATCCTGGAAGGCAGAGACAGGACTTCAGTTATGCAGAAATCAATAGCAAAAAGTGACAAATGGGATTACATCAGATTAAACTTCTGTACAGCAAAGGAAATAATAAACAGAATGAAAAGACAGCTCACAGAATTAAAATTATATATATATATATATATATATATATATATATGTGTGTGTGTGTGTGTGTGTGTGTGTGTGTGTGTGTGTATCCAATTTAACACCAAAATAAAAAATAATCCAACCAGTAAATGGGCAAATGAGCTGAATACACACTACAAAAGAAGTACAAGTGGCCAATAAATATGGGAAATATTGAAAAAATGCTCAACATCTTTAGCCATTAGGGAAATACAAATCAAAACTACACTGAGATTTTATCTCACCCCAAACCCAATGGCTATTACCAAAACAAACAAACAAACAAACAAAAAAAAACAGAATATAACAAATGCTGGAAAGGATGTGGATTAAAGTGAACCCTACTGGTGGGAATGTAATTTAGCACAACCAACTAAAAACAGTATCTAGGTTCCTCAAGAAACTAAAAATAGAACTGGCGGATGTACCCAAGGAATCAAAGTCAGTCGGCATACTATAGAGATATCAACATACCCACGTTCACTGTGGCACCATTCATGAGAGCTAAGTTATAGAATCAGACTAGATGGCCATCAGTGGATAAATGCTTAAATAAAATGTGGTACATATATACAATGTCACATTATTCAGCTATAAAGAAGAATGAAATCATGTAATCGGAGGGAAATAGATGGAACTGGAGATCATGCCCTTAAGTGAAATGAGCCAGACTCAAAAAGGACAAAATAGAAGCAGAGACTCTTAGCAACTGTCAATATGAAATCCATTATTTTGTACAATTAATGTGCACTAATAAGTATAATTAAAAAAGAAGAAAATTCTTGAAAACCCATGTTTTCCTTTTTATATATCAAGGTCTGCAATTATTTCTACCCCAATCCATTATTAATGGCAAGCATGAACTGGCCACCAACAGAGCTAGGCACTTTATATTTATTGACCATTGTTTATATATATAATTCTGTGGCTGATTTCTCCAGGCTTTCTGTTCACCTTACTGGCTATGACTTTCTCCTTTGCTAATTCAAAATTTCCGTCTGCTTAGCTTTAAATGTCATAATGCCTAATAAACTTTCCTAGACCCTTTATTTTATTATTATTTTATTTGTTTTGGTGCATAGTTTAGATTAGTCTTGTGATTTGGAATACCATCTGTATCCTAAAGGGGCCCATATTTTTTATTCACATGTTCATTTTAAACACTAAATTGGATATTCAATTGGCATGTCTCAAATAAAACTCTTGATACATTATCACCAGCTTCCAATAAACTTGTTTTTCTCCTGTCTTCCCCATCTCAGTTAGAGGTACCAGAAATCTTCTAACAGTTTATCTCTTAACCACACTCATCCTAAAGTGTATACATTCATAAATTATCCTTCTCCCCCTTTTGCTCTCATGTGTGTGTGTGCAGCATACACACACGCTATACATTGACAGAGTCAATTCAATTTCAAAGATATATCCAAAGCCCAGATACATATTTTAATCATCCCACATATAATCATAGTTCAGGCCCTCATTACCAACTGAGTGAAGTATTAAAAGAATTTCCTAACTGCTTTCCATGTTGTCTTACTTCTCTATAACCCACCAACCAAAGAAGTTGAGCATTTTTACAATACAATTATATAATTCAAATAATGTTATCAGTCTATTTTAAATCCTTGAGAGAATTCCCTTTTCACCAGAATAAAATCCAAATTTTTCAACCTGGTTGATAAACCCTGTACCATCTAGTCCCTGCCTATCTGTTTATTACGTCTTGATTTACACTGGTCTCATATCCACCATGCTCAAGGTTCTTACTGTCCCTTAGACACAACCCATTTATTTCTGCTTTCATGCCTGGCTGTAGCTTTTTCCTTTGCCTGGAATACTCTTACCCAAGACTTTGCATGGCTGGTTCCTTTTCTTTCATTATATGTCATTTATGTCACCCATTTGAGAGAAGGATAACCTAATTTAGTCACATAGCCACTTTGTCACATTAGTCAGTTATTATTCTGTAAAACCCACTAAAAAACTGTCTCTTATTCTGCACTTTTCTTGTTCAGAATGTAGGCATTTGAGAACAAAGATATTGTCTATCTTTTCTCACTGCTTTATCGCCCATATCTAGAAAAGTGCCTCTCACACAGTTATGACTTAATAAATAAATGAAAAAAAGTGAAACTCCAAAGAAAATACAGAAAACTTTAAAATTAGTCTTTAAAGCAATTCAGAGGATCTACTGAATTAATATTGCTTTCAAATTCTAGAATGATTTTTAAGGCTCAGTGGGAAAAAAAAAATCACAAAACCAAAATGTATGACGATTGGCCACTGACAAAATCACCCTGTAGTAACTATTTCTTTTTAGCTAGAGAACTTCCATAAGACATTTAGAAGACTCTGAACCAAGAGGTGGGTTATATCAAGAAATGCCCCTCTCTCCTCCTTCAGTTCTTATAAAGCATGTAAGTAAAAAACATTTGAAATCTCTCTCTGAAATCATTTAAAATAGCATAGCCATGGGAATTCCCAGTCCCCCCAGGTCCCCCTTAAAAATTATTTTGGTTTTGCTCTGACTTGACTTTTTCTCTCATCCTCTGATAAATTGTTCAAAGGCAAATCTCATTCTTCTGAAAGGTTCGAGTACCCCTGCCCATGCTGTGAAAGAGAAATTTGGGAGAATGTGAAGCATCTAGACAAGGTGCCACATGACTTTTGCCCAAGTATTCCAGGCAGTGAAGTGTCATGGTACTTAAGTTTATTTTTATGCATGGAACAGCAGGTGGGGTTTACAGAGTCCCTCTAAACTGCCTTTGGCCAGAATGGCAAGCATGAACTGGCCACCAACAGAGCTGGGCACTGAAAACAAGAGAAACCCAATGACCTTGCAGACCCCTTGGGCTGAAAATGAATAAAGATTGAGAGAACTTAAAAAAATGAATTGTACAAACTTTTTATTCTGCCTTCTAGAACCTATCAAATAAATTAAAAAAAGCTGCCTGAGCTTTTTCTCTGGGCCTGTTGAGTCATATCCCCAGTCACAGCTAGATGGAAAAATAAGTAATTTTTATTTTACTAAGAAAGGCCACCTTCAATGCCACTGGTGCTTTGGTAAGTAAGTACCCATAAGGTTTTTGTTTGTGTGTGTTTGTGTGTGTGTGTGTGTGTGTGTGTGTGTGTGTGTGTGTGTGTGTGTTTGTGTTTAAAAAGAATGACTGAGCTATTGTGACAATTAAAATGATGAGTTTGCTTCTAGCAATCTGAACCTCCTCTTTAGAAGGAAGAATTCAAATAATCTTTACTTACAGAACTAAATAATTAAAATTATCCACAATAGTTTTCCCAGGAGCAGGGTCACATCTGTTCTTGATTAAGTTCCCCTCTGTACAAGGTCAGGACTCTACTGCAATTTCAAAAGTAGACTAAATTGGCACTTTGTGGAAATTGTGGAAGTTACTTAAATTTCTCCTATGGGCTTTTTTGGGTTAGAAGTACTAAAAGCCCATTTAAACTAGCTTCAGCTTAAAGTAGAAATTTGTTATAATGGTTCAGTGTTTGATTATACAACCCTGTAATGGTTTATAAATGTGGTGTCCCCCAAAACCTCACCTGTAAGACAAACAAGAATTTTGGAAGGTGAAGTAATTAGATTATGAGAAGTGTGTCCTGATTAATGGATTAATTTACTGATGGATTAACTGGGCAGTAACTCTAAGTAGGTGGGCTATGGCTGGAGAAAGTAGGTCACTGGGGGTGTGACTTTTGAGATGTGTATTTTGTCCATAGTTAGTGGAACTCCCTCTATGCATCCTACTTGGCATGTTTTAAATTGCTTTCTTCCATCATGCCCTTCTTCCATGATGTTCTGTCTCACATCAGGCTCAGGGCTATGGAGTTGGTTAACCATGGACTGAACTTCTGAAAGCATTAATCAAAATAAACTTTTCCTCCTTTATGTTGTTCTTATCAGATCTTTTGATCACAGCAATAAAAAAAAAGCTAACTAAAACAAGCCCTAAGGATATAAGACATCTGGTCTTCAAGAACAAATGGAACCTAAGACATAGGTTGGTTCTCCAACTCTTTACTATTCTATTTTGCCTGTTTCTTTAACCCTGCCCTCTCTTTCTCTTCCTGCAGATTGGCTTCTTCTGATTCTCCAGTCACCAAGTAGACAATATGAGCCCAATAGCCCCTAAATTTATGTATCACATTTTCTGCTGCCAGAGATTGATCTTCCTCATCTCTGATTATAAATTCCTAAGATAGAAATGTGTTTTATTGCTGGGCATGGTGGTACAGGCCTGTAATGCAAGCAACTCAGGAGGCTGAGACAGGATGATCGTGAGTTCAAACCCAGCCTCAGCAACTTAGCGAGTCCCTGAGCAACTCAGCAAGACTCTGTCTCTAATAAAATATAAAAGAGAAAGTGCTGGAGATGTGGCGGGGTGGTTAAGCATCACTCAGTTCAATCCCTGATACCCTCCCCCAAAAGAGCCACCCTTGGTAGGTAGTTATAATACATAATCTCATACCACCCTCAGCAATATAGTTACTGTTCAATAACTGATAATCTCATTCTCCTGCAAATGTAGAAAAATCCCATTCTGCACACTAATTATGCAAGGCATCTTAAAATGAAACGTGTGGGCCCAGAATCAAAGCCAAAACTCTGTAAAATTCCAAAACCCTATCCTACACCATACTCCCCATATTTCATTTTTTAAAAATTATGGTGGAATAAAAAATATTTTAAAATATAAAGACCATATCTTTGTAATCTTTTTTTCTGAGATTATTAATCTATCAAAGATTCAGATATCCCAAAATGCAACAAGCTATATTAATGTGTTTAAATCAACTTTAAGAACCCAGATTTTGGGGCTGGGGATGTGGCTCAAGCGGTAGCGCGCTCGCCTGGTATGCGTGCAGCCTGGGTTCGATCCTCAGCACCACGTACAAAGATGTTGTGTCTGCCGAAAATTAAAAAAAATAAAATAAAATATTAAAATTCTCTCTCTCTCAAAAAAAAAAAAAAACCCAGATTTCACTACTCAAATCCCATCACCAGCTTGTGCATGGAGCCTTCCAAGATATCTTGGGGGCGTTCACAAGCAGTCCTCTAAAATTATTTCTTCCATCCCTTGAGCTGCTATTTCTGATCCAAAAAGCCATTTGAGAGGACAGCCTTCAGATTCTCTTATTTAAAATGCTTATGTCCAGTGCATCTCTGTGCTTTGAGTCCTACTATATGCTTTTTTTCCCCCAAAGTTGCAAAATGCAAAATCTTAAGGTAGCTTAGAAATTGTTTCCCTGTTAAAAAAAAAAAAAAAATGAGACCTCACTGTTCCATATAAAAGTGGATAGAAGAATTCCATCTTTCACCTTCTCCTATGGTGTTTACCAAGGGAAAACAAGGTTTTGCCTCACTCATCTCTGAATTTCAGGTGAAAAATACATTGTATGCACTAAATAAATGCTTGATGAATAAATAAAATAAATCTGTGATTAAGTACTTGATTTCAACTAAATATTTGTTTATTGTTTTGTTTTATTTTCTGTTTTTTCCTTTTGTTGTTGCTGTTGTTTTAAAATATACCTTCTAACTATTATGTGATATCAGAATGTCAAAATAAGCGATGGTTCTAGCAGAGTCTCACCCTCCAGAGACCTGTCTTGGAAATATGACCTATAAGAACAAGTAAGTTCTCAAAGATCACCCTATGCAATATTATTCTGATAAAATGTTCTGATAACAGTTCTGAAAGTCCTTAATAATTGGTACTATAAGAGGAGATTCCTTAGAAAACTTGAATGGTAGTTTTGATTTGCATTCATCTAATTTCTAGAGAAGATGAACATTTTTTCATATATTTGTTGATTGATTGAATATCCTCTTCTGAGAAGTGTCTGTTCATGTCCTTGGTCCATTTATTGATTGGGTTATTTGTGGTTTTTTTGGTGTTTAGCTTTTTGAGTTTTTATATACCCTAGAGATTAGTGCTCTATCTGATTTGTGAGGGGTAAAAATTTGCTCCCAAGATGTAGGTTCTCTATTTACCTCACAGATTGTTTCTTTTGCTGAGAAAAAACTTTTTAGTTTTATTCCATCCCATTTATTGATTCTTGGTTTAAATTCTTACGCTATAGGAGTCTTATTAATGAAGTTGGGGCCTAATCCCACAATGAAGGTTAGGGCCTACTTTGCTTCTATTAGACTCAGAGTCTCTGATTTAATTCCTAGGTCCTTGATCCACTTTGAGTTTTGTGCATTGTGAGAGATAGGAGTTTAATTTCATTTTGTTACATATAGATTTCCAGTTTCCCCAGCACCATTTGTTGAAGGGGCTATCTTTTCTCCAATGCATGTTTTTGGAGCCTTTGTCTAATATAAGATAATTGTAATTTTGTGAGTTAGTCTCTATGTCCTTTATTCTGTATCATTGGTCTACCAGTTTGTTTTGGTGCCAATACCATGCTGTTTTTGTTACTATTGCTCTGTAGTATAGTTTAAGGTCTGGTAAGGTCTAAGATATCATCTCACTCCAGTCATAATGGCAGCTATTATGAAGAGAAACAACCATAAGTGTTGGCGAGGATGTGGGGAAAAAGGCACACTCATACATTGTTGGTGGGACTGCAAATTGGTGCAGCCGATAAGGAAAGCAGTATGGAGATTCCTTGGAATTCTTGGAATGGAAGCACCATTTGATCCAGCTATTCCTCTCCTTGGTCTATACCCAAAGGACTTAAAAACAGAATACTACAGGGGCACAGCCACATAAATATTTATAGCAGCACAATTCACAATAGCTGAACTCTGAAACAATCTAAATGCCCTTGACTAGATGAATGGATTAAAAAAATGTGGCATATATACACAATGGAATATTACTCAGCAATAAAAGAGAATAAAATCATGGCATTTGCAGATAAGTGGATGCAGTTGGAGAAGATAATGCTAAGTGAAGTTAGCCAATCCCAAAAAAAAAAAAAAAAATGGCGAATGTTTTCTCTGATATAAGGTGACTGATTCATAGTGGGGTAGGGAGAGGGAGCATGGGAGGATAGATGATCTAGATAGGGCAGAGGGGTGGGAGGGGAAGGAGGGGGCAGGAGTTTAACAATGATGGTGGAATGTGATGGACATAATTATTCAAAGTACATGTATGAAGACATGAATTGGTATGAACATACCTTGTATACAGAGATATGAAAAATTGTGTTCTATATGTGTAATAAGAATTGTGATGTACTTTGCTGTCATGTATTTTTAAAATTAAAAAATTAAAAAGAAAAAGAAAAGAAAAGAAAACTTGGAATGGAACCACCATTTGACCCAGTTATCTCACTCCTCAGGCTATACCCAAAGGACTTAAAAACTGCATACTACATTGACACAGCCACATCAATGTTTATAGCACCACAATTCACAATTGCTAAACTGTAGAACCAACCTAGATGCACTTCAATAGATGAATGGATACAGAAACTGTGGTGTTTGTATACACAATAGACTATTACTCAGCATTAAAAGAAAATAAAATTATGGCATTTGCAGGTAATGGATGGAATTGGAAAATATCATGCTAATCGAAGTAAGCCAATTCCCCCAAACCAAAGGCCAAATGTTTGCTCTAGTAAGTGGATGCTGATCCATAATGGGAGGTGGGGGCATGAGAAGAATGAAGGAATTTTAGGCAGGGCAAAGGGAAGTGTGGGGAAGAGTAGAGGAATGGGGGTAGAATAGATGGTGGAATGAGTTGGTCATCATTACCCTAGGAACATGTATGAAGACATGAATGGTGTGACTCTACATCATGTACAACCAGAGAAATGAAAAGTTTTGCTCCATCTATGTACAATGAATTGAAATATATTTTTACTGTCATGTATAACTAATTGAAACAAATAAAAAATAAAAATAAATAAATAAAAGAGGACTATATGCCATATTCTTCTGTTTGAGAGCGATATTGTACAATGTTGAACAATAGCTTATTTTACAAATGTATGTGGCTACATAAATGTTTGTTCACTTAACACCTATTAACATTACTCATAAATAAAGGCATATTAATAGGGAAACATTCTTCTTCCTGTGCTTTTCTTAAAGGAAAAAAAAATATTGATCTGTTGAACCAAGATGCAAGACTGCAGAGTTCAGGGTGAGTGTAAGGAAAACTTCATTTACATTCCCCAACATATAACCCTCTTCTCTGATTACTTAGTAGTTGAGCCTTTCTCAGCATTGAGTCAGATCTGAAAGTAATTGTCTGTAAACTTGCCTTACTACTGTCTCCTTACTCCCCATATTCATGATTGGCTTCCTTCCTTCCTATTCCTTCCTTCCTTCCTATTCCTTCCTTCCTTAAAATCCAAGGATATGCTATCTCTGATCTACACCCTAGCCATTTTACTTTTATTTTTTAATTTTTGAATCAGGGCTTCACTAAGTTGTGAGGCTGGCTTCAAACTCACAATTCTCCTGCCTCAGTCTCTCAAGTACCTGGGATTACAGACATTATCTGTAATTAAGTCTGTTTTCATTTTTTCATCTAATGGCACATTAGAAGGTAAAGAAAGTATTTTAGTCATATGACACTATGAAACCACCAGCAGAAAACATAGGAGAAATGATTCAGGACATCAGTCTGGATAAAAGGTTTTCAGATATGGCCCCAAAGCACAGTCAATAAAAGCAAAATTCAACTGATAGGATTACATCAAACTAAAAAGATTTGTTTCAGCAAAGGAAAAAAATCAATAGTGAGAAGACAACTTACAGAATGGGAGGAGGTTTTCAGACCATTCATAATTTTCAGTATATGTAAGGAACTCAAACAATTCAATAACAAAACATCTTACTGAGAAATGGGTGAATGGTCTGAATAAACATTTGCCTAAAGAGAATTATTAAATGCTTTTAAAGCATGTGAAAAATGTTGACTATTACTAACCATCAGGGAAATTCAAATAATAAACACAATGAAGCTGGGTGCAGTAGTGCACACCTGTAATCCCAGCAGCTCAGGAGACTGAGGCAGGAGATTGTGGATTGGAAGCCAAGCAACTCAATAAGACCCTGTCTCTAAATAAAATATTAAATAGGGCTGAGGATGTGGCTCAGTGGTTGAGTGCCCCTGAGTTCAATTCCTGGCACCATCCCCCTCCAAAAAAAATCCAGTGAGATATTATTGCATCCAATTTAGAATGGCTACTGTCAAAACAAAACAAAACAAACAAAAAAACACAAATTATAAAAGGATGCAGAGAAAGGAATTCTGATTAACTTTTGATGAGAATATATGTATTCTAGTACAGACATCATGGATGGAAAAGAGTACAGAGGTTCTTCAAAAAAGCTAGAAATATAACTATCATATGATCTAGCAATCCAAAAGTATTAAAATCAGTATGTCAAAGAGGTATCTGCACTCTCATATTAATTACAGCACTATTCACAGTAGCCAAGCTATGACCTTGAACTTGCAATCTACCTAGACGAATGGATAATAAAAATGTGGTATATATACTCAAGAGAATATTGTTCATCCGTAAAAAGGAATGAAATTCTGTCATTTGAAGCAACATGAATAGACTGCAGGATGTTAAGTGAAATGTTAGCATACACACAAAAAAGGAAAATAAATTCTGGATATATCTCACTTATATGGAAACTTAAATCTTGATCTCAATAAAGTAGAGAATGAAATAGTGCCTAGGAAAGGTGTAGAGGAGGGAAGGATGAATAATGAGTACAGAGGTGAATTTGGGTAGGACAAATAACTTCTAATACTCTTAGCACAGCAGGATAAATATAGTTGAAAAATTAGCTAATATAAAAGATTTTTAATGATCCCAACACAAAGAAATGATAAATATCTGATGTGATAGATATGTCAATTACCGTAATCTGATCATTACACATTATATACAATTATATACATGTGTTGGAATGTCACACTCTACCTCACAAATATGTACAATTACTATGTGTTGATAACAGAGAAGCATGTGTTTTAAAGCTAAAATAAAATTTGAATATAAAGAAAGAAAACTTAATTATTAATGAGTCACACCAATCCTGATTGTCAAAAAGTCAAAGGCAAACCAATGATTTGGGCAAAATTAGAAATAATTCTACCCTAAACAGAAACTTAATTAGTTTATTTTTTTTCACATCTAAGTGTCTGAATCTAAATTTCTGTAAATCATCTTCCAAAAAAAAAATCCAAAGATTATAGATCTGAACTTAACTATATAATATCAGACACAAATTATACAATCTCTCTAGACCATCCAAAGTATCATCAAGTTGAGCAAGTAAATCTAAAGTAGTAGCCTCTACAATTGGGTACATTTATCTGAGAGGTTTTAAAGATGACAAATGGGATAACTGGTAGGAGTCCTATTGTTGGAAAAAAAAATGTGTCAACTTGTTTTGTTTTGAGAGAGGGTCTCCTCTCACTAAATTACTGAGGCTGACCTTGAACTTTCAATTCTCCTCTTTCAGCCTTTCAAGTCTGTAGGATTGTAGAGGTGAGCCACAGCACCTACCTTAAAATATCAGAACAATTTTTTCCCTATTAACATTTTATTTTTTTGTGCTTTATAACATACATCGTATCATTTTAATAAGTGCATTTTTTTCAAATTAAGGAGTTCTCCTTTTATTACAACTACAGCTTTAATAATAAAACACTGGAAATTGGACTACCATCTGGCCTGTCCCAATCCACAATGAACAAAGGATCAGGTTCTAAAACTAAAGTACCACCAGTTAATTTCAGAGTAGATATTCTATGGAACACTGACCACTAGTCCTATTACGGATTATTATGCAGAATGTTCAGTCTTCCAAATATCTTTAGAAACTTGATTTTGTAACTTTTCAATCTGTTAATGATTTTCAGTTCCACATTGTTGAACAGGAGATGTTCAGTGCTATTGACTTTGAATATTGCCTGTTTTCCCTCTGACATTAAATGCAGGCCAGGGACCTTTAAGACACTTTCAAAGAAGAGCTGCTGATGATAAATGACTATGACATACCTGTAAAGAGAAATAACTTGAAGACAATAACATTACAAAGACAATAACTGCTATTTATAAATTTCTTCATAATTTGTCCTCAAATTACAAATTGTGATCCAATATTAGGTAATAAATTTTGAGTAAGGAAATTAAGGTTATTATTATTAATTTTGTGATGGAGAAGAGGGTTGATTTTCAAAATGGATTTGGAGTAGTTTTGGTGATTAGCATAATAATAAGACGGCTGTGTAGTCTCAACTATCATTATTAGTCATCTAGAACAAAACTGGAAACCAAAGCAGTCAATCTCTGGTTTCCCTAGTGCAAAAGAAGAGTCATAGGTTGTATGGAATTGATAAATGTGTAGTTTTTACATTCATAGTTTGTGTGCAGGAGAGTGTGTAATTTTTTCTTTTTTCCCCTTATTACTTGACCATGCTGTATGTGAAATGTATTTGTGAATACATCTGTAACATTGCTAGTACTTCAATAAATATAAACAAGACAAATTAAATCAGGTAAAATTCAATTAAAAAATGGAATTTGTCCTGCATCTTGGTTTATCACATTGTGGAAGCTCAATAAATATTAAATCAAGTCACAAAATTCAAGGCCTGTGGAATCAAGGAAAAGCTAATTTCAAAATCCTAGGCTATCTGCAAAGGGCCCATTGCTTCCAGGCTCTATATTCCAATTCTAAGGTTCCTACCAGGTATACTTTCACAGATAATGCTCACAACAGCCTGCATAGGGACAGATATTATTTGTAAGTCAAACAGGTTTAAACCTTATTGAATGTTACAAATGAAACTCTTTTACTGTACCTGGAAGGAAATAAAGGGAGCAAACTGCAGACCCTAGGAACAAAATAATTTATCAGGTTGAATGTTGAATAATTTTTATTATAGTCAAATGATAAAAATTCTTTGAAAATTAATTAAATATTAATCTAAGTTTCAATAATTTCATAGGCAAATTAAGGCTTACATGGACTATAATTCTAAAGGTAAAACTAGTGAGCACAGATTAACACCAAATAATCTTACTCCACAATTTTCTGGAAATTCCCCTATAGAATTAAGGCTTAAATCTAGATTTTAAAATAAAATGCTTTGGTGTTGCTTCTGTAAAAGTTTCATGAACATCTTGAATAAATCCTGCTTCCTATTGGAAATGAGGTATCTAACTTAAAAGGAGCAAGTCAAAATCCTGGCACAGTCATTTATTAGCAGTGTGACCTGAATATATCCTTTAACCTCTTTTGTTTTCAATTTCTTAAATTCAAAATCTTAGACTATCTATAAAGGACCCCCTGGTTCCAGGGTCTGGTTTAAATAGGGATAGTTATTGGTAAAATAGGATATTAACATGCGTCAAAAGTCCCTATGCAAATTAAGAAAGTAAATATATTGAGAAAAAACTATACATACAAAGCATGAAATATGTGATTGATAAATCTGCATGTTTCTCCACATAGAGAGTAAATGGGTCCTGGAAGCCTGCTCTGTTGGCTGGCTGCAGAATGTTGAAAAGTATCAACAAATAGTGTTGGATCATTTCAGTGTCTTTTGCCAGTCCCCATAAATAGGAGAAAGAATTTGGAGAGACTCAGGGATTATTCCAGAGGTTTGAATCAAGTGGGGCACTCATGTTGCTCTCAGAATTTCAAGCTTCCCTAGGAAATCAGAACCATATTCAATTTTCAAGGATAGAAAGACTTTTGAAAGATGAACCAATTTTGTACTAACCACAAGGATCAGAACACGGACTACTCATTAATCCCCACGACATTTTTGCTTATTGAAATTGTTAAAGGCCTGGCTTAAACTTTTCTCCTCCCAAATACTTCTCTATATCAAAGGCAGGCATTCCCACCATTGAAAACCATGTTACATTCTGTGTCTCTTTATAACCAACTCAATATGCCGTAGTTTCATTTATTTGTTTTACTGCTTATGTTGTTCAGCTATTGCCCTCATAATGCTGTATGAAATACAACCCCAAATATTAGTGGTACACAAGCACAACCACTGATTCTTCTCCTTTGTGTGTTTTAATCTTCCTCCTTTGACCAGTGGCTATCAGGTACCTATTATTTTCATTTTGAATCAAAGTAGTACCAGAAGACAAGCCAAACAATACAGGCATATTTTGAGCCTCTGCTGCACCATATAAGCTACCATTCCAGTGGTCAAGCCTCTTATTCAAGCCCAAAGTCAATGGGGCAGTGGTGACATTTCACATACTATAGTGAAAAGCATGCCAATGGTACACAGCAAAGGTGCTAAAAATCACGAGCAATTATCCAGTAAAAATTATACAGAGTATAATACAGTCTTATTTTGCCAAATGTTTGTTGTTCATTTATAAAGTCTAAATGGCATTTGCTTACTCAAGCAATAAATTCACAGTTTAATACTGGAAATATTAATTTTGAAATGTTGAATACTGGAAACCAAAAGTAATCCCATTCCTAGAACAGCAACTAGTACTCAGGAGACACACAACGAATCTCAGCTGCATGAATTTGTTGAATGAAGAGAAATTCAACACCTCTTTATATGGATTGCCTACTGAACATCAGGCCCCAAGTGGGACTTCTCTACAGACTGAGCTTCTTGAAGGCGAAAAATATCTGAATTGAAAACCCACTCAATGGCATTTCAATGCTCCAGGACTTCGGGCTTAAAGAACTGGTCACTAACTTGAGTGATAAAAAGAAGATTGTCATCCTCATGGCCTCTGTTACATCCATAAGAGTTTTGTCACTTTTGTGGTTTATTATACAATACTGGACCCTCATGAAGGAGAGACACAAGTATGTAGCTTTGCAATCCCCCATGGATGGGGATTAGCTCCAAGCCAGACCTGTTTTTCCAGGTGAAACTTCTCCTTGACTGTTCTCATTTTCATTTTATAAGTTCCTGTAGGCATAAAAGCTAAAGAGTTGAACTAGTTTGGTTAGTGGAGACAAAACTGTTGAGTCTCCATTTGCTCATGGTATTCACAGAAAATGAAATTTGAATTTTTCAGAGAATTTGGATTGATCACTCTTAAGCTGTTGCAACACTGTGAAAAACTTATTCCTCTTTTTCTTGCCTAGATAATGACAGTGAAGTTTCAACTACAAAAATGCCTCAAGGCCCAGTGATTATTTAATTATCTCCTGGAAAATAATTTTCGCATGTGACAAGGGCATCAACAATCTCTTCTAGCCTGCTGCATTTATTTCTTCCTTCACCCTGTCTACTCTGTCTCCTCAAATTACTTCCCCTGCAGGGGCACATGCAGGTGTTGTGGAACCTAAGGTTTACATAATTAGAGAGAAGGCTCTTTAAAGAGAAACCTACAAAATAACACATACAGCATTAAGTGTTAAAAAAAAAAAAAAAACCTGACAGTGAGGATGTCTGGAAACTTAAGCTTCATTAGCTCCAAGATTAATCCACCTATGTTCCTTTTATAACTAGAATTGCCAGATGAAATATGCCCAGTCAAATTTGCATTTCAGACAAACAACAATAGCTTATATAGGCCCAGTCTTTGGAACATATTTACATTAAAAATGATTCATTGTGTAGCAAAATATTTATATTTAACTGGGAACCCTATATTTTTACCTACTAAATCTGCCAATCACACTTGGAAAGAAAAGGTAAACTCCTAAGTCTCCCCAAATAAATCTATAAATACCCATATGACTCTCTTTAGGCCTTTTTTGACTTTCCTAAATAATTAGGCCCATGATCCTTATATTAATGAATATTTTAGAGTTGAATTTCATTCATCTCTGGATAAACAGTATAGGTTTTAAATTAATCCCTCATTTTAAAAATTCTCTATGGAAAGGATGTGGCATGAATAAATAATTTTTCATTCAAAGAATACATCAAGAACAAAGATACTAGGATGATTTTAAATAAATGCCAAATTGTTGTCATATTAAAGTAACTTTGTCACACCCAATTCCCTCAGTAATGTATTCTAGCCTCTCATAGCCTTTGCAGTCAAGATGCCCTTCATCATTTGTATCCCAAACACTTCTGCTTCAGTTTAACTCTTTTGTCCTCTCCTTAATTGAATGGGAAATATCACTCACTAATATATGGCTTTCCATACTTGCACACTATTAAGCCCTCTCAGGCTACTACTGTTCTCTGAATTAAATAAACTCCATTGCTCTGGTGTTGGCTCTGGGGATGTCTCCCCTGACTCAGCTCCTCCTCTACATCTCAAGTTCTCAAGTCTGACCATAGGTAAGAACGCTAAGGAAGGCATAAAATCAAGGTTGAATATAAATTGGGAATAATCTCTTCCTGACCAGAAAATGGAAACCCTGGTCAAATAAATGAGGAGAATGTTTCTATGAACTGTGTATAACTACAGAATAACATTGTCCACAGATGAGTCACATGCCTAATAACTTGGTTGGATATGAATACAGGATGAGCATTTAACTCTCAAAAACTGACACTGAAGGCAATATACAAAAATGTTAATAGGGCTGACAGTATTATTGAAGTATTCAAAGAAATACAAAATTTGGTACATACTTCCCATAGTAATAGTTTCAAAAGGAATGCATGCTTTATTTGTAAGTTCTGAAGTTTTTAAAAATGTTTATCTCTTTGTAATTATAATTTTTTTCTTCATCATTAAATAGAAAAAGAGATATCATGGGGATGAAATGAGAATACATTTTAATGCAATGACAATGATACAATACAAACACAATAAATTATTATTATCATTTTCACTACTCATTCAAAAAAAAGTTACCAAATACTACAGACGCACAAGATAGTCTTCTGTCTCTTTAATTTCTCTTCATTTTCTTTTGCCTCTATCTATATGCTTTATTTACAATTATTTAATAGATGGTAGATAAAGGTGGGCTATTTTTAAATAAGAAAAATCAGAATGTTTGCTTTTTACCAATAATTTTATGCATTATAAATCTGAACAATATAACTCAGAATCTTAATAGTATGGTTACACTTTTATTATATAATACTCTTATCTCAATTCTAACAACCAAGGATTTTTTAAAAAAAATCTTGGTGCTAAGTATGATACTGTATAAAAATTTGACCTTAAAATAAGGTGAAATCTATGCCTCCATAACTTTTTATCCATCACTATTAGTTCTGCCTTCTGATGAAGCATTCTGTCTCTCTTCCATAGAGTAATCCAATATGATCTTCCTTCTGGCAGTTCCTTCACAATATCCAAAAATGTCTTTGTAGTAACTGCTCACATCAAGTTATTTCTTCTGGAGTTTAGCATACTTTATCTTATAAATCACTGAGAATCTACAGTGTACCAAGAGCTATTCTGCATGCCAAAAGAAAAAAAAATTAAAGAAACACAGTCCCTGACTACAAAAAGACCAATGTGATTGGATGAGAAGTTATAACACAAAATAAAATTAAAGAGTTGGCACAGCCCCAAGAATGAAGGACTCCTGGCCTTATCATTCCTCATTCTTATAATTCTCAAGCCTTTCTTTTTTTTTTTTCAATATAACCCCGCATGGTGGTTCTCAACCATGAACAACTGTACCTGCAAGTGTCTGGAAATATTTTTTGTTGTCATCATTCTGGGTCAGGGGGTGAAAGTTCTATTGGCGTCTAGTGGACTGAGATCTGTTCCCAACAAAGAATTATCCGATCCAACATGGAGAGAGCTTGAGAAACCCTATCTTGCTATTAAATGTCCTTCATAAAATGTATAATTCAAGTGATAAAATACAAAATTCCAGATGTGTCCTGTTATGTTTTGGATAGGAGATATCCCCCCAAAGTTCCTGTATTAATCCAGGAGGTAAATGATTTGATTATGAGAGCTATGACCTAATCATCAGATTAATTCACTTGATGCATTAATCATCTGAATGGATTACTGGTATGCCTGTGCTTTACATATTTACTCAACTATAGGCAATGGGGCATGGCTGGAAGAAGAGAGTTACTGGGAGCATATTTTGTACTGAGCTCATCCTGCTTTCTCTCTCTCTCTCTCTCTCTCTCTCTCTCTCTGTCTTCTGGCTACCTTGAAGTGAGCAGTTTTCCTGTGCCATGACCTTCTGCCATGATGTCCTGCCTCATCTTAGGTCCAGAATGATGGAACTGGACATTTATGGGCTGAACTTCTGAAATCATGAGCTCAAATTAAACCCTTACTCCTCCAAGTTGTTCTGGTCAGGTATTTTGGTCATAGTGATGAAACCTTGTCTAATACTTGTCCTGATCCATTTGAATACACAACAATCTTTATATTCTTCAATTTATACTTCACATCTGAATTAACCTAAAATAGAATAAAAAATCTTAATAGCCATTCACTATGAAAATTATAGTCAACTAAAATTACTATGTTGACCAATTTTTTTCAATATTGATTTTTTTCTTAGTTTTAACTGATAGTTCTAGCCTCTGAGAACTTTTGAATCTAAATTCAGCTATTTTCGAGTTTGATATGCCTGTGCTTTACATATTTATTCAAACGCTGTAAAAAATATCAAGAAGACTAAACCCCATATCATCAAACTGCAAGAGTACCTCGAGAACTAGAAACTGGTTAAACAACACCCCAAGACAAGATTTTCAACAAGATGTTTGCTACGTACCAATGATGTTATTACTAGCCCTCAAAAACAATGCTGTGAAAGTATATTATCAGCCAGAGTTCTCCACATAAATAGAACCAATTTGCAAATAGGTAGATAAATATAGGTATAGGTATAGATATATAGAGATAATATTTACATATATACAGAGAGAAAGAGACTTACTATGGGAATTGACTGTGATTATGCACAAAAGGGACTGGTGTAAGTCCAAAGGCAGCCAGGCAAGGTGGTGCATGCCTATAATCCCAGCAGCTCAGGAGGCTGAGACAGGAGGGTCATGAGTTCAAAGCCAGCAAAAGCAAGGTGCTAAGCAACTCAGTAAAACCCTGTCTCTAAATAAAATGCAAAATAGGGCTGGGGATGTGGCTCAGTGGGCAAGTGTTCCTGGGTTCAATCCCTAGAACCTCTCCTCCCCCCAAAAAAAGACTCCCAAAACAGAAGAAGACAGATGCCCCATCTCCAGGAGAGACAGAGAGATAAAGAAAAACACAGGATTTACCCTTCCTTTTTCTTTTGGTTATATGAGTTCCCAACAGATGTGGCTATTGCCCACATTAGTGAGGGTGATCCCCTTTACTGAGTCTACTGGTTGAAATGCTAAGCTCTTCCAGGAATACCCAGGAATAATGCTTTATCAATTATCTTATCTAAACATCCCTTAATCTAGTCAATTTCACGCCTAAAACTATCACAGAGTAGATACTAGCAGACTCATCTACCAGCTAAAGACATGACTGAGGTACTTGCTCAAGGGTACACAGCAAGAGTGTGCACAGGAAGGACTGCAGACACTATTACATTTACGTTACAAATGTAAACACCTGGTGAACACCTCTGCGGCTTAGGGAAGCTGTGATTTGCTGATAAGCACATGACTACTAAAACTCAGACCCAGAATTTTTAACTCATTCACATAGTCCTAAAGCTACCACAGGGCCTCCCTCCAGAGGCTATCCATTCACCCAGCTACACGGCCAGCCAGCCCTCACTTCTGTTTTGCACATAGAGGTGTTTTAGAGTATCTTTGTCAAACATTTTCCTAGAATAGCACAGCACCCATCTTCAGCTTATTGAGACTCTGATCACATTCACCCATTTGGAAAGCATATAACTTTATGGAGAAGTGATTAGGGAAAACATCCATAGAAAACTGTAGAAGCAGGCTAGCTCTTCACTATCATTAAAATACGGGAAAGAGACTACAAGTTTCTCTATGTTGCTCAGCTCTGGAGAGCTTTTATATCTTCATAGAAAAAAATACATAAACTATTTTATGCCTTTATTATACCACTACTTTCAGAAAAGGTAGGATTTCTTTTTTTACATAATTAAAGTGACACCTAAAAAATATAGAAAGAAGGTTTAAAACAAGTTCAAACAAGTACATGGGGAAAACAGTGCAAAATATTCATCCATTTTAATCTAAGTTATGGAAATATGTGTATTATTATTTCTAGCCTTAGTATGGTTGACATTTTTCCTAATAAGGAATAAAACAAAATATAAAGTTCAAGATTAATAATACTCTTCTTCCCTCTAGAAAGCAATTTGTATTTAAAATAATGTTATCATTCATTAGTAAAGTTTGATAATTTACTTCAAAACCTTTTTCACAAATGTAATTCTAAAAAATCATTAGATTTCAACCTTTAAAAGATAATCAGAATCCCAATAAAATCCTCACCACAGTCAAAGCATAAAAGCTGTCATTTTTACTTTCAAGTCTTACTAAATATGCTGCCTTTGAGTACAGTATTAAATTCATATTTGATTTATTATCAAATGTGGGGTGCTTCAGTTTCATTTTAGAGCTCCTGTATTTAAACAACATTTAACAGAGCTGAAAGCTGTTGCCTAGGTTGATAAGTGTTGGCATAACAAGTAAATGAAAAAACTGCCATTTTTACATGTATAAATTATTTGACAGTATTATGAGTCAGTCTTACCCTGAAATGATAGTTAATTATTAAGTTCACTGTAAGTAAAGTGAGCTACCCCTGCAGTGAGTTCAAAGTAGATGTAAAAAGCTCTACCTATCAGTCTTTCTTAAACCTTTTCAAATTTTGCAATATTTTCTTTAAAAAAGAAACACTGCCAAAAAAATATTGAAAGAAGCTTCATAAGTATTTCATCACTCTAAGCTAATCCAGATGGCAGCAAGGTGTCTGTAGTTGATTCCTTGCCTCACACATGTGGGATAGAGAGCAAGTTTTCAGTCTTGATATAACTGTCAGCCAATCAGACCATGTGAATGTGATTGCTTCCCAAAACCAAATAGCAACTGGACTCACATAGAAGAGTGCCCACGCTCTCAGCACCATGTCAGCTTTAGGAAGGTAGAATTTCTTTCTTAATCTTGAAGAGGTGGTTTGAAGAAATACTTCATTTAAATAATTCCTGTCATTTCCTGAGACTCACTATGGTAGGCACTTCATGTACCATGACTCATAATCTTCATCACCTCTTGTTATGGTAAATTTTGTGTCAACTTCAGAGAGTCATGAAGCAACCAGATAGTTGGGCAAACATTATTCTGTGAGTGTGTTTTGGGGTGAGATTAACAGTTGGACAGATTGCCCTTCTTCTTGGGTTAGTCTTCATTTGAAGACTTGAATGGAATAAAAACCATGACCCTCCCACAGGGGAAGAGAATTCCTCCTTCCTAACTGCCTGTAAGCTGGGACATTAATGTTTTGGTGTTTTTTTTTTTCTCCCTGACTTTTGATTGCAATTGTCTCTTTCTGAATCTTGAGACTGGCTAGTTTTCTTCAGACTAGAGCTACACTTTGCTGTATCTCCCACTTGCCTATCTATAGGTCTTGGGAGTTGTCAGCCTCCAGGATGGCATGAGACAATTCTTTATAGCAAATCTCTTTATTATAAGACACCCACTCTGTTGGTTGTGTTTCTTGGAAAACTCTGGTGCATATACCATCTTATGAAATAATACACTTACTTTAATTTTTTTAGTTGAGAAAACTGGGAATTTGAGAACATACATTTCTAGTCTAAGATTAATTTCCCTACACACTATAAGTTCCTCAAGGATAAATATTTGTGTTGGTTTCATTCACTGATAGGACCTAAATGCCTAGTATAGTATGTCACATAGTAGGAGCACATTCTGTTAATTAAATGAATAAATTTAACTGGAAAGTGACAGAAGAAAGGCTGGAAGTTAGGTCTGGATGCACCTCAGAACAGCTATTTTAACCTGGATGACTGTCTCTTAAAAGTTTCCAGATATTTTCAGAAGGCAGACCTTCAAAAAAAAATTACTAGCTAATTTGAGATCATTTCTAAAGCCATTAATTCCTGAAAGATGATAGGCCCAGAATCCAAAATGATCCCAACAGGTAAAACAAAGGATTTTCTAGATAAAATTTAATAAGAAAAAAAACATGTAAAATCTTTTCCTTTATTCCAAACAGCAACTGAACTTATATGGATGTCAGAGGCACAGTTTAGCAAGAGCATAAATAAAAAAGTACCCGGAAGATTAATTGACAGGGAACTTGATATAAATCAGTACTGAATAGTGATTGCCAAAAGAGCTAATGTAATTCTTGGCTGCACTAATAGAATATTTCGTTCAGATTGAGAGAAATAATAATTCCATTTTATTATGACTCTATATTAAACCACATCTAAGCCACACACATCAAGAATAAAGGTAAGGTGGAAGTACATTCAAAGGAGAGTCACCAAGAAGATGAGGAAAATTAAAGCCATGCTATGCAAAGATTAGCTTTGGAGGAAGAAGCCAAAGATGTTTGCCAGAAGAAAAACTTCAGCAAAATTATATAGATATCAGAATACATTTTTCCTGACTATCTCCAGAAGAAGAACTTTGGCCTGAATGAATGAAAGTTAATGCTTAGACTGACTCAATTTTTCCAAAGTGTGATGGTCAACATCATTGAAGTAGTTATCAATCCCTGGTATTGTTCAAAACTGACAAAACCACGATTGTATTTAGCTGGGAATCAAGCTTCAGATGAATTGTTGAAGTAGAAACTCATGGTTCTATCCTAATATAAATGCCATGATGCTCAAATAGGATATAAAAGGTGAAGAATCAAGGTGGTCAAGATGAGAAGAATAAAACAAATCTATTGTATGCTTAATAATGTCAGTACTCTGTAGGGAGCTTCGATTTATATTATTTTGGTAAACTATCATGGACATAATGAAATAAATACTATATCCAAAAGGGAGAATATTATAGTTCAAAGAAGTTAAGGAACTCACTCATTGTTATAGATTTAGTGAGCAGAAGAACACAGATTCCTATGATTTCAAAATTCTTTCCTCCAAAAGGAAAAATTTTCTGGTTTGATGATTGCCAACATTTGTCACTTATCAAATCCTTAGTAATCCCTTCTAAAGAGAACAGTTGGTGCTGATGTCTATGCAGCTACCCAGGAAAGAAAATGTGCTTCTACCTGAAACTGTGAAGCTCATCTGGATTGAAAATATAGCCTGCCTCACACCATGTCGGACCCTGCATGTTTTGATCTACATGAGGCCTGTTAAAGGAAGGTCACAACAATATTATAAACTTACTCATATACAGAAATCTTTAAACTTCTGTTGCATGTAAGTTTTGCATAAAATGTGAGGTGTCTTTTTTTGTAGTAATCTCTTTCAGATAGAAATGATAGGGCAAGTTTATAATGAAGCAACATTTCAAAAAAACTCTAAAGAATCAGAACAAGCCTAAATAATCCTCTCATTTCTTCTTTAACAACTTTGCTGATTTCTCAATAAGCAACTGTGTTTAGTTATTCTAAATTCTTATTCTAAATTCATTCAGTATATACAACTTATGTTCAAAATTCCCCTGGGCTTCTTACCTAATTTGGAGTAAAAATGTTATTGAAATGACTAGCATAGTCTTAATGGCTCCTTCTTATCTTCTGGATCTCACCTATGTCAGATCTACTCCTTATGGCTTAGCTCCAGCTACACTGGCCTCTTAGTTGATTGTTGAACATACCTTTTGCATCTGCTGTTCCACTGCCTAGGATGCTTGTCTTCCAGAGGGTTGAAGACCTTCAGGTCTTGAATGAATCACTTTCTCAATAAAGCCTTCTTTTACCACTCCACTTAAGATTAAAGTGCCTCTATCTAAAGATTCCTATCACCTTTACTTGCTTTATGCTTCCCCCAGGAATTACCAAAATTTATATTGCTTGTATTTTGTATATTTTACAAAAGTATTTTCATTCACTGTTACATCCCACAGTTTAGAAATAAATGCTTTCCTACTGAATGAATAAATGAATGAACAGTGGTTTCAATGAAGTAATTATTTTTTTAAATAAACCTCATGTAGATCCACAACATAAAGATCTTATAAAACACTATGTGTTGGGTTGGGGTTGTGGCTCAGCAGTGGAGCGCTCGCCTAGCACATGTAAGATGCTGGGTTCAATCCTCAGCATCACATAAAAATAAATAAATAAAAATAAAGGTATTGTGTCCAAATACAACTAAAAAATATTTAAAACAAACAAACAAAAAACACTGTGTATTTATTGTCCCTGTATAAACTTTACCTAACATGTAGAGATTCCTCTAAAAAGTCTCTTGAAAACAGAAAAAAAATCTATTACGACTTAAGAATTTTTCTAAAATTTAAAAAAAATAATATAATGTTGGTCTTTTCTACAGAGAAATGTGGTGACTTGTTTTTGGTTAAAAATATGGCTAAGAGAGTAGTAGTAGATTAGGTAATGCATATTTTATCCTTAACATTAGTCTTTCTAAAAAGTGTGAAAAGAAAAAAGTCTTCTTACTCATTGCCTTACTCACAAAAAGTTTCCTCAGAAATATTTCTACTGTTATCATTAATTGCATTTCAGACACCTCTATGTGTCTGAACCCTGTGCTAGGTACTAAGAATGTCCATGAAACAAGTGAACAGAAAGTCATGTCATGGAAGGGCTTCCAATTCCAGTTGGAGAGAGAAAGACAGGAGAGACTGATATTGACCAGCTGCCCCCTTGGAATCAGCAGAAATACTGCCAACATTCTTATAGATGAATGATACACAGAGGATCTGAAGGGCTTCAGTTGAAAAAGCTCCTTGAATAATTGAGAAGGGATTACAAACTGGCTGAAACACATTCATATTAGTTATAACTTGTTCTCAGTTGTTAGTCATTTCCTCTAATGCCTCAGAAGGATTAATAGGGTTATCAAGACAGAGTGTCACAACTGGTGAGTGTTTTAACCCTTATTATGACCTGCAAGGCAGCAACTATGAAACCTTAATGGTATCTAAATTGTTTAGCACTATATTGAGCTACTGATTTACATAAGAGTGCCTTATTGGATTCTTTCATTTCTCATGATAAGGAACGGACAATATCTTTGATTGGTGTCAGTGCACTGATAATGTTTGAAGCAGCAGCATTCTGAAGGTTTTTTCCCCATAATTTTCAACTCTCTACTTATAAATCTTTTATATTCTCAGATTTTCACCTAAAATTCTCACCTTCTCAGCTTCATTTCCTAATCATTTCAGTTACAGAAAGCAAATGCTGAAAAGTGTCATTCAATAAAGACAAGCTAAAATATATCCATTTAAGTTACATCAGTTTCGTTTCCACAAGCAAATACTGGAAGCACAGTTCAGAATCAAGACACTTTATTTTTTTTTCATAAATTTAGGTGTCTACTTTTTTTTAAACTTGCAAAAGCTTAATTGAATTATGCAAAAAGTATACCTTATTATTTTAGGATGCTTCTTAAGATCTGAATGGTCTGAGAAAAAAAAATCTTAGCTCTCCCCTTCATGACTTGGAATGGGAATCAAAGATTTACTTTTGTTTTATCTGTTCTTCTGCACATCCTGTATCTAGCAAACCACACTTCCAGGATTTTGTCAGACAGGACTAAAGCTGTGGGGAAAGTAAAGCCAGCCGTTGCTGCTTAACACCACCTGTCAGGAAACGTTATGCTGCCAGCATATATCCACCTGCCCTGCAGTAACGCTGCCCATAGAGATGAATGCAACTTGAGCTGCAAAGGTAATAGATGCTGCATTTTGATCAGGTTTTAATGGACGTGGACGTTTCTACGAAGGTATAATGGGTGACAGCTTAAATTCAGTGTCTTAGAAAGCCGTTAATTAAGATTTATAAGGCCAGCTACTAGGAACAAATATAAAATGATGGTTAGACATGATAAAAAGGAAGATGATTGATAGTCCCTGTGGTTCATAACTAGCCCTCATTCTAACTTAGATGATTTAATGAAATTCCCAAATCTGGAGAGTTTTGTGCTCTGTCACAGGAGAGAGAAAGAACGAACTCAGGAATTGCTCAGGCTATACCCAGAGACTTAACAAGGCCAGGTTCTGTCTTGAATACCAATATCACAATGACCCACTAGCTTCTTATGACCAGGAAGCAACAGTGTCCCAAATAGTTTTTGTCTGTTTCCAGATAATGTCAAATATGCCTCTGACCCCGTTCCTCACTGTCTCTTGTCCAAAAGCAGGTTCAAAACTGCATGTGGGCTCATCAGTGAAAAGAATGCTTGTCTGGATCTAGGGTAGGTAGCATCAATTCTGTTAACCTTCTTTGAAGATGGCCACAAAGGGGGTGACCAAGCCTCAGTCAGCATGCACAGGCACTGGCAGCAACATTCACTGTATAAGGGGTCCACATGCCTCTTTTCATAGCTGGTAGATCTTAAGGAAAAAGTATGTGAATACTTTTGATAGGATCGTGGTGAATAGACAGGCTTTATTTTGACCTGAAAAAAAAAGGGCAATACTAAGAGAGCAAATAACTTTAAGAACTCAAAAATAATAATGTACTGAAAATAAATCTCTGTAGTAACTTCTATTATTATCAGGGTAACTGCAATATTTCTTTTTTATCTTTAAAATCATAGGTTCTCAGATTTGACAGATATTTAGTTAAGGATATTGTGGGTCTTGAATATTTCTATACACAAAATTAAGGACAATAGCTTAAGCCTGCCATCCATTATAAGACTATTTCTAGAAGATATGTTTATTTATTTTTTTTAAGTAAAATTAGGGACAGTGAAGAGGACAGTATAACCACATGGGACTCTGAATCAGACATAAAGTGTTAATTACTTTTTATTTCATTGCAGAGAATTAAAGCAAAAGGTTTGATATCAGAATTATACTATTTAACTTGGGCAGAATTTGTATTAGTAAATCTAAAGATTAACATGCAGTTGTTAGATATATTTTCCTATGCAAAATGAAGATAATACATATTTTATTGTTATGAAAATAAGTAGATAAAGCAAACTTCTAGCAATTAATCATTCTTTTTTTAACTAAAAAAAAAAATTCAAAACATTTCCTACTTTGCAGTGCCATACACAATCTTCTCTCATAGCAGAACACTACTCTTATTTATTTATAGACTAATTCCTCAATTAGTCAATAATCTTGACAAAAGCAGAGATTACTTAACTCTTTTTGTATTCCAGTGATGAATGGAGTACCTGGAACATAATAGGCACTTAATAAATGTGTTGAGAGTGAAGTAGGGATAAAGGAAAGAATGCATAAATTCAGGGAATGGTACTTATCCTGCCCTTACATAGCACAGGGAAGCTGGGGAAATGGATATATAGGATGGTAATAATGGTTTTGTTGTGAGAAAACATTTTAGTAGAGATACAAAGGAAATGTAATGAGTGTACCAAAGTCAGAGAGTAATCCGGTCATAAGAAAAATCTTATATATATATTTGATGCATTCAATATGCATTTATCAGGTATAAATACACTTAGATGCTAAAAATGGCATTTGGAAAAAATTTTCTATCTTTGTGCAGAGGGAGAAGCTATGTATGCATTTTTGAAAGCCTCCCCCACCTCATTAGTGACCCAAGATAGATAGTAAGAGAGAGAAATCTAAATTCAAGTTGTTTGTGCCATAATCTAAACTGGGGGGAAATTTTAGAGACACCAAATTTCACTCCACATTAGGCCAAGATTTTCAACCAGCTTCAGCAGTACTAAAGATATTTTGATCTCCATTTGATGTCTCCTATACTTTGTCTCCATTGTATTCTAAATTTTAGACCCTTGAGTTCCATCCCTGGTAGTTGAGTAAGTGGAGAGAAGTGGTAATATTTGGACCCTTTTCTCAAGGTAGTTCTTACTGATTGACTAAACTAGGACAGAAGAGAAGGAGTGCTGCCTTAATTTGGGGCTCCAGAAGCTTGGTGGATGATGATGCAATGGAAAGACGGAGCACTCTAGGGGGAGAGTAGGCAGGGAGGATAGCTCCATCAGGGAAGATAAGCGAAAAGGAGAAGCAGATTTTAGGCAAACAATTTTAGTTTCAGACCTGTTATGGATGAGACAAAGTGGTACTTCCATGTGAAATTATTCAGTATTTAATCAGCAACAACTGATTGAGAATCCATAACACCAACTTGGGAATTTTCCCTTTACAACTATATTTGAAACATCAGGGCAGATGTGATTGCCCAGGGAGAATATATAATATGAGTCAGAACCTAGCAGAGGTCAACACTGAGGAACAATCAAGAGAGAGAAGGAAGCAAACATTGAAGAGCTTCATTCAGATGAATGGAAAGAATCAATGAAGAAATGTAGCAGAAATGAAGGGAACAGAAACTTAAGAAAAAAAGGGTTGGTTGGTATCATCACTGAATGGCTGGGACAGGTCGCAATAGGAGAACTCAAAGCATCCCATTTGGCTTTTCAATTAGGAGACACTGGTAACCTTAACAAGAGAGATGAGAATTGAAGAAAAAAGAAATGATTTAAAAAGATTAATTGAAACATGTTGGGACTGAAACAGGAGAAAATAAGGAATAGACAGGAACATTTAATGTGAAAAGTTGTCTCTTCAAGAGTACCACTAAAATGTCAAATACTTTTAAAAACATACTTTTAAAATATAATTGTGTCAGTCAAAATTTAAATATTTTTAATTCCTTAAATAATTGATAATATTTTTCAACACAATATTTTCTAATACTAACTTCATTTAGAAAAGAGTTTTCCCTTTTTCTTCTTTGTCATTTATCATAACACAAGGTAATATAAAAGTAAACTAATCTAATGCACAGAAAATTTGAGGTACAATAACTAATGCCAACCATAAGACAGAGATTGTAATCGCAAAATATGCACAGAATGATATGCAGTTATAATTAACATTATCGAAATTTACATGAACACTTTAGTTTAAAATAACTGCTACTTAAGTCACTGAAAATTTTAAAAATGATATAATATCTCTTTTACAGGTAAGTTATTATTATAAATAGACTGGAAGCAGGTTTAAAATTGTTTTCTCCAGTTTCTATGCTGAAATTCCCACAAGATTAGCCAATTTTCTACCATAAGCAATTGAGCCTTTGCTGCCAATTAACTGGAATTACCTTTTCATTAACAGAGTTTTTCATTTTGTTCAAAGTGTTTCATTTTGTTTAATTAAAAACCTCCTTTATTTATATTATAAACTCATTGTCCATTTTGTCTAAGCATATATATTTCTACCTTCATCATTCTGGGCTTTTCATTACTACATAGTTTTTGTTATATATTACTTACTGTTCATTTTCAAGGCAAAATTAGAGTGAAAGTTAGAATAATAACAACGAATTCATGAACCATGAAATTGGTGCATTGAAATAAATTGCACTAATTTGGTTTAAATGTTGAATACTGTCAAATGAATCCTCTTAACATGAACTATAAGATGATAACAGCCCTCATTTTTGACACCACTCAAAAACATAAGGATTCAATCCTTGGAAATAAGGTGATATAATACAATAGAATGCAAATAGTAAACAGGGGAGTGAGATGTGGAGTTTGAGGAAAACTCCAGGAGCCAGTGCTCTTCAAGGTACTTCGGGATCTTCCAGTTTATAATCATCAAGGGCAGGGACTCTGGAGGAGAGCTTGGTTCATTTTCCTGTAAGCCTCAGAAAGACATTCTGATCACATTCACAAAGAAGAGAGGACCAGGTGTCTCCTCACTCTGGCTTTTGCTGATCATTCCAAAAGTGAAGTTTGAATTAAATTTCACAAAAGTAAAATGCTTTTCTCTTTATTCAGAGTTTATTTTGAAGGACATTAATGAGGCCATGGGGGGAGTTTGATTTGTGGTTGTCCGAGGTAAATTTATCCCACAGATAAATAACTAATTTCACTTCTAAGAGATCAGCATGACTTTGCTATTTTGGAATAGGTGTCATTATTGCAAGAAGCAGCTCTGCATTTTTGAAAAGAGAATAAAAATGTCTCATGAAGATATAGAACATTTTAAAAACACATAAAATGCGAGGCTGAAGCCATCTGTCCCTGCTGCCTTTACGGATTTTAAATCAGCTCTAACCCATTCAGTCTCCTCGGATGTTAAATTACCAGCAAGGGCTCTAAAGCTGGGGTCAAATAACCGATTCCCTTTTCAAGCCCGAGCTGATATTTAAACTAAGCCAGGTATGTAGGGAATATACTTTCATTTTTTTTAAAGTAATATAAATGTGGATTTACTAGTTGAATACTTGAGGGCCCCCAGAACAGATTTTAAACAGATGTCACATAATTCTACAGCATTCTCTACAGTCCTATCAGGGAAGAGAAGCTGCTGTGACGTCACTCAGATCTGACAAGTAAATGACACACCATTTGTAGCAATTCAGTTGCTTCTCAAATGTGACTATGTCCCCCACTCTGCTGGAGAACTATTGTAAAATGCTGTCTTTTAGGGTCCACTCTTCAGTCACTGGTTAAGAAATCTCCAGAATAAAGCATTTTAAAAGAAATCCACTGAAGATCCTAACACCACTGATTAGCAACAATTGGCTTTAACTAGTGTGAGCTAATAGGAGACTTCTCTTAGAAACTGGCAAGGGGTAAAAGCGTGCATATGAAGCAAGATCTTGAGGACGTATTGAATAATTTTTTTAGATAAAACTATTATTTTAGAGGAGAGAAAAAACAAAGCCAAGTGAAGATGAGTAGATTTTTCTTGGTAATAAAACTACTTAATGGCCAATGTATGTTTAGAATTCAAGTGTTAATAAACATAACTGTCAGATGAGCACAAATTAGTGGAGATAACAGAGATCGCCAGAAAGCACTCTTGTTCTTACCGCTATCTTCCAGGTAGTGACATTTATTGCTCAATATCTAAATGTCAAGATCATTTTAATCTGAACTGTATAGGAAATAAATAGCTTCATAGGTGCTTCTGAAGTTAAAGACCAAAAATTTTAACACATAAAGTTATATTGACAAATTTCTATTCTTTTCAAAGCAATTAAAGCTGGCTCCTATGGGAATATAATGCTGTCATGATCCCCTGGACAAATCAAGAGGTGACTACAGATGCCCCCTACTCCTCATCCCTACTTGGCATAAAAGAGCTCTGGCTGGCACCTGCTTGACTTTTACCCATTTTCCCACCCTACTTTTTCCTTAGGTCTGCATCAAAAGACTGTCATATCATTCATCCCAGAGATAAGATAGAGTCCAAAACATTGCCAGTCAATGGAGGTGTGTCAAAGTACTATGTTAAACAGAATGAACCTTCTTACCCAGAAAGAAGTAAAAATATATAAGAAACAAGCCTAGATTATTCCCAGTACATCCATAAACATTTACTTTTACCCAAATAAAAATCTATTGCCCTAAGGTGTGCCTGGCACAGGAAAAGGGCTCTGTAGGGTCTGTAATGATGCCAGAACAGGGTGAGAAGATGTGTCAAGTTCTACAAGTTTCTTCTATTTAACAATGTAAAAAACCATGCAGTTTATAAATATCTGTTTTTAAATAAGCCACCATAAAAATGCTGTATAACTGCTTAAAACTATTAATAGCAAGATTAGTGACTATTAAGCAAACATCTTCAAAGAGCAAGTCTGATAATTCTGCTATTAGAATCAAGAACAATTATATACAACCAGGTGCGCTGCAGATTATTTTTTCCTTTTTAATATTTGAATGTGTACCAAGGGGCTTTAATAATGACACATATTAATG